>NW_024884697.1:25098691-25145800 GCF_019232065.1 Centrocercus urophasianus | reverse complement strand
AGTGGCTTCCACTCGTAAATCCTGCAAAATCACCACTGGGAAGTTAGTGGGTCCAAATTACTGTGGCCACTTCAGATCTCATAATTCAATAACATTTTGTTTTCATGAATTACTAACAGATATCAGAGTTAGCAGAATCTCTGCCTGAGAAGGTCAGATGGAATTAGAAAAGCCTTTGAAAACAAAGACTTACAGAGCTTCTAAAAATATGCATTGAAATTAAAATACGATTGCTACACTTTAAATAAATATCAGCTACCACCTGAAAGTCCTATTAAAATACTGATGGAAAAAAAGAACTTTTCTGGATTGTAGACGTGTGCAACAGCACCAATTTTACTATCTTAGTGCCTCAGTCATTTAACTCCTGATTTACTGTACTTATGCAAATGAAACAAAACTGCTACACAGCTTCCCTGAAAAGCATTGGGACAGGCTTTCTGGAGTCCCATCCAACTCTGCAACAGGAAGGATTAAGACCAGCACCTTGTGGCTGGGAAAACAGAGTTAAGGAATATTCAAGGTTCAGTGCTGGCTTATGGGAATAATCTTACTGACAAACTGCTTGCTCATGACTCTGATATGTTTTGAGGTGAGCTCACTGGTCTAATCCTGGACTCAGCATTTTACAGCATTGAGGCTTTAGGTACAGATAAATGTGGAAGCAAGGAAGGCAGCACTTGTACTTCCACTTATTATCTATATATGATTTTCTTGGTTAAATTCCTTAGGCTTTGCTTCCTCCCCAGTTTTTCTTTCTTCAGAATAGTTTTTCAAAAATAGAACCAAGTATGAGCCTGAAAAACACAGAATTACCCTGGCCAGTGAAGAAAGAACTCTCTGTGCACTTTTTATTCCACCTAACATCACGAGGTTATCCAATTTCCTGTGGCAAATTTCCACCAATGGCAGTAGAGAACGAGGTGAGAGCTGAAGATGTAACAAAATAAAATTAAAGACCCTTGCAACTTACCTACATTGATTTCTCATTCTTCTCTTTTAATTTTGGCTCAGTGCTATAATATCCTTGAACCCACCAAATAACTTCAAGGACATATATTTTAAGTATTAGCTTGCTTCCTTTCCTATCTTACAGTGATATAAATGACAAAAAAGCATGCTCTAACATTCATATGAGCTGTTGTCTTTCACGCTGGTAATTCTGAACAAAGGCTGCTTTAAGTAGAACATATGAACATGCAAACTGTTGCCAAAATGCATGGTCTCATGAAGTCTCTTACATATGTACATATAGTCCAGTAACAAAACACAAATATTATAGTCCTACCCTCTTTTGTTTAAGACTGCAGTTTCTAACTGTTGCATATACTGTAGCTGCTCAAAGAGCTGAACAAAGTGAGTGCAGCAGATTTATTCAGAGAAAACAGTCATATAAAAAAACCTGTGAGGAAGTTCCCAGAGCCCTCACTTCATTTTCTCTTTGGTTCCTAATTAGGATTTGACGAGTTTGAAACCCTGTCCCGTGTCCAACACTGTAGGAAGAAACCAACTCATTTTCAATCTTTTCAAGCACCTAAAACACGCTTTACAGACCCAGAACATATTGAGACCGCAAAACCAGTTTGCCAGATGCACTAATGGATAGGTAACACGTGGGAAATAGATCATCCAGTGTTTGGCAACATCACTTCCTGTTGGCAAGTGCAGAGTATAGTCACTCCAGCGTTTCGACACGCCGTACACCGCTTTCACTGTACGTCCCTTTTCTGACCAGCTGATGTTACTGTCAGGGTTACAGTTGTACTCAACCCATTGCCTGGTGAAGTCTCCAAGCTGCGGAGGGTCTGCTTCCTCAACATCTACAACTCTGGCCATCTCTGCTCCTTGCACTGCGACGTACTGGTCGTTTACTTTTCTTACTTCTTTAACCCAAGGCTGAGAGTTCTCACAGTCTAGAACAATGATGAGTCGAGAACAAAAAGTGCCATTCTTTTCTCTCCACCACTCCAAAAGTGTGTCAAGTCGCAAAGCATCACCTCCTGCCACAAGGAAAACACATTTAGTATCAACACGAAGAAACACAAAACTCTACAGAATGTTAACTGGAATAACTTGCAACTTCAGTGCCAGAACTTTTCATGTTCCATCTCAGCTTATGCTCCAACTTTGCTTTTAAAGAGCACATTTTTATTAAATACAGTTACCTATGATGGGGATTCCTTCTGCCTAAGTGTAAGGGATACTGCAAGATCTATGCAGCTTTGAAAACCGAACTACTTACCCAAGCGTTTAAGGGAAACATCTTGCAAACAAACGAATAAAACTCCACTAGTTCCAAAGTGATTATTAATGTAAGAAACTGACGTCTATTTGTTGGAGGTTGGAAGTACAGATTTACAACAAAAACACTCTGGTTTGAAAGCATCCATTTTTAAAAAAATAAAGAAATTAAGATGACTTACAGAAGAGAAGTAGGAAAATGTAATTTAAAATAACAGCATTTCAATTCCAGAGTGATTTTCCCTGTGTAGCATAAGTACATTTAGCAAACTTTAAAATCTTGTTAATAGGAATTGAATTGCACAGATGAAGCTCAAACACAATACCTGCATATTTCAGCACTCACACTTGTCTGTAAGGGTTGACAAAAGAAGTAATTCAAGTTAATAGCCTGGAGTTCAAGCTTTAAGCACAACACTGCAGTTAAAGTAAAACCAAAATTACAGGGCTACAACTTTCTCTAAAACGAATGCAGACTTGGGAAAAAATAGTACCAAAGAAAACCTTAAGAATCTATAATAGAGATTTAATCTTGGTACATGATCTCCAGATTGCTGTATTTTATGTAATTACAACAGAGACTTGTGTAGAAGCCAGTTTCCTTTTTTTTTTTTTTTCCCCTAGGTAAGCCCCCTCTGTCAATTATCAGTAAAAATTTATTTGTTAACATTTGAAAGGCTTATAAGTAAACTTTATTTCAGTGTAACTAAGCAGGGATAGAGGTGATTTAAAAACAATGTAGTTGTTAACAACTGTCCAAAGAAAACCACCTCATCCTTCATCCACAAACACCCCCTCCACTTCCAGCCCTACTAACCTCGACCACACAGACTGATGGCCAGAGCAAGTTTCAGGCACCAAGCTCTGTGAGAAATCTATGCATCTGGCCACATCTGGCTCAGGCAGGTTTCACAAGCAGCTGGGCTGACAGTTTCAGTAACAAAGTTTGATTAGCCCAGCTCTCGCCTTGCATTCAGTGGGAAGAACACGACCTCCCATGTCGTTTGACTGCTCATGCTTTATGCATGACTAGTTAACAGTTTCTTTTATACACCACTGTGCTACAACCCACCTTCCAACTACAGAGAAACATCATTACTGAACTAATAAATCCAGAAAGGCTTCTTTAAAAGATGTCATTACAAAGCACAGACTACACTGCTACTGCTGTGCAGACTCACTGCATAAATCAAGAGAAAGACACTGCTTTTTCTATTAGATGCAAATGATGCATTTCCTTGTTGCCATCTCTTTACTCCTCTCCAGAGGTCAGAGGATGGTACACATTACAGGAGCTAATGACCAAACGTTCCATCTGTCACAAAACGCCGCTGCCCACTACAGAGTACGTGCTGTGCCACTGTACAGTCAAATACCCTTCATCTTCTCAGTCTATACTTCAGGTTACTCACAATAGCAGTGCTGACTGGAAGGACTATCAAGTTGCACCCATAATTTATCTAACTCTCGCAATGGGAAAATAATCCCAAAGTGTATTCAAGGCAAGCGGTAACTGTCTGTTCCCTTTCTTTATATGACTACACATTATCTCCAAATCGAAATTGAAGATTGGTGGTTGGAAAGAGAACTGAAAAGGAACTGGTTAAGATGCTAAAAATCACTGCATTTACACATTGCAGTAAACTTTATTGCAAATGTTACCTTGTCCCTTACTCCAAAAGTAAAGACAGAGCTTAATACTGGCTACAGCTACCTAAGCAGGTGCACAGGGAGCCTAGGCTCCTCTGCCACACTCCAAGCTGGCCAAATCTAAGTAATGATATGGATGCTGTTAAATTTCTGCATCAATGTTTGGTCATACATACCCTAGTAAACTAATGGTATCTGTGCTGCTGGCTGGAGCACTGGCAGTAGGCAGAGCTGAGCAGTTTGAGGCTCCACACGGTGCGTGGACAGACTTGGCAACTGTATGAGGTGGCAGCTGCTCTCCTGAACGCAGCCACCTTATTCTCAGTAATTCTCAAGTAATTCTGCCATGCTGGTACATACCACGTTACATCACTCATGCTTAGTGACTATTGCTGCAGCTTGTTGTTGTTGTTTGTTTGTTTTTTAAACCTACTGATACAGATGAAGCCTTTGAGGAAAAAAATACACACTGCTCATCAGCAGGTGTAATAATAGTTCAGGCATGGAATTGCACCAAAACAGGTGTTTGGCCTCCAGAAGAAGACTGACCTGTGTCTGAACAGCTTACCATGCCTGCATGCCAAGCTCAAATCTGTCTACTCTGCTCAAGAGACCATGTCTTGGCAGACTGCTGATGAGCTGCCAGCAGCTCAGAGGCACAGTGCTATCCATGAAAACCAACTCTGACCCAGGAAGAAAACAAGTTTCAGAGTTATCATTACAAGATTCGTATTTTGCACACAAAATTATCAGAAGGCCAGTTTCATACAGCAAGGGAACAAGGCTAAGCCTATCACCAATGTGAAAACTTCACAGGTTTACTAAACAATTGTTCTTATACAACTGATGTATAACTGCATAAAACAAGGCGATCAAAAAAGGGACAGAAGGGGGGAAAATGGTTTGCAATCTTGAGGCTACACTGTACCTAGAATGACTCCCAAACTCTAGGATGCCAGCAAACCTCAGTTTTTTTTTCCACAATACAAGGTTTCCTTAGTGTTTGAAGAGCTGCTTTTCTAGTGTGGTTGTACCAGCTTTTATTAATTTTAACTTTTATAAAACACAGAATAGGTCTTAAGGACACACATGCAGTCCTTCATGACAGCCTAGCTGTCACAGTGATACAGGACCCTGTAAGATTCACTTGTAAATGTGCTGGCTCCGCCATGTCCAGGAAATGAGAACAGATTATGTCTGTTCAATACAGTGAGCAAATACTCATTGAAGTACAGGGGATATCTGTATTTAGAGCAGGAGGCTGTCTTTTCCACATTAACTTGCTGGAACAAAAAGAAGTAATCTTTAAAGGTTACTTTTCAAATTGTAAGTGGAATAAGAAACTGTTTAAACTTGTAAGCGTACATTTGGGGTCAACGATCATAAGAAAAGTTAGCTGCAAAAGGATTCTTATCAAATTGACTAAACACTACAAAGGACAGAAGTTCATGCAGTTCATACTTGTCATACAGAGGAAGGGAAGGAAAGGGCTGCTTCTTTAGTTAGCTGCAAAGAAAAGAGGTTTCTCCATTTCTCTATTCTCTCCACTAGCAGAAGCAGTCAGCCTGCAACCTTGCCAATTTTGATGATTCCCTGTAAGCCCTGAATTTCTTAACAGTCATACTCTATATATTACCAATTCCTTTCTTCCTTCCATCAGAAGAGGGCTGGGACAGGAAGGTCATTGTCCCTCTCTTCTCTGCCCTTGTGAGGGCCCATCTGGAGTACTGTGTCCAGGTCTGGAGCCCCCAATACAAGAAAGACAGAGAACTGTTGGAGATGGTCCAGAGAAGAGTCACAAAGATGATCAGGGGACTGTAGCACCTCTGCTACAAAGACAGGCTGAGGGAGCTGGGCTTGTTCAGCCTGGAGAAAAGAAGGCTGTGTGGTGACCTCATTGCAGCCTTTCAGTAACTAAAGGGAGCCTACAAAGAGGAGGGGAATCAACTCTTTGAAAGGGTAGATAACAGCAGAACAAGAGGAGATGGTTTGAAGTAGATGGAGGGAAGATTTAGGTTGGATGTCAGGGGGAAGTTCTTTACTATGAGAGTGGTGAGGTGCTGGAACAGGCTACCCAGAGAAGTTGTATATGCCCCATCCCTGGAGGTGTTCAAGGCCAGGTTGGATGGGGCTCTGGGCAGCCTGGTCTAGTATTAGATATGGAGATTGGTGGCCCTGCATGTGGCAGGTGGGGTTGGAAATTCATGATCCTTGGTCCATTCAAACCTGGGTCATTCTGTGTGATTTATTCTGTTTGCGATTCCTTCCCTTCTAGGAGCTCACATGAACTTGTACTCCAAAGATGTGGTTCTTTGCCGTTCTGGACTATGAGATAACGTGACTTTGAAGTTTTGCAATATATCATGATTTATCAATGCCAAAATTATCAACAAGGAACATACAAAAGTTACCTGCCAGTGCCCATTCACCAGAGCCATGTGAGTGACCACTGTAATATAAAATATATGTATCATGTCTGGGTCCATCTGCGGTCCGAAGTTCAAGAAAAGACTTGATCTTGGAGTGAAGGGTATCAAAGGACAGTCCACTTGTAGAGTAGTCACAACCATATGTCTCAATCATGTGATATGCAAAAAATCTTTGGATGGCATTAAGCATGCCTGTAGATCTCAGGTTTAACTCTTGCACATGATCAGGTGGAAGAAGAGTTGGCTGGCCGTCAGGACTAAAGAGAAGAGAACCAGTTCTGATCAATAATTACCTCAGGTTTAGCAGACTTTTAGCAATTGAAAATTTCTTCCTGTGACATATTTTCTCTGCTATGAAGCACTACTACTGTAAATTCAAATTAACTTGAAAAACAGTTTACAAACAATGCCAAACACTGTATTTCAGTGAGGAGCCACTAACTTCCCCTCCCTGTTGTCACACCTCCTCCACTTCAAAGCGTGAACCTTTACTCAGCCCCACGCAGCTTTTTCCATGCAGGGAGAAATAGCGTCTCTGGACTCAGATTCGCTCTTGCCTGCACTCTGAACTTGCTGCTTGAAGACAAGCAGTGACCTGAACATGCAAGGCTCCCCTATTTCATCAAGTCCACTGAGAGAACACTGCCATCAGACAGGCACTTCTTCACAGATATTTGGGTGCAGGAAAAAGGAACACTAGTTTGCACAAAAAATATCAAGCAAACTAATTTTCAACAACAGAGTAGAAGAAACGCAAGTCACAATTTACTCTGATATTTTGAATTCATGTATTTCTGTTCCAAAATAGTCCTTATGCAATATGGTACTCCCTTATGCAGATACAATAACCCATTTGCATGTGCTGGTTGTGTGTGCTCATCTTTCAGCACAAGAAGTAACTTTCAGATAATGGTGTTCACAGTTTAGAAAACAAAAGTTCTAAGAAAATGATGAACTGTAGCTGGAACAAGCCAAGTGTATTCAAGTATGTGGACATACGTTCCTGAATAGTAATGGAAGAGCCTCATTATTCCAAAATGCAAGCTATTCATTAATCATAACAGCAAGAGATTTGGCCCTTCAAGATACCCAGTGGAATTAGTTACTCACTCTTTTTGAAGCAATACAAAAGTACCTAAGTAACAGCACTGGACTGCCTCTGTTTGCTAACAGTTCACTTACACTACTGTGAAGTTGAAGGATATGGTAACTGTACCTGCAGAAGTTGGTGGGAACCACAACAGCATACCCCACACACGTTCCTCCCAGACAGTTCCCCAACTCATGGAACAGCCCATGAGCCATGGACTCCAGAGGCAAAACAATGAGAAATGCACTCATGAAGATCCCGTTGGATGGCTAGAAAGAAAATAGACAGATTTAGGTATTGCATAAAAAGTTCTTCCTATACACAGCTTCAATGTGTTTTCCTTGTATTGATCAAGCATAACATGGAATGAGAATTATTATATGTAATGAATACTCATATATTTACATACACATTAAACACTGAGTACTCTAAAGACAAATGAAAGGTCAATTTGGCGGTTTGGGAAGACACTGGTGGTAAGCAGGGATCACTCTTCAGAGAGAAAGTGGTGAGGGGTCTGGAGCACAAGTCTTTTGAGGAGTGGCTGAGGGAGCTGGGATTGTCCAGTCTGGAGAAGAGGAGGCTCTGGGGAAACCTCATTGCACTCTACAACCTCCTGAAGGGAGGTTGTGGTGAAGAGGGATTTGGCCTCTTCTCCCAGGCAACGAGCAGAACTCAGGGTAATGGCCACAAGTTGTATCAGAGGAGGTTTAGATTAGACATAAGGAAGAACTTTTTCTCTCAGAGAGTGGTCAGGCACTGGAATGGCTGCCCAGGGAGGTGGTGGAGTCGCCGTCCCTGGCAGTGTTCAAGAGGCATCTGGACGATGTGCTGTGTGATATGGTTTAGTGCTTGTGGTGGCAACGGTGGTGAGGAGACAGTTGGACTAGATGATCTTATAGGTCGTTTCCAACCTTGTGATTCTATGATAGGAATGCATTTGAAATCACTGACAGCACAGGATTTAGGTTTGAAAGCCTTGATCATAGCTTAAGCTTCACCCATTTAAGCAGTGATATCAAATGCCAGAAAATTATGTGTATAAAATAAGTACTTCTGTAAATATTAGCAGGATTGGGACTTAATCAGTAAAGTACTGCAGACAATATTATGCACCTAGCATGAGATGACAGCATACTATAATACAGCATTAAAAATAACCGTTTCACTATTCTTGCTTTTTAATGCTAAGAGATTTTTATATATATATATACACACACACACTCATATCTCCTCAGCAAGGTACAATTGAATGTGTCACACAAAGACCCGTTAAGAACATTACTGTGATTATTGCATACTGCATTATTGTCTTTTTAAGACATTTCTTTATGTATCTTTATGTACATAGGTATCACAAGAAAAAGAGAATTACTACTGGACTTCGTTGCATTCACACAGCTGATATTCTTCATGAAATTTCCCTGTTTTGTAGCTAAAAAGCAGTTTTGGAAAGGATTACTTCAGTAACAGTGAAAAGTAGATCACTTCAATGAAAAAGGTAAGGTTCCAAAACTCAGTTGCAGCCACTAATGCCAGTATAATAAAAACAGACTGCTGAAATGTCAGGTGTCAGTGAGAGGCAGATCAGCTTCAAGTTTCCCTTATTTATTTAAATATGATGTGACTGGGTTTAATAAGGCATAAAATGCTTTAGGAAAGGTAGAACAATACAACACATAAACAACCAAGAACATTAACGTTCACGGTAAAGTTATCAAGTACTCATGTTCGTTTTACAGCAAAGGAAATAAATTCATGCCTACAGCCTCCTGTCCACAGCCTTCCACCACATTTATTTTACACGTGCTCTCTGTGTATGTACATATGTAATGTACAGCATTAGTATTTGCTTTTAAACCTGGATTTTGCTTTCCTGTTTACCACTCTTAGCGATTTGCTGCAGACTGGTAGTTCAGCTTAACACACAGAAAAAACAATTTACAATTTGGAATGTAAAACATAGTGGAAAAATGATATTTAAACCAACTCCATTCTCACTGGCGCACAGAGCTAATGCAACAATATTCAGTTTTTAAGAACACTGCACAACTTCCAAAGAAAAGCTTTACTCATCTCCTGTGCTTCCAGCTCTAAGATCCTGTGGTTTCTGAATGTCCCAGTTTTAAATAGTAGTCCATTGTACTTCTGATAGGATTTCACCCGAGTCCTTGAAATGGTGACAGCAATACTTTTACCACAAATAAGCACCAGAACCTGATATTACCTGACAACTAACTGATAACATTAACTGATAGTTGATAGCACTGCTCTCAAATAACCGATAACTGTTAACTGATAGCATCATTCTCAAATTCCACCACCTGAAACCACTATAAAATTATATCCAGATCTGACTAAGCTTTATAGAATTCCTTACCAATGAGAAGTTTATTTACCTAGTTTCTAGTGCTGAAGAGCAAGGCCATGACACTGAGCAGACAATCTATCATGCCATCAACAACCAAGGAGAGCTTCCCTTACCTGCAGCACAGCACATCTCATCAGAAAAGTTTAATATGTTGTGACTGGCTAACATTTGAGGAACAAAATCAGTTCAAATATAGTCTGTAAAAGGTGATAAGTCTCTTGATAATAAAGCAGTCAGATTTCACGTGGTGTAATGTAATCTCATATTTAGTGCTAATAATTTGAATCCATAAGGAGTAGTGCCTGCATATTAAATGCAAGTACATTACAGGAGATTCATAATCACCTTTATGTGCATCATTTTCTTAGCCATCTCAGGAGATATCTTCCATCATTCCAGACATATTCTTTACCAATTATGCCTACTGCTCAGTGGGTCAGGATCACTGGGTGAGTTAGGAGACAGGAAGTCCCCACTGAAGTACAAAGAAGCACTCATGAAGCAACTCTCAAATCCTGTGTCAGACCATAAGGATTTTCAGAGTAATTTCCCCAAACCACAGTATAACCATTACAGCACAACCTCAACCTGTTCTGTTGTAACTAAGGAGAAAAATAACCCTGTAACTCATTTTTGTGCCAAATGTCAGCAGAATAGAGCTCAGTTCCCAAACAAACTCTGATAATGAAAAGGACTCAATGACAACTTACAAAGATCTGCCAAGCATTCAATCTTTAGAAACTTGGTAAAGTATATGATGTTGATGAAATATTGGAGCTCTTGCTAAACTAGTTTCCAGATTTGGAGGTTTCTGAAACTGTAGATACCAGAAGATAAACTTGCCTTAAGTTACCGTAAAAATTGAAGGGCTCATCTGGAAAAGTTTCCCATTTATGATCAGTTAGCAGTTTTTCTAGACCTTGAAAAGCCTGAATGCACGGACCATGAAGTGGTCAAGCTTTAGGACTATGACAAATCCAGCTTTTCCATCACATATAAACATGATGTATATAAATATGAGTTTTGGATCTTGTTATAACAAACTGCTCCTATGTTGCATTAGTGTTTTAATCAGAATGATCAAGTTACAAACAAAAAAATACCCTGAACCACAAAAACAACATATATCAGTTGAAAAGGACCACAGCGATCATGTATTTTCAACCCCCCTGCTATACGCAGGGTCACCAACCACCAGACCAGGCTGCCCAGAGCCGCATCCAGCCTGGCCTTGAATGCCTCCAGGGATGGGGCATCCACAGCCTCCTTGGGCAACCTGTTCCAGCGTGTCACCACCCTCTGTGTGAAAACCTTTCTCCTAATATCTAACCTCAACCTGCCCTGTCTCAGTTTAAAACCATTCCCCCGTGTCCTATCACTGTCCACCCTCGTAAACAGCCATACCCGCTCCTGTTTATAGGCTCCCTTCAAATACTGGAAGGCCACAATGAGGTCTCCCCAGAGCCTTCTCTTCTCCAAGCTAAACAAGCTCAGTTCTCTCAACCTTTCCTCACAGGAGAGATGCTCCAGCCCTCTGATCATCTCAGTGCCCTCCTCTGGACCAGCTCCAAGAGCTCCACATCCTTCCTGAACAGGGGCCCCAGGCCTGGACACAGTACTGCAGATGGGGCCTCACAAGAGCTGAGTAGAGGGGGACAATCACCTCCCTCTGTCTGCTGGCCACCCCTTGTTTAATGCAGCCCAGAATACAGTTGGGCTGCAAGCACACACTGCTGGCTCATGTCCAGCTTTTCTTCTATAAGAAGAATATCTCTATGAATATCACAAGGAATACAATTACATCATTAAATTAATGAATTTGTATTTTGGAAGTTTACTTAGAAAATGCTATCATGTTCTAAACACTCCCTGCATTTCCCCAAGCCCCTAAAACATACACTGTGGTAAGCCTACAGAGCATTCTGCAATAACAGAACTTGAGATCATCATGAAAATTTACAGTTTTCATTACATATCCAACTGAGTCAGATTCAAAAATAAACAAATTTCCAATTAATTGCTGAAAGTACTCCTATTAAATGAAGATACCAGCAGGAAAATTCACAAGTACTTGTTGGATAAGGGTCTTACAAAAAAAAGTAATCATCTCTAAGATCCATCTTGCTCCTTAGTTTGTACTAAATCTTAAAGAAGAAGGGAAAATGTGCTCTACCAGGTTATGAGTCAGCTCCACCTGAGGTTTCAACTTATCCTCATTTAGCTTCCATCTTATGCTACCAAGTAGTAAAGCGTATTTATTGTTAGAATATATATTTCATGCCTATAGACATCTATCTAATGTAAACATGTTGGCACTTGCTGTCAGCTCTTCATCACAGTTTTGATTTAGAAGAAATACACCACTAAGAAATACAAGAATGATTAATGATGTTGGAGAAACAGTAGATGAAATATTTTAATTCAGCACAGCAAAAAAAAAAAAAAAAAAGCAAAAAAAAAAGGCAAAAAAAAAAATTGCAAAAAAAAAGGCAAAAAAAAAAAAGGCAAAAGAAAAAAAAAGGAAAAAAAAGAAAAAGAACATTTTAAAATATCGAAACTATAACACCACAGCAAGAAATAGTATCTAATTAACTAATTATTGTAAGTCTTAAGGTGGGTCCCTAAGATAGCAGCTCAGATGCCAAGTGGAGACTCAGTAAATCCAAAGGTTTTGATGACTGCCCTTAAAGAAGCAGATGGCTGTGCACTCACAGCCGGAGCCAGAAAGGGATTTTGTTCTTTCAGCAGTTCAGCCCGTTTTGTCTCTGCTGCTGACTGCTCAAGCAATCTCAGCCCAAAGCAGCTCTCTGTACTCCAAGTGCCTACTGATCCCAGACCACACAAAAAGCAGAGAGAGGACACGGACCATCCCTACAATACAACTGAAAAGATAAGAAGCTTTTTTATCTCTTGGCTTCTGGTGGTTTTACTGTTTGGTTTTGCCTTTGTCTGTGTTCTTCTAAAGAATATTTAGGAAATATATAATACATTCTCATTTCAAATAATGTGGAAAAGTTTAAAAAAAATACTTCTTGCTTTGGCTACTGAGATGACAGACAATGGAAGATGAGTGAGATTTGCTAGCAGTGCTATCCTTTGCTTTTATTTAGCTTTCAAAGCAACTTTATGGTTAAATGTAACTTAAGACACCAGAAGTTAGAGGTACTTTACATCAAAGTATACTGTTTTATACTCATGGATAGGACAACTCCATTCCCAAGGAGAAAACCACTGCTGAAACAATTCCAACACAGCATCTAACAACTGAGCATTAGTGATACGTGACTGCTGAAAACAACAACGAGGAGGAAGAAATAAATAAAGAAGCATTAAATTAAATCAGAAGCCAGTTACAAATAGCTATTGCAAAGCCCCCATGATTAAACAGAAATTCATAAGCAGATGTCAGCTCAGATTATCACAGAGCTGCCAAATGGTGAGGCTGGCAGGGACCTCCGGAGGTCATCTGCTCCAGCCCCCTGCTTGGGCAGGGCCGCCCAGAGCAGGCAGCCCGGGATCACCTGCACCAGAGAGACAGGAGGCTTACAAAGATGGATTTGTGTATTTGTAAGGAAAAATTCTGCCCTGCATTTCAGTACCCAATCTAAATAATAGCTCTCTGTTTTACCTATCCTTGGTCTTGTGCACTTACGGGGAAATAAACAAGTAATGCTGCTGAGCTCCTCTCCAGTCGTTCTGCAAATAAAGCCAATACACTCCAGGAAGAGAGCTCAGGAGAAAAAGAATAACTTGATAACTCATCTATGAAGGACAGCTTGTTCCAGTGAAAACAGGGGCTACTCTACAGGAAGAAAGACAACTTAAAGACAGAACTTGTGAAGTCCAACTACCAAAAGAAACAGCCTTATAACAAATTATTTAACAAAAGAGTAGTCTCTGGAGAACACTGAATGATGCATTGCTTCTGACTAAAAAAATAGCACTGGGAAAATCAAGAAAATAGTTTCAGAAAATAGTCATCACATGCACTGGCAGACAGATTTGATGCATTGTGTCCCATCCCTGTTCTCTACTCTAATCACAGGAAAGCCCATCTCTCAGCCAACACGCATTTGTAACAACAAAACCAGAAACAGTTGTCAACTTAAAAGCATATCTATTGGAACTCTGATTTTTTTTGAATACAAAAGCTTCAATTCTGCAATTAATTAGACTGACAGTAATGCATTAACATAAATCAGACTCTTCTTCCCTTACCTTGGCATACAGCACTTAACAATTTGATTTTTAGTTTCTTAGAAAAAGATTCCTTCAAACCTTCCCAAGATCTTTGCTTGCAAATTCCAAGACCTTCATGTGCAATTTTTTCATCATTTTATTAGCATCTGAAAGAAGTAATGCCTGAGTCATTCGCATGTCTTCTGCTGGATTCTGTTCCAATCAATAGCCTAATTACAGACAGGCACATGAGTAATTGCTGAAATGAGTAAGTGCTACTGGAGTTAAAGAGGCTATTGATCTGACTAAAATTATTTACAGAAAAATAAAGGCAGTGAAGAATGCTTGCAGATTTTTCCAAGAAAAATTTCAGCGTGTTTCTACTGACAAGTCAAGGTGTCCTTCCCTTCCAGCAAAAGTAGGATTACTCTCAGAAGCAGACCATGTCATTACGTCCCACTGAAAACCTGCTTCTCAATTTTTGAGTGCAATCAGCTTTAACAAATTACTTTTACATTTCTTGTGCTTCCAGAGCAAATCCTTCAGGTTGACTCTTCACATTTCAAGTTTGATCTGTCGGAGACAGAATCAGTTTAGTTCTTTCTAAGCACATACCAAAGTCCCAGAAACAGAGACTTACAGCCCTTGGCTGATTGCAAGGGCTGAACTTCCCTTAAAGAAAGGTCCTTGGCTGACAGGACTTCCATCCTCCACAGTCCTGCTTGAGACAGAAGAAAATAACACGAATATAAGCCTCAGGAAATGTGTCCCCATCAACTTGTCCAGTTTCCCCTTGCACCTCAGTGACCACTTAGTGCGTGCTGTGATACAGTCCAAGCAAACCTGACTGTACAGGGAACTAATCCTACCTGTCTTCTCAAACTTGTCTCATGCCAACTTGATTCTCATCTGCTTTTGGACTGGAACTTACTTTCTGACACGCACGGTATTTTATATTCCCACTTAGCTCATTTTCGTACTGAAGCATTCTCATTTAGCCATTCCTGTTTCAAATCTCTAATGAATTTCATCACTCTTCTGCAAACCTTCTCCTGTTCTCTTATCTAGTGGGTGACAATTAAGAATTGCACTGAAAATACTGAAGCTATGTATTTATGCAGTGGATAAAAATACCTCCAGTTCTTCCCCAACAACTCCCAGTATTTAATTTGCTTTTTTGACCACTAATAAACATTAAGCTGACACTGTCATGGGAAAGCATCTACCAGCCTTAAAATCTTTTTCTATTACATACTAACATCAGCAGTTTTCTTTTTCTTTTCTTCTTTTGGAGCAACAGTTTCTAAAAACTAGAACACAACATATTAAATCCCAATTTATACTGATAAATTGTATGCTGATATATCATTGCTTTCTTACTTCTAATTATTTTGAAAACTGACATTGCCCAGACAGATACAGAAGAGGCAAGGCTTCTTGCAGTTTCTGTAACTACCAAGGTATCCATTTATTAAGCTGTGCTCTGGCAGGTCTGATAAAACACCACCTTTTCTGACAGCAGAAGAAATAGGCAGAGAGTGATCTGTGAGGCAAACATCACACCTCTGAGACAGAAATGCTTTTAGCTGAAGACAACTGCACTCATAATCTTAAACTAATTCATTACTGTAAATACACAATGCAAGAAACACAAATACAGTAAAATAAATGTCAACATAATTATCTTTGAAAATAATTACAATTATGAAACGTATTTCCGGATGAGTATGTGGTCCAATGCCTTTCATTTCTGCCACTATGATTACTCCTCTTCCCACTCAATAGGTAAATACACAACCCATCAGACAGAGGTGATGAGTGACAGCTTATCTTATTTACACACAGGATGCTAGAAACTGAACTTAACCAAAAATACCACAAATACGGTTTTAGCTGAATTGTCAGCTTCCCTCTTGCTAAATGTCCTGCACAAGGCATTCTGAAGCACAACAGCACTTCCCCAGAATTAGAGAGGCCTGAAAATGATCAAAATAACAGCTGCAGTTATTTTGGGGGCGCACAACAGGGATGGAAAAAAAAAGAAATGACATGGAATTATCAGCACAAAGAGCAGAAAGTAACAGGATGAGTTTGAATCCAATCTTCCCTGCTTATGCAGGCAAGCCACACTCACAAAGCAGCCCTCCTGAGAGCAGGGCTGTAACATGTCAGTCAGATTGGTAGGGAGGGGGCAGCCAGCCCTGAAAGGCTCCACACACAGGCACTGGAAGCTATCAGAACAAACCACCACCCCCAGCTACCTGGCCAACTTGTACAGCTGATCTGTTCTGACTGCTTTGCTGGGTACAAACAGGTGGAGCAACTCCAGCCAATCCATTTTTGTAATTATTAACCCAAGAACATTAAAGGAGTAGGGTGAAGACAAAGAAACCAGGAAGAATGTTTGAGAGATTGTGAGAAATTTGCTTTCACTAAAGAAGTTATCTGGCACAGCAAAATTAAAGATCTGCATTCTGCTCAATAAAAATCACATCATTTGCAGAAGAAAAAAAATATGGAAGTCAACAGTATTAATACGCTGATATCCTATATTTACTGCTTTGTCTCCCAATCTATTGTTTCATTTCTTTCAGTGCATTAGCACCTTTACCTTCCATAAACACAACCAGAGAATGGCTTGAGCTTGAAAGGAGATTCAGTATCATATCATTCCCCCCCACTGCCTCAACCCCCTTGCACCCACCAGCTCAGGCTGCCCAGGGCCCCATCCAACCTGGCCTTGGACACCTCCACGGATGGGGCATCCACAGCATTTCTGGGCAGCTGTGCCAGTGCCTCACCTCCCTTTGAGCAAATATTTACTTCCCAACATCTAATCTAAAACTATCCCCTTTTAGTTTAACGCTGTTACACCTTCTCCTATCTCTATACTCTCTGATAAAGGTCCCTCCCATTCTTTTCTGTAGACCCCCTTTCAGTACTGGAAGGCTGCAATGACGTCTTTCTGGATATTTCTATTCTCCAAGCTGAATAACTGCAACTCTCTCAGCCTCTCTTCATAGGAGAGGTGCTCCAGCCTTTTGATCACTCCTGGCTCTCCTCTGGACTTGCAGCTCCACATCCTTCTTAGGCTAGAGCTAAATGCAGTACTGCAGGTAGGAGCTCATAAGGGCAGAGTGAAGGGGGACATGCATCTCCTTTGCCCTGCTGGTCACCCCTCTTTTGATGCAGCCCAGGACATGGTTGGCTTTTTGGGCTGCAAGAGCATACTGCTGGCTCACGTTGAGTGCTACATCAACCAGCACCCCCAAGACCTTCTCCTTCAGGCTGCTCTTAATCTGTTCTCCACCTAGCCTGTATTCATGCATGGGATTGCCTCAACACGTGCAGAACACTGCACTTGGACTTGTTAACTTCATGTTGTTTGCATGGGCCCATTTCTCTTGAGCTTGTTTATATCCCTGTGGATAGCATCCATAGCATCCCCTAGCACATCACCTTCATTACACCACTTGGTGTGGTGCCATCCATAAACTTGCTGAGGGTGCACTGAATCCCACAGTCTGCATCACTGACAAGATGTTTAATATTGCTGGTCCTAACACAGACCTCTGAGCGACACCACTTGTAACAGGTCTCCACCTGGACACGAAGCTATTGACAGCAGATCTGGGAGCTCAACCATCCAACCAATTCCTTATCTGCCAAATGATTCATCCATCACATCCACACCTCTCCAATTAGAGACAAGACTGCTGTGTAGTACAGTGTCAAATGCTTTGTCCAGGTGGATGATGTGAGAAATATATTCTGGGCAATTTTCTTCTCTACTGTAATTTTTTGGGGTTCTTTTGTCCTTTCCGCAAGTTGAGGCACTGTAGTGACACACGTTAATACTTCTCCAAGAAAAAGCAAAACTTCCCGCCCTTTATGGCGAGCTTGTCTGTTAACCTCTGGTGCTCCTAACAAAGGATAAAAACAAACCCAAAAACCCTACCCTCCTCTCCCACCGCAGCTCCTACAAAACACCTGTTAATTGCCTTTTCAAAAAACTCTGTAATACCTTTAATCCACGAGGCTATTTAAATCTAAGAAACTGCAGGAATGAGAAACTGTTTTGGAAATCTCTGGAAACTACAGATATTTCTGCTACATGTAGCAATTTTGTATTGCTAGATACTAGATTGCTAGATAGATCTTTGCATTTTAATATCTAATTGATAAAATTCTTTTGAGAGACGCATGAACATAAAAAGAGATTGTTGAAGCTTTTCAGATCAACCGAAGAAGGCAGATGCCAAACTCCCTTTTTGCCCTGCTGCCCCAGTGATAACATGCAATGTACTTTAATTTGGACACTGAACAAGCATTTCGAGAGGAATGTATGTTTTCTGATAAAGAAATCACACAGGTCCTAAGTGGGGAAAAAAAACACCACAAGTCTTAAGAACACTGTGATTTTACGAACTGGTCTTTCTGAGATATGTACAGATTTGAATGTAAGCCACTGAGAGCACTCACACCAACCATCTGCTGGTTTGTCAGACTCCTGACTTCCCATTAATGTTTAAATACCAAGCAAAACCACTGAAAAATGCACTCTAAAAACAAAGGTCTGCCTTGATTCTATTAAAACAGTCCATAAAATAAAGTCCTCAATATGGTGTGTGTTAGTGGGAGCTGATGCAGTGATTCAGTTTTAGAACAAATTTTGTGGCACGAGTAATTTGGAGTCAAAATAATCTTCTAAGTGGGTAAATTTAAAATACTTTTCACACTTCTTTTACCCTGGAAACATGATTGGAACTTCCCATTCTGGCCATGAAGAATTTCCAGTTGCCTTCATTAGCCACAGTCAAGGCAACACAAAGCGTTAAATCAGAAGAGGAAGCTTTTGAAGCCAAAGGTTCCAACTCTGAATCGCTAAGCTTTGATGACACGATACACCACCAAATGTCACAAGAATTTTAAGAAGCCAGTAATTCTCAGGGACATTCTCAAGAGGGAGATCAAAATAAAGAGATTATTACTTACTTGCCAAGAAACTGCCCCCAAAACAGCAGTTGCGAGAAGGCTGAAAAATACTAGCTGTTTTGAAATCAAACAGAAGTGACGCATTCCTTTAGATGCCATAACTCTGTCAAGGCTGTTGTTTTCTGCACAGTGGGTATAGTACACTTTATGACAGTCATTTAACTTTGTGTGAAATCCCCAAAGAGTTATAAAAAAGATCACGTGACAGATCATCCAAAAAATACCAAAGATAGAAAAGCCAGGTATCACAAAGTACCAGAGATCCAAATACCGTAGCTTGAAGGCAGCAAGAATGAAAAAGATTAGTTCAATGACTCCCACTGAGACGACAGAAAGCCTTCTGCAGATTTTACCACGGTACAGGTAGGGCTTCCATCGTTCTGTAACTGAAAGTCCACTGAAGTAGACATCGAGAAGGGGATCCGAAATCAGGCAGCTGAAGAAACAGGCCAAGGCAAAAGGGTTTGTGGGAATTTGCAGTGATGGAAAAAAGAGTAAGGATGCAATGGCTCCAAAAATGGCCAAATTTGGAATTGCCAAAAAAGACTTCATACGTAAGTCAATAATCAGCATGGCCAAAGCTATAACCAACAGAATAATACTCATAGATTTTTCTACCAGCATAGTTGTGCTGGCAATTGCAAATCCAACTAGCTCCAAAAATTCAACTGTTGTCAGCAGAGTCGGTCGATGATGGATACATCCACAAATCCTCTCAACCAAAGAACACAGTACCCTCAAAACAATGGCAGAAAGGAGTAGATATTTAGTAGCTTCTTCTTTCACATCATTTTTGAAGGCAGAATTATTGAGAAAACAGAGAAGGCCAAGCAAAAAACCAAACCAAAGATTGGAGAGACTCAAACTTGCTGTTTCCATTGAAAAATAGTAGTACAGTATGCTGGCAATTCCAAGAACAAACAGTCCAAGAATAAATATTACCAAAATCAGTGCATCTGCAGTTTTTTCCCACCTGACATAAAGGCCCATACAAACGGCAACCAGCAAGTCGATTCTGGCAAGATAGCCAAGATATCTGACTGACGAATGCATGTTCACTTCTCTGTTTGCTTCTTCCAGCCTTGTCATTGCTGCATAGAGACAATGACTAAAGCAGTAACGTATTGACCCACACATGTAAACTGCAGTTAGGGGTTTTTACCCACTTGAGTGAAAGAAAATATTGGGGTTTCATCCAACAAATTCAGTGTGACAACTGCTTTTTGTAGTATCATTTCAGCAACAGTGGTCCAGAATCATTGAAGTGCCTGGAAGGGAAATTTTTAAAAATGTTAGTGGCAATTAACTCTCTTTAACAGTATACAACATAAACACAACACATCCATTTAACATCTGAAATACAAAATGAATACAAGACAAGTGTGTTTTTAAAGGTGATTCAAATTTATTTCATCATTAATACATCAAACTGTTTTCACATAGATCTTATTTCATAATTTGAACAAGAAAAATTTAAACCAAACTTGGCCTGTGCAGCTTTGCCATGCGAACCATCCACTGGGTATTTGTATTGGATATCTAAGTGTATCCAAAGCATTTCTGTTTTATCCATTACCTTACAAAACATTTCACTATTGCTTTAAAGCATTGTTTTACTTCACATTTGTTCTACTTTACTTCACATTTTTAAGTTCTGCCTTTATACCAAACCTTCTCAATATGTTTTGCAAGTCTTCCTTTTACCAGTCAAGTAGCTACAGAGTTTACAAAAAAAACTTCACCATCAGTTAACAACCTTCAGCCCAAAATAGATCACAAAAAAGGCAATTATCATCATCTCCACTTCTCAGAAGAGGAATGGTGATATCATTTATCAACCGATTTGGCACTCACTGTATTCAGAGATAAAATTCAGCCTTTTTTTTTTTTTTTTTAAACAATCTCAGTGCCTTCAGTTTTACCTCTGAGACATATTTCCCCATGAAACAAACAACAAAAACAAAATAATCAAGATAAACATTATATTTAAAATGTAAACTCTTCCTACCCAGACCCATTTAACTGCTGTGGTTTTCTTTTCCATACAAAATCATAGAATTGCTGAGGTTGGAAGGCCCTGAAAGACCAGCTAGTTCCAACCTCCTGCTGTGGGCAGGGTTGCTACTCAATGGATCACAGACTACCTAGGGCCTCATCTAATCTGGACTTGAAAACCTCCAAGGATGGGGCATCCACAACTTCCCAGGGCAACCTCAGTGAAAAAACTTTCTCTAACATCTAATCTAAATCTCCCCTCTTTCGGTTTAAAACCATTCCCCTTCATCCTATAATTATCAAACCATCTAAGAAGTCTGTCTCCCTCCTATTTATAAGCTCCTTGTGAGCTCTGGAAGGCCACAATGAAATCTCCCCGATGTTCTCTTCCGCAGCCAGAACAAGCCCAACTCACCGTAGCAGAGGTGCTCCAGCCCTCTGACCACCTTTGTGGCTTCCTCTGAACATGCTCCCACAGTTCCACATCTTCTGAATGCTGGGGACCCCAGACCTGGGCACAGTATTTCAGATAGGGCCTCATGATGGCAGAGTAGAGGGGAATAATCACCTTCCTTGTTTCCAATTCAGCCCAGAACACACAGTCATATTTTAGGTGAGATCTATGGAGATCTCACTAGAGATCATCAATATTTTACAGGATATGCTTCTTCCCGGTCTGAACTCAATTTTGAAACATGAGGACTACTGCAATCCTATGGGTGTCTAATCTTACCAAGTTTACATACAAACAATACCATTAATTTTCATAATGAGAACTCCTTTGAGAACTTCTGTTTCTATTTCCATCAACGTCTGTATTTCACTGTATTTATTTATTAGGAGAAACATTAGAGAACACTTTGACTGAAATTCCTACCTTAAGGTCACATTCTCTCTTCAGTTTTATGTTCCAGTTTCTTTAAATGCACCAAGAACAGAAATGAGGGATTGACTGGCCTACACGTTTTGGTTGCCCCAAAGACTGATATGCAATATCAAACCACCTTAAGTAACTGGCTTAGTGACAAGCTGAGCCTAAGGATTCCTATTTTTTAAATTACTTAAGATTGGTAACATTTTCAATTCACCTAAGGTACACTGCAGATATTACTTGGAAAGAATTGTGCATTAAAAATCTGTTTAATTGAAACAGAATACACACAACCTACTCACAAGGGATGGCTATTACATGATGCTCTGTGAGTTCTCTGGATTTCAGCAATGCCTTTCACAGTACTCATTAATGATTTATATATATAAACTGAATTGATAACTGTCTGAACACTTAGGATCTCGTAATATTTTGCCCCTCACCCAGTAATACAGGTGCCTCTAAGCACTTCACTTGTTCTCTACATAGCTCGCACAGCCCAAAGTTAGCTATCATGTTCTTGGTGACAACTTATCAGGTATTACAGCTCTGTGCTTACTCCTGTATTCTTGTAACACAACCAACATTCGCTTTGGAGACCACTTGAGCCATCTATTAAACTTCCACATACTCTCTTCCTCCACACAAAGCTCCCAGTTAGCCCTCATTCGAGCCACAAACACAGAGGAATCATTTCACATTCTCTTCCAACTCTCAGCACTGATGTCTGATGGTTGCTACGCAGAGCTGCACGTGCTGTCCTGCTGTCATGGAACCTTCCTGGCATCCTCCAAGACAAGGATTAATGCTGGAGGTATTCATTCAGACAACAGCTTCATACAAGGCATTGGTTTGTCCCACACACAAAATGCGTGAGCTTCCACACAATGCCTGGCTTCAAATTCTGCCACTGCTGCTAAATCACTTTTCGTAGGCTGTTACACAACAAACTCCCCCACAGCAAGCCTCTCTATCTGGCTGAGCACACGTTGAGCTGAGTTTTGTTGTCATCACATCATGAGAAACATGAAACAGAAACTGCTGCTACTGGCGTCAAGGTGTCTGCGTGGGCATGTCGATAGCAGAAAACACAGAGCTGGTTCAAGTGCTGAGTTACCTGCAGCACAGCAGCATTCTGGCAGCCCAGACCCTGAATCCAGCCTTCTCTTCCTGATTTTCTACTGGATTAGCAAAAATGTCCACTAAGAAAACATTCTATTAGACACCAATGTTCTAATCAAAACGCACAGCCAACATTTTGGTTAAAAGAATAAAAAGCCTTATTTTTGCGATTTATGTACACAGATACACAGATTTTACCAAGACACTGTAACACAGCAAATCCAATGGGGAATTCCTATATTAGATTTATTCTTCAAAATATAACTATCTGCTGCTTTTGTCACTCATTTGTGGTTAAACTTGGAACAAAGGACAGTTCAAAGTTTGTCTTTTACCTCAAACGGCATCTGTGTTTCAAGCTGGCACTTCCGAGTTGAACAGCTGATCAAATCAAACTCGATACTGAGTAAAACAGAATGTGTACATTTCTTTCTAAGCACTCTTTGAATTTTGCAGACTTACGGCTGCAAGAGCCTGGAGCCTGCAAACAGATTTGAACACTCAACTCTGCAGGAGCTTTTCTGCATAAAAAGGCACAGTGCTCCCAAGGCAGTTTGTACCACCATTTGCACAGGCAGAAAAAAACCCAAACTACACCCAAAGTAGCACAAGGGCGGTTCGTTGGTTTCAAGGCTGGGCAAGGCCCATCTACGCTGGATTCCCAAAGCCTGTTACCGGACCCCACCTCCTGCCACATTCTTCCAGTTCTGCGAGCATTTGTAGCAAAAGCGACTTTCAGCAAGAAAAATACCGCTCAGTCAACGCGCTAACGTTGGAACAGGTTCCAACCTCAGAGTAACGATTCCGTTCGTCCTCAAGCGGCAGCACGGAGCGCAGCCCGGCCGGCAGGCCCCACCGGCTGCCCGGAGCCGTGTCGGGGGCACCCGCCGTGCAACGCCGAGCCAGGCGCTGCTGCTGCCGCTGGCACAGGAGCCCGCCGCGCCCTGATGCGCGACAGCCGCTTCGTGCAGGGGGCTGCGCCCCGGTGCTTTCCTCCGGGGAACCCTCGGCCCCGCGAAGCCTCTCGTCCCGTCCCGCACTCACCTCAACAGGCGCCCCGCCAACTTCCTCCCGCGCCGCGCCGCCGCCATCTTGAGGCTGAGGCCGCGGCTACGGGCAGCGCCGGGGCCCAAACCGCGGCGGCGGCGGAAGAGCCGGGCCTGCGCCCGCTCGGCGCCGCGGGGCTCGGAGAGCTGCCTTACGGGGTGCTGGCGGTGGGGGCGCCCGGCTGCGGGAGGACGGCGCGGCGCTCCGAGGAGCCGGGCGGAAGGGAAGCGCCGAGGGCAACGACAGCAGCTGAGAATGAAAGCGAGGCGGGGACGGCGGGAGAGATGCGCTCCCGTTGGCCGCGCCAGGAGCGGGCCGCTGCCTGCAAGCCCGGCGCGGTCCTCGCGGCGAAGCGAGCTGCAGCCGCCGGGGAGGGGCATGCCGCGTTCCCCCGGCCGCCTCCTGCCAGGGGAATTCGGCAGGCAGTGGATACGCGGGAGTGATGGCGCGTTCGCCGTTCCACAGGCGCACAGAGTGCAGCGCTGACGGAGCGGGGAACGAAAAGCAAAGGCGCGCCACGTCCGCCTGTGTTCGGAGCAGAAAGAGGCTGTGCCTGAGGCACGACGCGGCCAGCCGCGCCGCTCCTGCCTCCCCGTCATTTGCTGGCAGCCGCATTCTGCAAGGACGGGATTCAGAGCCACCCTGACGTTATGCAGGATAACGTCCGTGTCTCGCTGCACTGCACAGCGCAGTCGAGTGGGTAAGAGGAGGAAGTTTCAGGATCTTAATAGCTCCACTGCTTACGCGCACGAAATAATAAAAGAGTTTGAAGTTCAGACAGCTGACATACAGCGGCTCTTTGAATTGTCCTGCAATCCATCGCAACACCACCGGCAGTCGAAAAGCAACGTTGCTGAAAGGCAACAGCTGCACGCTCAAGGAGCTCCAGCTGTCATCCTCCCTTTTCTGCACAGGAGCCTCAGTCACCTCTGCCATCCTTACCTCTCTTCCAAATTTCAATAAAACTGGCCAATTGGCCTACTTCTTTTTCACAATGTTTTAAAAGCCACGAAGTCATGTGCTTCAGATGCTTTAGCAATGACAGCACTGAGTTGACACTTTTTCAACTGTGATTTTGCTCTTCGAGCAACTATTTGTAGACTTCTGAAAGGATGGTTTACTTAAAATACAAGAAAAAAATCCAAGCATCCGTGCATGCTAGCTAGAAGCTTCTAGAAAACTTCCCCCCATTCCACAGGTGAGGAAAAAGGAGCAGTAACTTAAAATACCCAACTTTGCACAGAATCCAGGGTGCGCTGTGGATCAATGGAGTTGTGATGAAAAGCACTTTTAATAATCACTTTCAAAGGCAAATCAGCAAGTCTCTGAGACAGGAAGATTCTGCAAGATGCAATACTCATAACAGCTGTGAAACCATGCTTTCTAATCTTCACTCTCAGGTGACAGAGCATTGAACAAGCTGCCAGAGAGGCTATGGAGTCTTCTTCTCTGCAAATATTCAAAACCCACCTGGATGCTTTCCCATCCAACCTACTGTAGGGAACCTGTTTTAGCTCAGGGGGTAGACTGATGATCCCCAGAGATCCCTTCCAACCCCTACCATTCTGCAAAGGATGAAATACACCAGCTAAGCTCTACAGGACTAGGGGGACACTCCAGCTCTACTGAAATTTAATTTTCCTCCAGTCTTGCAAGACTTGCATTTTATATTCTTTAGGTTGCTTTTCCCATTGCCATCCTTTCCCCACACCTTCAGTCTCAAAACCATCATATAAAGGAATACAGGAATGATACCAAAGGGCAACAGGTGCTGAAAAGATATATTTCAGAAAGATAAAGGGGAAATTAACAACATCTAGAGTGGTAAGATCTGCATTAGCAAGTGAGTCATGTTGTAAGCAGGCAAGTGAAGAAATAGGAGATGGACTGGAGGAACTTTAAAACTCCTTCTATAAAGCAAAGACCACAACTGAGCTGAAGCAGTAAATCTAACATCTTCACTGTAATTTGGGCATAAAATAAATGCAGCTGTTTTATTGAAAATAAATAGCATAAACTGACTGCAGAAGGAAAAGTAAAAATACTCTGAAATCTTCAGTTTTGGTTTTTTTTTTTAATAAATGTGCTTTGTTCACAAAAGGTAGTGACATAAAGACAACAGAAATGCAAATACATTTTTTTTTCTTTTCCTTGCCAGCACCTTAAGAACAAGAGATGTTTGTCATCTCTTGCCCAGTCAAAATTTTCAGACATTTCATAACTTAGAAAAACATTCTCTTTGCACCAAAGCTAAACAGCCAAAAACTCCCAATACATCAATATTGTTCAGGGAGTTGTAAGTATTTACATAAATCCAACTGTCCTCCTTCACAACAATCCACTGTCCCTTACGTTAAAGAAAAAAAATTAAATAATAAAAAAGAACACTTAAGGTATGTAGAATAAGCAGCAAGAAAATCAAGCTGTTACGAAACTTAGGTCCCTAAACCACAAACACAGTGGTGACACCAAGCTGCCATGGAGGCCTAAATTTTCAATGTTAATATAAACTTTTCAAAGATATGTCCTGGTCTGAACAGCTTAGCTGTGAATCACAAACCAGTTTACACTGACCAATGTCAATATTTCTGTTAGCTGGTACAGATTATTTTTTAAATCAGAATGACAAAATGCTAGGTGCACTTTGAAGTAGGTGCAGATTAGTTGGTTTTTTTTTCCTCCCTCAAGAACAGCTGAATTTAGAGCACCAATATTTTAAGCTTTAACATGACTATTACTGGAGTCAGTGAAAAAAGAGAGATTCTGACTAACTATTGGGGACTATTTTAGTTAAAGTGATGTTGTGAAGCACTAGATGATAACACCAAGTTATATCTGATTTTGAATTCATTGTGTATTTCTTTTGATGAGTACTTCCCATAAAACATTACACAAGCAATAGCTGTTTGGTTTGTATATAGCCATATCAATCAGACTGATTAACAAATTTGAGTCAAACATTAGGGGACACCATGAAAAGAGAGAGAAAGCTTATGTTAAAGAATAAAGTATTGCAGTCCAGTTCACATCTGAGTGTAAGTAGGACCAGTGCAGTATAACTTTCTGTAGGAAACTGTAGAGGAAAAAACAAACAGGTCAAACTGACACTGCAAGTGCAAAATTTCAATAGAAAGAAGTTTCATTTTTGCAGCAACCACTGTGAAATTCACACTAACATCACAGTTCGTCTGGTAACTGCTGTATGATTATAGCACGATAGATTAATATGGTCTAAGGTGTATTTCATCTCAGTCACCTATGAAACCACATTAGTATTTTCTATCACGTTGCTGCAGTCAGTATTAAATCCATGATGCGGCACCTACTTCAAATCATTTGTCATAGGCACTTACATACCCATTTAAAAGCCTGACATTTAAATTCATAAATTCTGGTCATTAGGGCAATCTAAGCTAAACTAATACTGGTTCCTCTATTATTAATGCTGAAAAGAATTTCTTTTTTCCTGCAAAATACTTACAAATTTATTATACAAGTTAAAAAACTTCATAAACATAAAATGCTTGTTCCACCTTCTTACAGTGCAGATCAGTTTTCAGATAGCTACAGAGTTTTTATTTGACTAAACAGAAGATTAAGGTCCAAATAAGCAAACAGAACAGTGTATGTTAACTTCACTTCTGTGGTCTGAATACAACTGTGCAAATGTAGGTATGCCTTGAAAAACTTGTGTAATTATGTTCCTTTTAACAAAAATTGGTCTGTAGTTACCACAATTGTCCTTAATTGTAGGCTTCTCAAGTTAAAGTTGTTTTTAAAACACATAAATAATTTACTTTAAAACATGACAAAAAAAAACCATCCTGCCCCTCCCCCATCCCCCCAAAAATCCACCAAAAAAACCCACAAAAACAACAACCCAACATCAAAGAACACAACCCCAAAACAGTTTGAAAAGAATACAAAACACTATTATCAGGGAAATACTGTTATGTGTTAGTGCTTGTACACATATATAACTGCAAACTCATGTTCCAGCTTTGAGGTGAAACAATCATCTAGACGTACCATACTCCTCTGTTTGTGCAGGGTAATCTCTTTAGGAATCTCACGTCTACCTGCTACTTATGCATCGAAATTACACAGCATGTGTAACTTTGGATTAACCTATTCAAGTGTTTTGGTGTTATCTCAAGAGGGCAGCAATGAAAGTAAAATCAAATGTGCATTACAGTTCCTCCAGCCCAGGCTTAACCAGAGTGAAACAAATTTTGGAAATAAGTTTTGTTCTGTAATTAAGTAGGGACATGTGTAACCAAGTGTCTTAACCTATCTGCACATTTAATTAAAGTGCAAATTAGTTCTTCCTACATTTACTTCTCAGAAGCCAACCAACTCCAGTGCCTTAAGCTCAATCACATTAAGAGTTAAAAATATTGAAACAACATTTAGCAAATTAAATAGAATTCACACTTCACAGCACTAAAGAAAAGAATGGTACCTTTCTGGCAGAAAATTAGTGATATATATTCTAAAGAAAGTAACAGCAATTTATGCTATGACAAGAGTCACTTGCATAAAACTTTTTTTCACTCTCATACAAGAATATATTTTAAAATTCCAAAGTAGAAAAAAATAGCAAACTCTGTAAACCTTTGCATTTTCTTTATGCAAACCACTGTTGTGTGTTGAGCCCATGTTAGTATAGCAAAATTAGTTAAGCAAGAGGTCTGACTTAGCACGTCAACTGCTACATTAACTTAGAAGCAATACGGGATCTTCGAGCTCATAAAAAGGAATTGAACTAGACTGGCTTTCTCCAGAGTCCGAGTCATAAGGAGCATCAGGTAGCTCCATAAAACCGTAAGCTAGCTGTTCATCTTCCATGTCTGATCGAATGTAGCAGGAAGTGTTGGAATACTCCTCATCCTCTATACTGTTGAAATCCTGTGGGATATACAACATTCCAGGGTAGTTCCTGCTAACTAAGTCACTTGTTGTTTGCAGGGAAGTTTTCCTAAAAGCCATCAGGTGCATATGAGAAAACTTGGAATACTTAAAGCGTTTAAAACCCAAGGATTCTATGGCAATTCTCCAGCTTTTCATCATCATAGCCCGACGATTCTGATGAGATGAATCAGGAGTTATTACAAGCAATAAGCCATTTAATACGAGAAGTTCGTGTGCCTTCTTGCAGCATATCCACCGCTGATAGGGTGATGGAAAATAAGAGAGGAGGAGTGAAAAAACAACAACGTGGAATAGTTCTCCAGGTAAAGAATCAATGGGATTTTTCAGTTGCTTAAGAAAGGCATCTATAGCATCTTGTGCCAGCTGAAGAGGTTGCTGAATTTGAAGATTTAAGAAGTCGCATTTGTATACGCTCTGGTGGAACAGAAAAATCCAAACAAACATCAAGGTTATTTTAAAGAGCAAAAGCACAATTCACTATCAGAGAATGAACAGTAATATTCTCTTTGTTCCCTCAGGAAAATTTCAAGTCCCCTGAACATCCCTCATGCTATTAAGTCAAACACAGTAAAATGGCAATTTGAAAATCACGGATATTACTGGCTTTCACAGTTGTCAACAACTATTTGAAATGTGCAGCAACACAGTGGAGGTTTGATAGCTGAGAACTGTTTATTAAGCTTTTATTAAAAAGAACAACAGAAAAAAAAAAATGGAGATTGCAGATTTGATACATTCCACTACGGCTTTCTATCTCAACTGATTTAAAAAAAAAGAACTGTATAGGTGTACATTGCTTTTGTTTCTCCAGATGCTGGAAGCAGAGAATATCCCCTATTAACTGTCAAAATCCCATGCTTTTTGAAGTTGGCAAGAGTGAAAATGATGCAAATTTAACAATTCAAATCCAGATTTTTTTGTTTGTTTTTAAATTTTTTTTAAATAAACTGGAAATCAATATAATGAAATTAAATTTGATACCTCGGTATTTCCAACAAATGTTTGAGGTATCCAAAAAGTTTAATAGTTTGGTGTCACTTGGAAAAAACTGACCTTCCTTACTTGCACAAAACAAAAACAGGAAGAAGCTGTGACAAGGCACCCTATATCAAAAAGCTGAAGCACACTTACACTACACACTTTGTAATAGAGATGAATGTACATGTTTTAACTGCTGCAGATGCAGAGTTTAGCCAGAGAAAAGCTTAAAAATCATCTTTTAATTGTTTGTGAGGTCAAGCTGTCAGATGAAAGCAACAAAAGAGTACATTTGTAACATTTTCAATCACACAGCACCCAAAAGTAATATCAAGCTATTTACTGTGCTTAAGTTTTGACATTCCGCATTCATCAAAATCTAGAAATGACTTCTTTCCAAAAAAGCTAAGATAAAAGGCTGCAACAAGATAGGAACAGAAGTTGCTATCAGTGCCTAGAGTGCATGCAGTGGAAAAGATGAGACAGAAAATTCTGCAGAGAACATGAAAGGTGGAGGCAGACCTATGTGTTTTCATATCCTCTCAAACTATTGATAGCATGTTTTAAGTAATATTAAAAAAAAGAACAAAACACAACAACGCAAACATATTTACAAAACAACTGAAAAGTACATTTCCTTCCAAATAGAAAATAACATTATTCCTGTGTATACAAAACCACATTTTCTTCAGACAGTGTGCAATAAAAGTGAGAAAGAATAAAGCAACATGCAAAAAAAAATAAATTGTGATTCAGTAGTTCTAATTTTAAAAAAAAAAAAAAAAAAAAAGATTGTCATTATTTCTGTTTGATCAAGGAATTTCAATTACAACTACTACACCTGCAGGCTTACATTTTAATATTCTTCCTTTTAACATTTCAAACAGAAAATTAACAGTAATAACTTTGGGATATCTAGGTAAGAATTTCAGAATAAAAGTGCTGTGGACTTAGGTTACTTACATCACTGAAAAAATGAGACAAAATGTTTCTCTGTAGTGGAAAGATATTCACAGAACAATTAAGTAGAAATAACGTTGAAGGTGATTTCATGACTAAAGTACACTGCAAGTAGAATCCTAAACTCTGCAAGGCAGTGTTAGGAAAAAAAATGCTGCTAGGTGCTAAACTGGGGTTTGCTGTTAAAGTCTAGATGTGCAACTCTTGAGCTGATCTTAATAGTGAACTCATATTTCAGAGCACAAACTGACATTCAAGAACTAAATGCTGCTCATCTTTTTCTTAAGTTTGGTACCATTCCAGACTTCTTTTTCCCCTAAGACTGCATTTACTCCTATACAACATCTGCTGCATAGTCAGCTTGTTTTCCAGCAGTAAGAAATTCTGTTGGGACTTTCACAAAATTGAGATTCGCTGTTCATTTCAATTTTGCTGTTCTCCCTTCCTGTACCAAGCAAACCAAACTCCTGTAAGAAAATAACGGCAGCTAATTATTCTCTGGAACATCTGCCAGAGATACAGTGTTTGAAAGAGTGGCCAATGAAAACACTAGGAAATCTGTTTTACTTCTCTTTCAGTGCAGCTCCACCCAACCTGCCCCCAAATGACCAAACCTGAACTTTTAATAGAAATTTGAACTTTTAATAGAAACGTATTTCCACATTCTGTGGAAATTAATCACAGTAATTTCACATTACTGAGTCCAGTTTTGGGCCCCTCACTGCAAGAAAGACATCGAGGCCCTGGAACGTGTTCAAAGGAGGGCAACAAAGCTGGTGAGGGGTCTGGAACACAGGCCATATGAGGAGAGGCTGAAGGAGCTGGGAATGTTCAGCCTGGAGAAGAGGAGGCTCAGGGGAGACCTCATTGCTCTCTATAACTTCCTGAAGGGAGGTTGCAGTGAGCTGGGGGTCGGCCTCTTCTCTCGTGTCATTAGTGATAGGACCAGGGGGAATGGCTTCAAGCTACGGCAGGGGAGATTCAGGCTGGACATGAGGAAGTATTACTTTTCAGAAAGGGTGGTCAGGCACTGGAATGGACTGCCCAGGGAGGTGGTGGAGTCACCGAGCCTGGGGGTGTTCAAGGAAAGACTGGATGTTGTGTTGAGGGACATGGTTTAGTGGGAGCTATTGGGAATAGGTGAACGGTTGGACTGGGTGATCTTTTAGGTCTTTTCCAACCTTGGTGATTCTATGATTCATATAACAGTTCCACATCACAGTTTCTGTATATAAAGCACGCAGATTCCAAACAGTTGGAACACATTCTTTCATTAAACAACACTTCAGTTCCTCTCCTAGTTTTTCTTCAATTATTTTCAATACTCCTAAAATAAGCTGAAGTATTGTACTCAACTACTACATCTATCTCTGAAGAATTTACATTAAGAAAACGGATTAACCTATTTTTATTAAGGAAGTATTTAACCCTCTATTCAACATTATTTAACAAACTGATCTCCTGAAAAGCCTCTGGTTCCATTTGTTTCAAAAAATATTTTGGTATCTAAAATATCAGATAAATCAGAAGATTTTAAAGGTTCTTCTATCTTTGACTTCAATGCTCTGTTACTCCACTTATTTATTCATTTATTAAGGTCAGAAAACAACACTGACTCCTGTAAGAACCCTCTGGCTGGTATTTTGAAATCTTAAATGAGCGGAAGCAACTGCTGGAGAAGAGATCAATTTTTTTCAGGTGACTGTGGTGGTGATATGGTTTAAAGCAGTCATCTTGAACAGATCAGGATTAATTCTAGTTTGGAGGTGGGCCTCAGCTTACTACAGCAGATGTGCTTGAGTTCACATGTTTTTTTTTCCAGGAATACCTCCCATTATAATTTTGTTTACAAGTTTGGAGATGAATTATGCATTAGTGGACTAAATCTGGTGACCAGAACAAAATGCCAAGCACTTTGCAAGTAAGCCATGCTGCAGCAAGTAGCACAACTTCCAAGTTAACAAAAAAAATAACAAACACTTGTAAGTCTCCACATCTAAAGAGCTACTACCTAAGGCCGCTGATTTGCATTTTGAACTTTTAGAAAAATTCAGCCTAGAAGCTGGCAAGATATGTAAGGTCACAGGATTTATGTTGTCTGACAGAAATGCATTCCTTTACATATCTTTTCACTCTATTATGCTTTGTCATTTTACTTGGTTAGTAAATACTACTGCAACTGACAGAAGTCAGATCAAGACAGAAGGAGATCAAGAAAGGGGACGCGATTGCAGAAAAAATGCATTTTGGAATCTTACTACATAGCAAAACAATTTATCAGAAATATATTACTTACCATAGAACCAGCCCTAAGCGTTAATCTTGTCCTCAGGACTGAGGTTTAGCATTTGCAGCAATAATCTCAAAATCCCCTTCAGAATGCACTTCTAGTTACTAGAACTCTCCACAAAAAAACTCGCGAAGTATAGGCAGAGATTACTTCTTTGTCAGAAAACGTAGCTTACAGGAGCTCCATGCCTAAGCGTAAACCAACTCAAATTTTTTTCATGGCTTTCAAGATTCAAGAACTCATCTGAGACTACATAACAAGACAGCTACTGAACTTTTTTTGCAATATTAAGATTCACAGTGAGGATGTTTTTTTCCTTATTTTTAGAACCAAACAATTACAGCTATTATTTTGGAACCACTGGCAATCAGCTTTATATCTAATATAGCAAGTGTTACATACCTCAACAGCTGGAACAATATCTATGCCAACTGTCAGAAATTCTTCAAACTTCAGAAATGGATTAAAGCAGCTTCCAACATCAAGCAATCTGATTTTTCCCAAGGAGTGAAGCAACCTAAGAAGTAGCAAGAACTCAGTTTTATCAAATGTTATTTTTCAAACTGTATTCAGTATTACAATTTCAGATAATTACAAGAATTTTTTTGCATTATCTTTGTAGTGATTTACAGAAGTGAATGCATTATTTGAATTGCTGGGATATCTAAAGAATCAAGTTTGGTCAGTAAAGCACATGATCCTTAAGTTGAACAGTTTCTGTTAAGAGCACCTTCAGTACCATGCCTTGTGTACTTATAGTATTTCAATAAAATGGTAACTTGTGTCTAATACTCAAGCTGATCGTTTTGTTTCTCTACTGACCTCTTTGTGGTACGTATTGGTGTTTAAATCATACAAGTCATTAGAGTTGAAATTTCAGGAGTACAAAAGAGAAACTGACAACACTTCATGACCTACCTACCATTTTAAAGGGCATCTGAAGTCAAATGTCTTAATCAGTTCAACAAAGACAGAGGACACACAACTGTATTCCAAGGTAAATAAAAAATTCCTAAAAATGAAAACATTCAGATATTCCTTGCAAAATATCTTGAAGTATTCTTTTATTTTAGCTAATATTTTTGAGAATGGATGCCTACTTGAGGTTCACTCCAAATTTCCCATTAAGAAAAATAAAAGAGCAACAGCCTCTAGCAATCTTAAAATTTTCCATCTAAAGGGTGACATTAAATATCTGAGCAGATTAAAATTAAGTAACATAACAAAGAATTCTGGAAGTGGGGAGAATGCCACTACACCTATGTTAGAGTGAAAGAAAGCCACACTGATTTTTTCAGTTTCCTTTTCTTACAAAATTTACAAGTGTTGCTTCTGACTCAGTGAGGAGGGTGCACACCCCAAACTATGTCTGACAGCATTAAGGCACACTTTGCAAAGCTACACCTCTGGATGGCACGCTGAGCAGAAGCCAGAAACTCTCTTCTACACCAACAGACAATGGATCCAAGAGATATGACCAGGAAAACACGTTTCTTTCACTCTAATAGGCTCTCTTTTACTCTGATAAGGCTACCAGACTCTAAGATCAATGCAAATATACTTTGGGATCTAAAAAAGCAGCAGATTCACATACTCACTTATGTTTTGACTTTCCTGCTGCTTGTCAGGTTTCACTGTCCCTCAAAGTTGCTTATTAGCAGTTCTTAAGCTGCCAGTTATAAATGAGAACAGGATCCTAGTTAGGTGCTTTAAATAATTGTGAAGTTCTTCAGCAGCTCAGACATCTGCTTCTTTCAGCATGGCTCTCAAGTCAGATTCCTCAGTAAGAACATAACTGTCATCTAGGTGACAGTCACTGATCCAATTACTGTGTTACAAAGACAGTCTTGCTAAATTCATTGATAATCACCCTTCAAACTCATTTCCTAACGATTTTCAGTCAAGGCAGCTAACATTAAAAGCAAGGGAAGTACACTGCACTGTAGGTAATCTCCAAGCACACCTTGAACTAGAGAGGTTTTGGTCCTTCTTTGGAGATACTCAAAACCCACTCAGACACTTTCCTGTATGACCTACGCTAGGGATCCTGCTTTAGCAGAGAGTTGGAATAGATCTCCAGTGGTCCCCTTCAACCCCCATGATTTTCTGAAAGCATGGTTCTCTAATGCATTATATACAGGCAGAAAAAGAAAACATTAATACTTCAAGGGTCATACTCCTAGTTTGCAGTTTTTGATTATTAAGCTACAGTTTATCCAAGGATGGGAGGAGAATGAAAATTCAGAGGTCCTATGCTATTGCCAAAAGAGCAGAACAAAGCTGTACAACTGGCTCCGACTGGCAACACAGGCATGTCTCAAAGTTTTCAGTACCATCCACTCATAAAGGTATCCCCCAGGAAGGACTAGCTTGCTGAAATACATTACATTGTTGCTATAAGGTCTGTATAACTACTAAAATCTACTACTACCTTAACTATCATGTGTTGCCTGCTCCAGGTCTTGAGGAGGACAATGGAAAATAGGTCATGGTATTGATAAACACTTTTTAAGTTATGAAATAAAAAGTTCTGTATTAAATACTTTCTGTACACACAAATCAAAAGATAAGACTACAGATTTCTGGTAGCAAGATGAAGCTTGTGAAGTTGGCCCTTCAAAGTATGAATATAAAGCATAAGCAGAGAGAAAGCTTGTGCTTCATCATGATAAGATCTCACAGTACAAAACAGGTCAACTTCAAGTAGTGTATGATCAAACCTATTGATTTAAACAAGTCAGTACCAATCTGCCACTTGTAGTAACAGAAGCATCTTGCGTTACCAAATGCTAGAGTTTTTGAGATGGCATGAGGAATTAACATCTCATCAACCCTTTGTATCAAAGTGCTTGGTGGTTCTTATTAAAAACATAAATTTATGTTTAGGCTGAGTTAGCAAAGTGAACACTACCAAGAGGAGAAAGAGCTCCTTATGGGAAGCCACTACCTTCATTTTTCATTTCATCTAAATACTACTTTTCTGAAAGAGTGGTCAGGCACTGGAAAGGGCTGCCCAGGGAGGTGGTGGAGTTGCTGACCCTGGAGGTGTTCAGGCAACCTTGCTGCTTGTGTGATTCTGTGGCAATATCTTCTTGGTTGCTCAGAACACAGAACAACATTGGGGTCAGCATTTTAACTATTCAAACATTTAAGCATTTGAGATCTTCATGCCTTTTCCAAGTCATGTTTGCCAAAACATGACCCATATAATTCAAGAAAAAATAGGGTGAGACTGTAACTGGAAAAAAAAAAAAAAAAAGCTATTAATGAATCCCAAAAATAAAATTTTTACTCGAGTGAAAAATCAAAAAACAAAATTAAAACCTATTAGCGAAGTACCTCAAGAATATTCAGCTTCTGCAGAGACAATCATCAGAACGCTACCATATTTAAAATTAAGTGTTAAATTCAAAATTGCTTTTGAAGTGTATAATTGGAATCAAGAGTTTCTCCTCAATAATTTATGAACAGAAAGTTTTTAAGTACTCTGTTATTTACATTTGGCACTTAGTACTTACAAAAGCAATTGACTTTTCAACAATACTGAACAGTCATTAGATTCTAACTTAATTAACATCTGCTTTATTTCACCTCAAGCTTTAATATAAATTGCACTGCACAGTAATGACATACAAAAGTGAAATTACTCTAACAGTTAAACGATGATGACTAAGTTGTCATTCTCGAGCAATCTTTACAGCATCCACCCAAATTTATACTATAGCTCAATTATTCTTGAAATGTGGACATATTCACAAGGAAATCCAACCTCTTTACTATAAAAAAAAAAAAAAAAAAAAAAAAAAAAAAATACAAAAATAAAAATATAAAAAAAAAAATTCAAAAAATTTAAAAAAAAAAAAAAAAAAAAAAAAAAGGCAGCATCAGACCAATCTAACATTATAATGAAAAAATTTCCAAGTAAGTCTCAACAAGAAAAAAGAAAAGTCTGGAAAACAAGTATAACTTACTCTTCTGTTATAGCTTCATGATTTGTCAAGCCAAAGTTTGGTAAGGGGTCTTCAATCTTGGGAGGCTGGGAAACATTTAAGGCTGGAGTGGTCTTAGAAGCAAGAAGTGCTCTCTTCTCATCTTTCTCAAGTGCTTTTCTTTTCCCTCCATTCTGAAAATATTCCCGACACACACTGAAAAGACAAAGATTTCCCAGAGAAGTGGAATGGTATTTTCGGTCACTACACTACGACAGGACACAAGACAGAGGAATAAGAGATACAAGTTCTAAAAGCTTTTCAATAAATCTTGAGTTCTACTGCATCTTCGGAAAATCAGTTTTAGGAAAGGTGTGATACCCAAAAGACGCACTTCAAGACAAGTAGTGTTTTTTTTTCCCCTAAAATTAGGCTGTAAGACAGAGTTATGTAAACAGATTCAAATTAGCTTTATCTGTATAGACTTTCAGAGCAAGAACAGAACATTAACCAAGGGTAAATGTCAGCTGACACTTAAGCACTACACTTCTCCATCAAGGCATGCTTGCATACATGCACTGATAGTTATTAATTACAAATACAGGGGCTTTTGAAACATCCTTGTTGTATAGGGTACTTAAGAAATGCGGGGGGAAAAGAAATAACTCAAGCTTATGGCTTAAGTTAATTATACTTGGTTCTAATTATGAGTTCGTTTCTTTTTCCTTAATAACGTATGTTAAGTAGCTGTATTATTACAGAAGACTTATTTTAGCTTTCATTTTTTATTTCACTTAAGTATTCCGCTAACAGGAACCAGAATAAAATTAATCAGTCACATTTATCAGAAAGGTTAAGCAGTTTAAAAGAACGAATGTAAAAAAAAGTTGAATTGCAGTTGCATAGTTCAACCAGTAGTCAGCATTACGTATGAGACACAAGCATTATGTTTTGGAGAATAACTGGACTGTTTTGGACAGAACTAGAATTGGAAACAATTTGCTGCTGTGAAATTAAAAGCCTGACTCACCCTGTAAAAAAAAGCATTTTAATTAGATGTGCCAGCCAAGCATCTGCATGAGAAGTTTAACAAAAACAGCATTTGTTCAAATTATGTTTTCACAAAACGTTTTTATGATACTTTCTTGAAACACATTCAATTTCTGTTTAAAAAGAAAAAAAAGCTGCAGAGGTTTGAAGGTAACATTCCAGGACACAAATTCAAGCTGAGTTTAATAGCATCCTATATTGTTTTATTTCACATTCCAGATTTGGAAGGGTTATGTTGATAAAAATACTGCCTTAAATTCACAAATAGAGATGAGGTCTTGAAATACACAGGCCTGATCTAAGTATAGATGATATTATAGGCACCAAATACACCTAGCCTCTCCATCACACATGATGTGAAGGAAAAACAAAAGAAAGTGTCATTATTGCTAAGTTTTATAAGGAGAAATATATATCAAACAGGTACAGATAGAAACCACTTTACTCCACACAGCCAGGAAACGACCACTTTGAATCTGTAAACATATAATTACAAAAGTACAAAGGTACACAAAGTATAAGTACAGAAGTACACAAAAAGTACAAAAGTGTCAGGTAAATTAAGCTCTGTTGGACAACTCCTGTATTGCCATACTTGCATGGCCTCAATATCAAAACTGACCTGTGTCTAACAAAATCAAAGCACAAGCAAGTTTTACTTGTCTGAGAAGGCCCTATGTACTCTCACTTAGTAAGTAAAGTTTAAGATACAGACAGTAACCTTAGGGTAGAAAACACAGCCCTATGAGAAACAAACACAGTAAAAAATACATTCATAATCAACAAGTTTATAGTTACAATTCTTCAGTAACCAAAGCTATTTTCAGATGAAAGAGAAGCTAGATGGAAAAAAAAGATCCATGTCTTAGCAGTATTGAGCAAGATCACACAGAAGCAGTAACAGCAGCCCAGGCGACAATATTCCCAAATACACAAACTGTGAAACCATACCAAGTCTGTTAGAAATTCCACATACAAAAAGACAACGATTCTAAAATTAACAAAGTTAAAGTCTGTAATTTAACTAAGCAAAAAAAGTTGGAAAAAAAAAAAAAACCAACAAAAAATAGAAACAAAATAGAACCCCAGAAAAACACTTGCATTACTGTTATGATAATAAAAGTCATATTTTATGCTATATAAAATTATTTGTCCATAAGCATACAATGAGTTTAGAGATGTCTTTCATAATTTAGTTGAGCGTCACTTAGTGAAAGAAAACACAAACCCATCTTCCTCACACTGTTACAGCTACCTTACTACTTTCTTAGCATCTTGCTCAGTGTCTGCAGTTTTACTTAGAAGTCTTCTTTCTTGTTATCCCTTTTGAAACATTCTGGTTAAATAACATCATACAGCTATCGACACTGACAGGTAAGTCAGAACAAATCAAAAAGCCCAGTACTTTGGGAGGAAATGTATTCTTTTTGCTCCTCAACTACTGATTCTTTTTCCACTTGCTAGAAGCTGTTACATTACCCGGCTTAACACACAGATAAGCACTTGTATATGAGAACCAACTACTTTTAAAATGCAGCCTAATGACTCCTTCTGTCACTGCACAGAAGCCATTTCTGCCTCACTGTTGATACTGCTGTAGTTGAGTATTTTTCCCAACTATTTTACTCCTCCCTCTCATGTCAATTAAGTTCTGAACCATAAGACACTATTAAAGACAACTGTGATGAGAAGTATCTTCTCCTGGATTTTCACTGGCAGACAAAGAGGCCAGAATCACAAGATTTACTAAAGACTGGGTAAAATTCCTCAAGTTCAGACTGCATACTTACGTAGTAACTCCAAGAAGCAAAAAAATACCAAATCCAACAAGCAAACAAAAACCCAAACAGGTGAGAAACCACTGAGGGATTTCACCTCAAGATAACGCACCATCCATTTAAATCAGACTCACAAGTGTGATGGGGTAGCAGTGATCAGATGGGCATTTACTGCTCAGTACCTAATAAAAGGCAACACACTCAACAGTTTACCCCCACGGTAAATTGCTGATGTAGCTACGTGCTTATGTTTATTAAAACCCCATCAGCAATCACAGTAGTTTTGAGTATGCAGTTATCAAAGACTATATTTAACAATGGTCTCAAGTAATGAACAGAGCATCCCCTTATTATCTACAAAGGGAAATAAAATTAATTAGTTTATTTTATAATTTTGAGAGCTGTCACCATGAAATTTTTGGCAAACGTCTCTGACATTTAATCTGACATCAGATAGCTCTGCAATCAGATAGCTCTGCAATCAACAGACTTGTTCATGAAGAATTGTGCAATTCAAATGGTACCTGAGCTTACACTTGCTAACAGTTTACACAGACAACAAAACTAAACATTTAAGTTATAAACTGCTTAAGTTTGCTGGCAGAGACAGGTGAAGTTTGCAGCTCATGTCTTACGAAAAGAATTCTAGGTACTTCCTCAGTTGAACTTTTTTTCCATTCTTCATATCTTAAATGACAGTTTTTTCGAGATGAATGGTCTCCCCACACCCAAACTCCCCTGCCATTTAGTCTGGACACTTAAAGAAACCCTCAGTAAAAGCCAGTATGAACAGATAGTCAGAAGATAAATGGTTTGATAGTAGACTTAAGAAAGAGAAACTTCCCTGTAGAATACACTACCCAAAACCATGAGTGTTTCAATACCACATTAGAAAATAACGGGGAGGTGTTTCAAATTCTCAATTGCCAAAGAAACATATTAAATATTAATGACTTTAAAGAATCAGCAGTTAGTTCTTCTTGCCAAGTAATAACCAGCAACTAAATCAACGCTGGTCACCTTTCATCTTGACAAAAAAGCAATCTCTGATAGCTTTTATGAATGATTAAGAGTTTCAAGTAGACAGTTCTGCAGGTCAAGAACTGACACAGTCCTTCTCTTTAAAAAGCAGAAGGAAGAAGGAAAGCGCAAGCCTGATTTACATTCCTCACTGTACTTATTAACCAGAATCTAATATTGAAGATGAAATTGAGTGAGGACACAGCGAAACAACACACCTCCCTTCACAGCTGAAGGAAATTCTAGTTTCCTAAAGTCAACTAAAGCAACTGCTGACCTGAAAAAAAAAAAAAAAAAAAAAGAAAGAAAAAAAAAGCAGCATAAACTCCTCTACAGGTTTTAATCTCCCCCACTCTACTCCGAAGTAAATCAAGGAAATTAAAGTTTTCAACTTCCCCTTGGAGGCATTAATCATGAGGGAGGACTGGAAAGCACTCTGCTATTATCAAGAGTGTCCAGATTTAGGTTAAGGAAATTATACATTCAGCAAATATTTCAGTACAAAGTATTATAAGCTCTTAAAGTTCAGTGCAAGAAGCTTGCATACGATTAATTCACATTTATTTTCCATGCTTTGTTTTAATTCTAGACATTTGAGACTTATCCTTTTGGAAAACACCACTAGGTCTGGAACCAGATGTTTCTCCTACGTTGTACCAATCCTCCCACCACAAACCAGCTTAGAGTCAACACCCTTCATTACCAGATGATTCCAAGAACTTGAAAACAGTCAGCAGTCATCATATAATCAAAGCTCTAATTAGTTCTAACATCCAATGAACAGACACAGTTTTGTCAGAACAAAGTATTATTTAGAAGGAAAAATAAAGGTTGCCATACAAACATGCACAATGAACATTAGATCCTTTTTCTATTAAATAGTTTCCTTCCTTTTCCTTAACCCACCTCCTTTCTAATTCCATTGAAGGTGAGTTTCTCAGCTAACTGCATTCATAAAGAAAGCACCAAAACAGCACTGTAGGGACTTTAAGCATTCGTTTATTCTGTCCTCCAATCCCAAACAGACCGTGAACACTTATCCTCAAAGATCCTGTAAAAGGATCTCCTAGATTTTACTCCACTTGACCAGACAGCTCCAGATTCTAGGAAAAAACACAGCTTTTGTGGAAAATAAATGAGACCCCAGAACTTTTCTTTACCTTTTTTGCAGTTGTTTTTTAAATGCAGGAAGCAAAGTGATACTTTAATTAAGAGAAAAGCTAAATAAAGTATTTCAGATATTTTGTGAATAACTTCATTAACATACTCCAAGATGTTTTTTTTTTTGAAGAAAGTATCCTGTGATTGTTTCATATTCAGCTTGTACTTTGCTACAGAATCACAGAACGGCCTGGGTTGGAAGGGACCTCAAATACCATCAGGCTCCAATGCCCCCTGCCACATGCAGGGCCACAACCTCCCCATTTAATACTAGACCAGGTGCCCAGGGCCCCATCCAATCTGGCCTTGAACACCTCCAGGGATGGGGCATCCACAACCTCTCTGGGCAGCTGTTCCAGCACCTCACCACGCTCTCTGTAAAGAACTTCCCCCTGACATCCAACCTAAATCTTCCCTCCCTCAACTTTAAAACCATTTCCCCTTCTCCTGCCATTATCTACCCCTGTAAAGAGTTGACAACCCTCCTGTTTGTAGGCTTCCTACAAACACTTTTCTAAAGGACTGATAAATAACCAATTTTTTCCTAGCCTGTGTCTCTATAGCTGATAGTATTTGGCACAGTTAGTATCATTGTTAATTTCAGTCCAGCCCTGAGAGTGTAAATTCTTCCTTGCTTGGTCTCATTTGCAAATTTAATAAACAGACTGTATTCTGGTAGATTGCTAACGAAAATATTGATTAGTAACAGATTCAGGGACAGGCTTACAGAGCCCTTTCTCAGTAAAACAAATTTTTAAGATAAGCTTCTAATATCCATTCTCTGCATTTGTTTCCAAACAGTTCTACACTCCCCTAACAGTAAACTGACCAAGACCACATTTCTTCAGCATACTGAAAACTCTCAAAAGACTTTTTTAAAAAATGCAAGTTTAGATAATGTTTTGTCACAATGGCTATTTCAAGCTGATTCTGTTTTTTCATTATTTAAAAAAAAAGAACCGCCAAGTCAACACAAGTTGTAACTGATGCAAAAGCAACAGAAAGAAGCAAATCAGCTGGTTTAGCTTATTTTGTTTTAACTAGAGCCAGAAAAGGCCAGCATTCATTGTCCATACAAAGGTTCACCAGGCTACCTATGCCAGCAAAAATTACACATTAGGACAGCTAGGGTAAACTATCTTATCCATCCCACTTTGGTTTAAGCTCTGTGTTGAAACAGAAATTACATGAAACAGGTGTACATTTCCAAACATCACCTGCTACACTGCATTCAATTTACTGAAAATACAGACAAAAAAAAGGAAAGACAGCTGACTGTCGTCCATGTTTTCTACAACACCACGAGGTTTACCTAAACTGCGTCTGGAAGGGGACAAGGCTTTAAGTTCTCTCTTCCCATGCTAAAGATTGTATCCTATTGCCCTGAAACAGTCAAACCACTCCTGTACAACGTGGCATATGGTCAACAGCACAGTCTGCCATTTACAGCTTTAGCTTTAATGTTTTCTAGAATCTGCACGTGTGTCATCTAAATAAAAAATTAATGAAGTAAAAGAGAAGGTTTTTTTTCATCTGTTTTAAGAATTAGCATCACAAGATGTGTTCCCCAGTATGTTCAACTAAATAGCAAGATACACCTTTTCACAAGGAGAACCCTGCAGGAAACATAATCTTGACCCTGAAAATAAGTATGCATTCTATATTCTCTGATTTACTTTACTGGTGCTTGGTTACACAAGAATACAAGAAAAAATAATGAAAGACCAAAAAAAATCTTTTTTTTCCTAGCTAGTATCACATCTTAAAAGATCTTCCTTAAAAGAAAAACAAAAGCCTGAGCTATCCTTTCTTCAACACAGATACACAAGTGGTTCCCAAGTATTTTCAGCATTCCACTCTGAAATGAAACTTCATTCAACTGATCAGCTACCTTCCTGCTGCCATGGTGACACTCAGTTAAAGCACTCAACAAAAGCTTTCAATGAAGTTTCACATAAGTAAAGTTCTCTTGCATGCAATTAAGCAACTAGACACAAGGAGGAGTAAGGACAATGGGGCCTGCCATCTGCGTGGCACACCTCCTGGCTGTTGACAAGGAACAAAAAAAAAAAACAGAAGACAAAGTTGATCTGCCATGTTTTGGTATTTAGCCATTCAGGCCTCAGTTTCCACAGAAGAAAGAAGAAACTTTTTTTTTTTTTTTTTAACTGATGTGAATCTCCTGACCCCTGAATGTTGCATGCAGAAAAGATCCGTGCTTGAATTGAAGCTTTACACCACGCGCATCTTAGTGTCTCCTATCAGTGGATTCTATTCTTAGCATGAGGTCGGGCTCCCAGGCCCAAACTGGATATTTATGTGTTTACTCTGTAAATCTTGTAGGAACCATAAAACCAACCCCCAAAAAAACCACCCAACAAACAAACTAGAGAGCCAATAAACCTCAGTACACAGGATATCAGCCGTTCCTCTGGTGTCAACATGCAATATTATCCTGTCCCGCAGGGAATGAAGTGAGCTTGCCACAAGCTAAGGGAATACTAGTTAACTGAAATTGCTTTAAAAAAAAAAATAAAAATCAAGCAGTGTTCCCTGGGAATCAGTCCAGAATCCAGTACCATTAGTATGTGCACAGATAACCAGAACATGAGAACAATTTTATGCCCTTCACTACAAGAAAGACATCAATGCTTTGTAGCATGTCCAGAGAAAGGCAACAAAGCTTGTGAAGAGTCTGGAGCACAACTTGTATAGGGAGTAGCTGAGGGAACTGGGACTGTGAAGTCTGAAGAAGAGGAGACTCAGGGGAAACCTTATTGCTCTCTATAGCTGCCTGAAAGTAGGTTGTGGTGAGGTAGGGGTTGTCTCTCCTCTCACATAACAAGTGAAGGAACTAGAGTGAATGGCCTCAAGTTGCGCTAGGGGAGGTTCAGGTTGAATACTGAAAAGACTTTCTTCTCAGAAAGAGTGGTTATGTGCTGGAACAGGTTGCCCAGGGAGGTAGTGGAGTCACCATCCCCCGAGGTGGTTAAGGAAAGGGCAGATGTAATACTTAGGGCCATGGTTTAGTGGGCAATATTGGTGGTAGGTAGACGTTTGGAGTACATGATCTTGGAGGTCTTCTCCAATTTTAATTATTCTATTGTTCTATGAACTACTGATACAAAAGGAATGGGTTTCAAATATTAAATAAGAGCCTGCTGTAGAGAGAAAGAAAATAATGTTGTTACTGACTTGCTCCACTTCCATCAAGTACAGAACCCCTTGAGTTGTCACCAGGTTGATGTACTCTATGTTAACTGTTTCACAATCCATGCCCCTTCGTCCCTCACTCAATTGCTTGTTTTATGGGATCCAAAGATCTCTGCAATGAAGTGAAATGTAGCAAAGTCATCCTTGCTTTTCTTCTCTTTCTTCTGTTCATTACTTTGTATCAGTCACATAGAGGATGACTATTCCAAGACTAGAAGAGAATGGTAATCTGTTAATATTTAATCTATTCAGTTTTAATCTACACTGATTTTTAAAGATCCCAAGGAAGCTGGAAACCTCCACTGCTGCAGCATTTTATAAACAAACTGATACCTACAAAGACTTTATTACATGTAGTTGATATACTTCCTCAAAGTTGGATTGATTGGAATAACTTTCATATCATGATGGAAAAAATGAAGTTTTTCTAAACATCTGGATATGCAAAGACCTTACTCTCAGACTTACATCATCATCTTCCTCTGTCTAAAGACATTCCTGGAGGCAGGATTGTGCATAAAGTCTTTTTCATATAAGATTTCAACAGTATTTTGTTTTATTCCACTGTACAGGTTTCACAGTATGCCTCAGATGCCAACCATATGTAGGAATCCTGAGTGACTAACACTTATCCTATTTTAGACCTCAGTTTCCTCAAGGATTGAAATAGTTTAGTTGAACTCAATCCAGGATTTTACTATTAGGGCATGCAAGAAGTTTAAAATCCATGTACTTACATGCACAAGTCAAACCCATACCCTGTTCAGCTATGCTCATTGCATTAATTCAGTTTAGATTCAGATGAACGCATATAACATTACTTCTTAAGTTTACTTGCAGCTTCAGCACATGAAGAAAAGGAAGTTGTATGCTGAAGTTGCTTTAAAAAAAAAAATATCTAATTTTAGAAGAAACTACTTCATTACGGATTTACAGTTTATAAATTGGAACAGTAAGAAGGTATTTGTTTTGGGAACCAATACATCATTAACATTTTATAGAACAAATGTTATAAATCATCAAATAAAAAAACCTGTATTGTAAAGAATTACAAATATAAACACGCAACCACATCTTTCAAAGACATGAGGACTTACCTGCAACACCATTCAATTCGGCCTTCCCCTTCACAAGTTTTTGCCCAGTGATTATCTGCAAGGTTCTTCATTGCCACAGCATATTCACAGAGAGTTTCCTCATCCTCACAGTGTTCACGCCAGATTTTATCAAAGTCTCCCACTGAGCAAAACAACAATAAAAAAAATACTGCACATTAGACACAATGTGTCTCATTATCTTCATGGCAAAGTCCCCATCTTCCAATTAAAGAAGTTACATAATGCTGTAAGAGATTACTTTACCTGCATGTAACAAAATGAGGCCCCCTTTCTCTAGTCAAACACAATGCTTCTTCAAGGCTTTTGAGAAGGGACTATCGGGTACTTGAGAAGCTAGCAATATTCTCAGAACACTGACTTTGTTCACCTCATTCCATGAAATTAAAGTTACTGGGAAGTTCTGCTTCTATTTCTGCGCACAGGTATTAAACATGACAAACATTTCTAGAATTGAAAGACTGGAAGGCCTCCTAGTTGCATTCATGTTTGCAGTAAGTACTCTGCATGATATACATGGAAAAATGCTCAAATGAAAGTTTAATCAAGACTACAGATTTCTTTGGATACACTGGAAAAAGAATTCAAGCCTTCACTGATACCTGCCTATGTAGTCAGTATCAATAAAATAACTTCTAAGCAACAGTACTGAAGAATCAGATCAATTACAGTGGGAAAAAAAAAAAAAAAAAA
>NW_024884697.1:24886744-25098591 GCF_019232065.1 Centrocercus urophasianus | reverse complement strand
AAAAAAAAGTCTTGCAGGTTAAATTCTAACACTTTTAAGTAATTAAACATGATGACTTTCCCACTTCTGCAGGGAAGTATCCACTTCCTCTAGCTTGCTTTACATAATGTACTGCCAAACAAAAACAAGGTAAATACTAGTGGTGCAAGCTACAACTCCTGTTATAGTTTCTACTGCACAAAAAACTTTGGTATACTTTACTAAAAGACTCTTCTGCCATAAGAAAAAAAAAAAAAAAAAAAAAAAAAAAAAAAAAAGATAGGTTTTTTATTCACTAATTTCTTTTTTGTTTCTTAATCACAAATGTGTGCACACATCCAGTATAGATTCATATATATTTTTGCAGAATAAAAATTATGCATTGATTTTGCATGCTCACGCTGATACAGCTAACAGCAAGTTACTAAAAGCAAAGGTACACTCTAAGATTGGACTCTGACAACAAATATTTAACAGCATGGTTTCAGAACCAGTCTTGTGGCCCCTTAATATGACAAAGAAATACTTACAAAGTGCATCAATCATAGCTGACTATAACATTTGCTAAAGCCTGAAAGTAGCTTATGGTATAACTTGTCATTCCCATATCAGTAAGGTATTTCTAATTCATTCGTGAGAATCCCTTTGATGTTCTTTATTTTAATTAGCAGTAACAGACTTCTTTCCATGGCAACTTTTTCTTTCTGCTTGCGTGCAAAACAGTAATAATGTCTGGTTAGCCCATCTGTCCTCCAATTACAGCAAGACTGGGTACGAGAGACAGAAGACTTAGAAGAATTTAACCAGTGATCCAAGTTACTGCCTCTGTAAGTTTGGTTTAGGGATGTCACAACTATTTGCTCTTCAAAAATAATCATCTGCAATCATCAAAATGAGTCATGTTTCAATGAGGTGTTTACACTGCCTTGCATGAGACAGCAATCAGGATGGAAGGCCAGGGAGTGGATGTGATACTATTTTAGTTTTAATACAACAGGGAAGCTAAGCAAGACATCACGTATTCTGCTTGCTGTGAGACAAACATGAGAAAGCTGTTAGACTGGACAAATAAGTGCAGTATTATATTTGAGCAGTATGCTGTGGTACTTCCCAAGTGATTCAAGTTTCAAGGAGACACGCTTTTACACCAGAAGGCATGAGCATGGTCCCCAGCTGCCTCCCAGCACAGGGCATGCCTGACAAATGCACACTGGAGGCACAGCCCTGCTGCTGTTTCTGATGGAACTTAGGGCTCATTTTGCCAAAGCTGTCCGGAAAGCCTTATGTGGAAGTAATCACACAGGGCGCGTCAAATTCTACTGATGAAAGAGAGCAAGAAATGGTACACAGTGTCCTACCAGCCAAAGGGGCAAAACTAGCACAAGCTTTGCTTCCATTTCCTCAAAACAGAAGTGCTGAACCTATGCAGACAGCATCAAGACAGAAAGCACTAGCTAAGCTTAAAGTGTATTCTCAATAGCTATTTAACTGTTATGCAATTTAGATATAGTTTCATAGTTCTTCTGCCACACACTCTGAATCTTACTGCATGAGCCTGGCAGCTGTAGAACACTTGACAGGCATGCACTTGCTGGAATTTTGATTAAGAACATGCAGTAGAAAGAAGTAAACAAGTAAACATTCAGAGAGAAAAATATCACCAATAAAAAAATCTCAGCTTAGCACCTTTCAGTCATTTAACTTCATCTGGTCTATTTCTAGACAATAGTTCCATTTTCCAGTATCACTTTTTCTTAAGAATTCAAAAATAAAATGGATGGGGAAGAAAAGTGCAAAGACGAAATACTTTTAGGCAACTCATCCTTTCTTACAGAGCAGAAGCAGCGCCTCCTGACACCAATTCCTTTTATCTCCTGAGCAAAGTTGAAAATGTTCATGTTTCTGAGGGCTGAATGAAGGGCTAAATAGTCCACTGATACAGAATCTGAAATGCAATACACAGCAACAGATCTGAAGCTATTTGCACCCCAGGATAGGAACTCTGAGTTACAACAAAAATGCCTATGGCAGTACCAGCTTTTTGGCACTGAGCTGAAAAGAAAAAAGGAACAACGCAGACCGTTAGAGAAACACAGAGCAAAAATTAAAAAACAAACAAAAAGAACACAAAGTAATTCCATCACACATCCTACATAGAGCCAATTCCACATGCACTTCTGCTTTGTTACCTTCTACCCAAACAGATCAACAAGTACAGAAATAGCAACATAGGACAGACATAGCCCAGTTTCTGTATGAGGAACACCTCAACAGACACAGGAAAAAGGTGGATGAAAGCATAAGTGGACAGATTTCCACATGGCCATGAGTGACGTGGGAAAGTTAAATATAAAACAATGCCTTCTTGTTCAAAGATGAGGAGACAGAAAAAGCATGAAGGGCAGCTTCAATGCAAAAAAAAATATGCACAATTAAGCTTAAAGTTCACACAGCTTGGAAAACTAAGGGAAGACAATTCATGAAAAAGTTCAAAGAGGCCACTTCTCATTCTGCAGTTCCTAGACCACAAAAATCACTGAAAGACAGAACGGTGAGCAAGTGTATGGTGATACCTGTGCAGCTCTTCTCATACAGTGCTGTCTAAGCACCTGCTACTATGGCACTGCTGGGTGTGATACAACGACCACCTGTCTGCCCTCTTCTCAAACAACTGCAGATAGAAGGTTTTCTTAACAGACTGACGTAATTGTGCAGCAACCTTCAATGAAGCATTTGAGGTCCAGCTTCCTTTAAGCAAGAACCATGGCAGTGAGTTATTTTCGCATGTTTTCCACATTCCTCTTCAATGCAAGTTTAGAGAAAGCACAGATAAGGGTATTACACAAACATACAGGAACACAAATTCCAGAACCATGCTCCAATACTGTCCACGCTGAATATGCTCATAATGACTCCTATCTGTTGACAGACTCTCAGGGAGTAACTACAACAGGTCTTGCAACTTCAACTGGTACCCAGAAAGCAGCAGAGCTGTGTATTCAGTTTCACAAAGAATACGTTATAATCCATGTACAAATACCACATTAACTCTAGTGCAGTTCAATATTTGTTTGTGTAGCCAAAAAGACACTAAAAGGTGCAGAAAGGCTCCACTGCAAAGCCAATGCTTACTAAAACAATAACATCGTCTGTTAGGCGATCACTAAGGCTGTAAATGAAATAAAATTTGTGGTAGCTAATCTAAAGGATTAAATATATGTGTGTATATATATATATATATATATATATATATATCTTCAATCACATTTTAAAGTTAATATTTGGTTTTGTGCGTTCAATTTTTCATGTCAGAATCTCATGACCACACCATTATACAAAGCTTAAGGCTCCCTGACAGCACTTGAAGATTATCTTTCATGCAGTTTTAAACCCATGTTGGGTATTGACTCTTCAGAGACACATCTCAGAACTCCACAGAAGATCCAGTTACACTGAAATCCAGCTTGAAAAACATCTTATTTATAATAATTATTTATAAGACACCTTAGAGGTGTTCAAGGCCAGATTGCATGTGGCTCCAGGCAGGCTGGTCTAGTATTAAATGGGGAGGCTGGCGACCCTGCATGTGGCAGGGGGGTTGGAGATTCATGATCCTTAAGGTCTCTTCCAACTCCAGCCATTCTGTGAAGACTGGCACACCACACCTATCATTACAGTCATATTATTTCAAAATTATTTAAAACCTTGCTATCCTCTCTGTCTGAAATTGCCTAGAAAATACACTGCCTGCTCTTCACCTTGAAGGTTAACTACTTTAAAACCAAAAAGCCAAAGCCCACCTCTTCCTGGCACATCCGCCAGTCAGTGAAGAAATAACTGACCAACTCATAGGTTCACCACAGCACACCATTTTCTAAAACAAAACCAAAATCCACTAATATTTACTTAGAATTCATGAATCCCTCAAAATAACTTCCACTGACATTAATAGTGCACGCAGAATAGTCAATCACACCACGAAACTCAACCACAGAGCAATCACCTGTCACTGAAGCCTGTCTCAAAGAACAAGTTAGTCACGTAGACGTTATTTTAAAATGACCCTAATTACAAGACAATTTTAATTTTGGGGAACAGCAATAGACAGGTAACGTTAGCTGTAAGTTCTGGCAGCTGAAGACATGTTTTTTACTGAAAAATTATACAGACTCAGGCAGAACAGCCCTCATTGCACACTGATTTATAAGAACTGAAGGTCTCCAGTACAGCTGGGAAAGACCAAGTCTATCGCTCCCGATGGGCCAACCCCACACTAGCTCCTCTCTTCAAACGGTCTGCTTCTTAAAACAAAATCCTGCTTTCTTCCATTCTAGATTCATTGTTTGGTTTGGTTAAACTTTAAAAGATTGTTCTTCATAGAGTGTTAAATACAATTGTCATTTGGGGTATGTTACACAAATAGGAAAATTAATAAGTTGTTTTTCAACTAAGACTTCTGACAGAATACATCGAATGTATTTTAAACACTGTTTTTATGTAAAAAACAGAGCTTAGCTTTGCTAAAAACTGTTTTGCATTTGAGCAGGGATAAAAACCCAAACAACAGATCTGATTCATTTTCCTTCAATCAGTAATAGAACAGCTAAGTCACATGGAGTTAAGCGTACTATCTGCACCCAGGAGACAACTCTGGTAATTATGCTTTTCCTTAATTCCCTTGCTGCCAGATAGAGATGACTGCACTATCTCAAAACAAATGCAAGATACTCTGCCCGTCAGCAAACTAGATCTAATATCCCTAAATTGATCTGGAACTATGCACTTTAGATTGAAGTAGATGCAGTGTGGTATTAGATCCTAATCTCCTTTACCCCCCAGAAGAAATACTTAGGACTTTAGGAAGACTGCAATTACACAGCTATTATGTTCTTTTGGTAAGTTACAATTTTCTGAATTTAAAAGTAGCTGTAACAAAGAAAAAGTCAAAATAAGGGTTTGAACTTCTGGCTACCTACATGATAATGTGAATTGGTAATAGCAAAAGATGAAAATGGGGTGGACTGCATCTATTTGACAGCTCAAAGCCTTCCTGAGCACACCTTTGGCTCCTATGAAACAGGAAGAAAAAAAAAGCTTAACACATGACTAACAATGAAAGAAACACAAGTGACATGTTCATATTTGTCCAACTGTGTTAATAAACCTCTGTGAATTGCTCACTGTTGAAAAGGAACCTATGCCCACATTTATAAGCACCTGTGACAATGCTGGCTGACTTCAGCTGACAGGCTGCTAGCCATGGCTGTACCTAGCAAGCAAGACCTTCCAGCTTCTCTTTTTGCTGTTGTTGATGCCAATGCACTGTGGAATGAAAAAAATCCATCTAATTTTTAGTTTCCTAACACTGCCTGTCACTTATTTGCTGGAAACAGTAAACAAGCTTCTCCAACATGCCTATCAGTACATGGGGAAGGAAACCCTATGCCATGAGCTGGGCTAAAGCCGAAATCAAATTCCTATGAATACTTTATGTGATAATAATGCTTTATTAACAGTAACTTATCCCTTGAAATTCAGTTGCACTAATAGATATCTGGATGCTGTGGCAGTGATTAATTACACAAGGAATATTAGCTAACACTCTGCTATTTAAAACTCTCAGTGTATACAAGCCAAACCAGAAACCTACTAACATCTGTCTTACTAAAACAACACATGAAAGATGTTTGGTATTTCTGCTTCACTGCTGACCAGTTTTACACGTCTGGATACAGAGTGTGAACTTCAACTCAGACAAAGTTCAAGCAAACAAAGCCAATATTTCTGTCTTCTCTGACCAATGCTTACTTTACATTTCCTAGGATTTACCTGAAATGTCTCACAATAAAATCTCATTTTACAATGCAAAAATATTGCAAGCACACATATATTTTTCTATATGTACACACCCACACACACATATACATAACATATACTGATATCTATATAGATGCTAGACAAGGTCAGATACAGAAAACCGCAATTGGTAGAAGTTGTACATATGAATCTGCATCTTTACACAGACTTCCAGGATATGTTCCATTCGCTATTTAGGGTCAGCTTTCGTCACCCTGAAGAATGATTTGTGTCTCCAATCCACCATAAATCACTTTAAGGACTGATGGCTGTCACACAGATGTGGAGAGTCCATTAGCAATGGCTGAAGCAATTACTGCCCGCAGATGTTGACTGATCCTCTCTCTTCCCCAAACCTGACTGAGGGACCAACTACATGCAGCACTTAATGCAACCAAAGAGATAAACACATTCACATGAAACTGATTTTAAAAGACCTGTGTAAACATAGGGACAAAAATCTGAAGCAGCTGAAGCAGAGGCACAGATTTCACTGTGCCGAACATGCATCAGGAACTCTGTTTTCCCTGCAAAAGCGATAAAAGGAGCTGAGAGGGAGGTCACATACAGCTGTTTGTTCAGTGGATTCAAGTCTGTGCTGTAGCCAGTGGGCGTCCAAAACCTGTAGGCTAGCTAAATGGTAGCAGTGATTTCATTAAATGCCCCTATCATCCTGTAAAATACTACGAGATTTCTAATACAACTTCCACTCAAACTGTGGAGTACAACCTGTAAAGACAATTGTATCTTCACACCCACATAGTAAAATAGCATCACTTCAAATTTCTAATGAAATGGCATTTTGTTCGTTGTTTGAAAATATAACAGTATCCCCAAATGCTTCTCTCTTCCATGAAATTAATACAAGTGGGAAAAGATGAATGGAGATCACTCTTTATACATACATTTCCCGAGTAAACCGGTTTTAAGTTTTCACCAAAAAAGGAGTAACACCTGCTAACATACCATGTAGCGCTCAGTGACAATTCTCCTGTCCTGTGAAAAATGTGAAACAGGAAACATTCTGAAATAGTGACATCAGGAAGAATTTAAGCTTTCTCAGAGTTTTGTCACAAAAACATGAGGAAGAGATCATAAAGCAACTGATTCCTGAACAACACTTTTTACATCAATGTCTCCACTACTTACCTACTCAATGTCTTTACTGTTGTACAACAATTTGTGATTCTAAAACTTCTTGCAAGTCTTCCAACAGGAAACGGTATCCCTTTTTTTACGATTCAAATACGAAGTACAACATTAATACAACACCGCTGTGCACACAGCAGAATATTTCCTAAAACGTCTTCACAGATCCCTCAGAATTTTTCCACTTGTACTAGGTGTAGGATTTCCAGGGACAAGTAGGCCACTGCAAAACATCTTCCCAGACTATATATATAGCTCCATAACTGAGGGTCACGCTGCACAGAAAATGTTTACTTGATAAATAGAGGTCTGCATGATTACAAAAGAAATAGAAAGAAAATGCTGCCTCTGCATGAAGAAGGGATTTTTATACCATAGTAAAAATTAATCCTGCTTGGCTATTATAAGCAATCGGAAACAAGCAAGCTAATATTACACTGCACATGCCCAACAGATCATACTTGGTTCCTGACGAACCACTCAATCTGCTCTCCCAAGCCTGTCTGTGAGGCATGACAGGTGTCACCATGCCGCAACCAAAGCCGGGCTGAGGGTACCATAAAGGTGCATACTGGAAAACACTGCAAACTTTGGGTCACCTGTGGTACCAAGCAACAGAACCACGAGCAACTCCAATCCTCCAAACTGTCAGATTTTTCCAAATTTGGGTTTAAAAAAAACTCAACAAAACAAACACAATCAAAACCTAGTTTCTGTACTTTCCAAGTGCTTTTGTCAAGTACTCCGAAGTTCCCCGCAAGCAAAAAGCTAAGCACTGAGAGCTGTTGTCTCAGCTTTTGGATTTCACTCTGGTGTGTGAAGTAATTAAGACTCAACTAATCCACTTGGATAGGAAACAGAAGCAGAACTCCAGACAAACAGGTGGATTCTCTATGCTGATGAGATCGATTCCTAGGTGAACACTTTCCACCTCAGTGTGCTTACTCTCACTTGAGAATGTTTTCTTTAGGCAGACAGTGTTTACAGGCTAACCTGAAGAACAATGTGTATTTTTAGGAACCACTAGACAGGTTTTGGCCGTGCCTATCACTGCCTTAAAGGAGTCTGACACAACTTTTTAATGATTAGCTAATTCAGTTGACGCATTTGGTTAGCACAGAAAAGAACTTAAGCTGAACCATTTCAAACACAGTAAATGCTTGTCATAAATACACTGGCATGGACCATGACATTACACTGTCACAGTAAGATTCAGTTTCAACAAATTTTAGGAGTTTGTGGCTTTTCATTATGAAGAGACTGCCTAGCCCTTGAGATGATGGGATGAGATGACTGAACTTTCCTTCACTGACTCCTTAGAAGTCGGAAAAAAAGTTGTGATGAATTGCTAGTTAAAAAATCCTGCTTTTGCACTTGGACAAACACGTGATCTCTTTAGAGAAGTGTTAGCTTGCAGTTCTGAAGCATACTGCTGTAAATTTTGCATTTTCCAAAACAAGAGAGAACTATTGTGGGAAATAAAACCAGCAGCTGTGCCGACCATAAGCAAGGCAGGTGATAAACAGTCTTACCTTCTATGACCGCCCCATTACAACAAAGGCCTTGCTAATAGCAACAAGGCAAGCGAATTCTCAAATAAATAAGCTATTAAAATCAAGGCCGTATCATTTCCACCAACTTCTCCATGTCTCAAGGATGCATGTATCCTCCTCCAACACTTATAGCAGGGTAACTTATGACCATATTACAATACCAAGGGTTTCCCTAGATCTCTCCACCCTATGCAACATCATCGTATATCCTTCAGAAAGATTCGACATGCTTTTATTTTCCCTCCAACAAATTAGTACAGATAAAGCACCAAAGTCCATGCAACAGCACTTCTAATACTGTTTGCTTACTTCGATGAAATGGAAATTAGTTGCGTAGAACTCCAGTAGATGTGAGAAGCAGTATTAATTAAAACAACAAAAAAACAATACAGGACTGGAATAATGCCAACAGCTGAGTTATTGCTCTCTATGGAGGTGGATGTACCGCACTGTGGAAGCAAGAGGCTTTACCTGCATAATGAAATGTAAGTATATAACCAAGGATGAGTTTTGTTTACTTGTTTTTGGTGGGTTTTCTTTGTTTTTGACCCTGGCTTTTTTGCACACTCACTTCTAATTCAAATTTTACCAAGAGATTACAGATTATTTAGTGATCTTTTACTTCTTTAGCAAACCAGCAGCTTTGATTTTGTCACAGTAATGTACTTTCCAAGCTCTATAATACAAGAAAGAGAAGACACTTCAGAGGTCAAGAGCACCCCAGTACCATGATTTGAGAATGATACTGAATGAAATTCAGAAGGAAAATTCTCAAGCCTAGTTTTAGAAGCAGAGAGGAATGTAAGGAGAAAGACTCAGAACTTCCTTCCACAAATGAAATTCTCAAATTGAAATAACCTAATGGATGAAGTGCTACTCCCACAGATCACAGACAACTTGTATATTACTGAATGAGTACGAAATCCGTGGACGCTTCCCTGCTGTGTAGATGTGATATGATTAACTGTTTGTTTTCTACAACCTGTCCATGAAAACACAGTACTGCTAAATTAAGTGACTAGAAAATTACTGTAAAATTTTCAGTAACTTACAATTCACAGTACCTATATAGTAAATCAAGGTATTATTTTTTCTTTTGACCAGTGACACTGAACTAAAGATAAAGCAACTTCGCTTAATAACCTGCCCTTTGCTGAAAAGTATGCTTACACTGATTCCCATATAATTTAGGCTTCCATCTAAAGCAATTCAGTTGATACAGAGATTTCTCACATTTCTTGAGGTTAATAGTGCCAACGTTTGTCCTTTTTAATCTGCATACACTCCAAACTAACAGAAATGTGACCTGTTGATAGCCAGACTCCTTTGCCAAGATCTTACTGTTTAAACACACTATGTTCCTTCAACCAAATACCAGGCAAACACAGGAGATCCTTCCTTTGGTTTTGGCTTACGCTAAGGCCAAAACAAACAATGACTCTTGATCAGTGCCTCCATAGGTAGTTATCTGCCCAAATGCTACAGACAGGTTGCCCGTGTGGGGATTCCAAATCCAGAAAGCAGTCCAACCTTGTTTCTTTAACAGATGTGTCATGGGAAGACACGTAGGAGCTGCAAGAACTTGTGTCTAGAACATCAACAGTTCTGATTTTACATGTGTCCTTCTGGAGTAAACCAGCTGTTTGCCAGGCCACCGAAGAGCTGTATGCTCACTAATAGAATGAATGGATGATTTTTTTGCTAATTCACGTTGAACTGGTCATTGCCATCAACCCGAGCAGCTCTGCCTGCAGCAGGGGGGTTGGAGTTTGATGATCCCTTCCAACCCAAGCCATTCTATGATTCTATGAAAAAGCTATAAATTCCAGCAGGGAAAAAATAACAACCCTCAACTCCACCACTCACGTTAAACCATTTCTGTCATGTTTTAAGCACTTCAGTACCACTCAGAAGAACCCAGCACAAGGGCGTTAATACCGAAGGCCAGCTAAAACACAAAGCAATCTGTTTTACTAAGCTTGTCCCAACTCTTTCGCTCAACGCCCCGGCTGAAAAAAGGAGCAGAGTAACAAAGCCTTCCCAGCTCACCGTCCATCTCTCCGCTCTCCTCATTCCCGCAGACCTCCACAGTTCGGAGATGGATCCCCGCCGCGAAGCGTCTCCCCGGAGCCACGGGCACCGAAGGCGCCGCTCACCTTCTCGCAGTCCATCACCGTCGCAGCCCATCGGGAACCAGGCGCACTCCCCCCGCCCCCCTCCCGCTCATCCCAAGGACGGCGCTGCAGGAGGATCGCCCCTCGGGGAGGGCTCACCCCGCCGCCCGCCGCCCCCCGCCCCCAGCCGGAGCAGGAAGCGGTCGCGGAGCCGCTCCGAGCCGCCCCCCCCCCCCCCCTTCGGCGGCGGCCTCTGCCCGGCCGTCCCGCGGCCCCCGCGGCCCCCGCCGCTCCGCCGCCCGCGGAGACGAACGGGGCGGCGCGGCCCGAGCGGCGCGAAGGGGGCGGCACCCTCCCCGCGGTTACCTTCGCGGTACTTCTTGCGCAGCCGTCGGTGGACGCTCTTCACCACCCCCGAGAGCTTCTCTTGCTCCAGCTTCCGCTCCTGCTCCGGGGGCGGTGGGGGTGGCGGCGGAGAAGCGGCAGCCCCGCCGGGCCGAGGCCGGGACCGGGGAGCGGCCTCCATGGCGGTACCGCTGCTCCGCCGCGCGCAGCCCGGCCGAGGGAGGTGTGAGCCGGACGCTACGGGACAACGCGCGTGCGCCGCCCTCCGCCGCGCGGCGTGCCGGGAAATTGAGTCCGCGGCGGCCAAGCGCCTCGCGGGGCCTCCAGTGCTGAGGTGCTGTTCCAAGCACAGCTATGAGCAGAACAGGTCGAACACCCCCGAGCTCATAGCAGGGACATCTCTCGTGCTGGCCTGTTCGGCTTCGCTAGCAGCAGCTAATTTGTTCTTTGAGGACGTTCATAAATGCTAAGAAGTTAATTGCGGTTACAATTAAATCGCATGGATTTGGGCAGGGTCAAGGTTTCATCCCAATGAGAATTTGGTGAGATGCACCACCTCGCCCTGTGGGCTGTGTGACAGTTTCATCAGCTCTGTCTGTCCTGCCAAAAGGATTATTTTGTGTCCGGTCAGGGTACGGCATCATTCTGCTCTTCCCATAAACTTCTAATTGAAGATGCAATTATCGAAATGAAATAACTGTTCAGACAAAAGCTTTTCTTTGTTATCGACTGCAAAGTCATCCCTTTCTTACCTCACTCTGAGCTGTGCAGGCAAAACCTGCACTCCCTGCAGGCGGAGGCTGTGTGTTGTAAGTGACGGCCTGGCTTTTCCAAGCGTTGCAGTCTAAGTGCTTAAAGAACTGCAGTCCACTTTGATTCTTGCATCACAAGCGTTATATGCCACTGTGTATTTTGCTGTCAAAATATTGCAGGCTTCTCCCTTCCCCACTCAAAACACAGGAACATCATGAAGGGAATTGAAGCTTGTCACTGATGATGGCAGTAAGAAGGGATAGAGAAGTGTGGTATTTTAGTTATTTTTAGTTACTTTTTTTCTTAAAAATTTCAAACTGCTATTAAACAAAATAGGACAAATTAATTAAAAAAACAACTAGTGTACCTAGTGCATACGAATTTCACTTTCACTTGGAAGACGTCTGGAAATGAGTGTCTTGTCCAGGTGATTCCATTTCATATTCACAAGAAGCTAAACTGGCATTAGAAAGGAGGCTCAGTGCTGCGGCTCTACCTTGCCTTGCTGTAATGCTTCCAGTTTTATATGCAGGCCACACAAAAACATTAAGTCAGTGTAAAAAGAGGAGACTGAACTGATAACTAGTGGGGACTTTTTGCTCTAAGGGCAGCCTACACAGTGGTTAATGCTCCATCCACTTTAAGTTGTTAGGATTTGGGGAAGCACAGAATTAAGAAGAAAAGCATGAGTCAGTCCTCTGTGTGTAGTGTATTATCAGGAGGCCACTGGGAGTACTGGAGGGACAGAAAAGAGATGGAAGCATTTGGAGAATGCCTGACTTACTGCTGTGGGATCAACCCTACCGCCCACAGCCCAGAACAACTGAACTCAGAATTGTAGGGTACACATGAGTGGATCTGTGATCTGGAAAACTGAATAACTGCCTGTAGAATTGGACAGTTTGTTCCCATGCTCTGTCACCTTCAAAGTAAACAGGTTATTTCTCATGTTCGGATGAACTTTCTGTGTACCAGTTTGTGCCCATTACCCGTTGTTGGGAACCACTGAAAAGAGCCTGGTTCCATCCTCTTGACTTTCACACTTTAGATATTTATAAACATTGACAAGATTTTCCCCTCAGTCTTCACTTCTGCAGCCTCCCAGCCTTTCCTCATAAGGGAGGTGCTCCAGGCTTCTCAACATCTTTGTTGCCCTCCTCTGGACTCTTTTTAGATCCCTGCCTTTTTTGAAGCGAGAAGCCCAGAACATGGTGCAATACTCCAGAAGTGGTCTCAGCAGAGCAGAGTTTACATTCTTCATTGCTAAAGAAGTAAATTATAATTTTAATTTCAGTAAGCAAGTAAAAGAGCATTACTGGATTACTCAGGAGTACACAGGGAAGAAGCTTTATACTTTCAGAATACGCAGATCCTTACCTTGGTTTGGCAATGGAGACATGCTGTAAATTCCCTATAGAATATGTGGTGAGAATTGGCTTCCAGCAACGGAATCCAAATGCAAAGTTATCAAAGGAGGAGCATGTAGATTCCAGAAGGTGATGGCAACCTGGTGATTAAAGCAGGACTGGTTCTGACAGACTTGGAGCTGATGATCCAGTGGTCTGGTGAGGCAGGAAAAACAATTGTGCTGAATACATTTCTTGTACACAGTACAGGGAGAGTCAAGGAACAAACAGAGATGAATACAAGTCATGTAATTGCCCCTGAGGCAGGACAGCAGAACTACTGATAAGCATTTGCACTTCCTCCAAAAGAATAAGAGAAATTCTTATGTCCAGATGGAGACAATGGAGTTTCACTACCTGGGAAATAATCTTTTGAGCACTTGTACCAGCTACCTTGAATATAGAAAGTGCCTGAGAGATCCTCTGTATATTACTTGCTTTTTCGGATAAAAAAGCAGATTTAGGGCAAACTAGGATAGGTTTGGGTTTTTTGTTGTTGTTGTTTTGGTTGTGGTGGTGGTGTTTGTTTGTTTGTTTGTTTTTAACATTTCTGAACTATTTTAGCACCCATCACTTTTCCTGGATGGCTTTAGAAAGAAAAGCCTAGATTCACAGACTGGGAAGAGAAATTACCCCTTCTCTATCCAGTGCTCAGGTGGCTGGGATGTTGACTGAGGGTGTGGGAAAACCAGTTCACATGCCTGCTCTGCCTACAGGGATCTGAACCCACATTTTCAGTACCCAGTGATACAAAGGGGAAGTACTTTTCCTTTCTTCTCTAGGGAAGGGTGTCAGCAGTCTATATTTTCAGTCTTTCTCCTTGGAAAAAGCATGGAAGAAAAGTAACATAGAAACTTTCTGAAATGAGTGGATCAGCATTGCTCTGCTTCCATTTCTGTTCCAGTGGCAGTTTGACAATCAGGTCTTTTCAGCCTGTTCATCCTTTCTATCATATTGTTTCTGGTAGTTGGAAAAGGAAACAAAAAATGACACAGCATCAAAGAGAATAAACTTTTATAGATAACACTCTTTATCTACTGTGATGGCATCACCATAAGATTCTCTAATGCAACACAATCTGCAAGAATATTACCAGAATATTACATGTAATGATTTTAATGGAATACTGAGATACTGAGATAATTTACAAGGAATAAAATGTTCTTTGTTAGATGTGGAACTATTTTTGCTATGCATACATGAAGGGAAGATAAACAGGAATCAACAGCATATTTGCTGTGCATTTAAGATTATTAATTGTGGTGTCCTATAAGCCATGAAATGCAGGTAATTTGATTTTAAAAGTGGGAGTCACATGTCTAAATTTGCACTGAGGCAATTATTAAGAGGTAGTCCATTATTACATTTCTCTAGACTACACACTTTAGTAATTTAGTAATTAGAAATACATAGTAATTAAAACTGCTACCCCATAACAATAATTTTTGAGTTATAGAACTGAGATTCCATTCCTGGAGGTTGACACCTCTGAAAGTCCACTTACATCAGCAGTTCCATTACTTAGGCCCCTGTGCTTTTTTTAATGGCAAAAGTAGGCCTGATAATGACTACAGTTTGCACCTGACATTCCAATATTTACTGAAATGAAAAGTTTGCTTGTGGAAAACAAAAGATTCTTCTATTGAAGGATCAATTAATGTTGCTCCTCATGTAGCTGGAGACAGCCAACTTAGTGACAAAGGCTGAAAAATCCATCACATCTGCGGTCTCATTATGGAGTCTAACAATTTATTCCCAAGCTCACCAGAATTAGACACTGATAGGAGATTTTATTTACTGAAATCATGTCTTTTGCTTGCTAGCTTGTGTTGCAGTAAAGCAGGAGTAATTTTATCAGTAGCCAGTATTTCTGATAAGCAGTGCATTAGCTGCTTCTGTTCTGGTCAGCAGATACCAGCTGTGTCTGTCCATGGGAGGTTGCTGCTTCTTTTGCCATAGGAAAGAAGCTGAAAATGCTTTAATCACTTCAGTCTGTCATTTGTTTAATAATAATTAGGTGAATTAAACTATTGAAATGCTTACTGCAAATGTAGCGAAGTTCCTTATAACTCAGTTATTTTCAGTTTCATCTACAGTGCAGAAGGGAAAATGATCCTTTCATTATTGAAAAGATAATATTGAATATTGAGAATAGATTATGCATTTTTTTAATAAAAGCTGCACTTTGTAGTATAAATTCTTTGTAGCATGCAGAATGCAAGCATATGTAATTCTCTGCTAAGAAAGATCACTAAATATAAACGTAACTTATTGAAAAGTAATCCTGTATTCCTTCAAAAACCTATTTTTTGTCATTGATTTCAGTCTGATCAGATTCTCCTGTCATTTGGAATGAATAAATTATTGAATGAAGAGAGTCAGTATAATGATTGCTTTAACAAAGACTACCAGATACTCTTTCCAGGCTGAGTTTCTTAGTAGCTGATTTCTTGTTGCCATAAAAGATTAACTCATAAAATCACTTTGATTTAGCAAGAGATGTCAAAACATCCAGCAGGTCTAACTGGTTTCCTTTCGATGTCAGTCAAAATACTATGTGGTTTTAGCACTGATTCATGTTTCTGTCAGCTGCTATGCACAAGATTGCTGAGTAATCAATTCAAACACAGTAACTCGAAGAAAATTCAGTGCTAGTAGAAAAGCTTTAGTGTTTGAATATTTCTATATCTAGGGAACCTGGTAGTATTAAGGATGTTCTCAAACCTGGAATTCAAATTCAGATCTTCCCAAATGGGTCAGATATGTACAATTCCAGTTCAGCTCAATAGCACTGTAGCTGTACATGAGCTCATTCTGAACTTAGGAAATACTCTGTATACTCTGCAGTATCTCTGTAATCTTGTCCTGTAGGTATGATAGCCTGACTCATAAACTAAGTTGACCTCACAGTCTGCTGTGAGTTGCAGGTACAAAAAAGCACCCAAAGAAAGACTAAGCTGTGTGTGAACTGTTGAGACAAGGAAAAGAATCTGAAGAAAAATCTGCTTCTGTGATGCTGTGAATAGATCAGGTTACGCTGCGTCATTTCACTTTTCTCTTTCTTTGTCCTTCTAAGTACTGAGGGGGTGTGTGAGAAGATATTTTGGGTATCATTAGATATGACCTATAAAGGAAATGCATCCCTAGTACATGGAAACTATTCTTGCCTATCCCAAAGATGGCCCAACTCCTTTTCATCTTTTCTGTCTCTTGAATACTGCCATGTGTTCTGCCATGTGAACTGAAGTTCAAGTCGTGTTTTTAGAGAACAACAGTGAACCCTATTCATAGAACATCAAGCAGAACTCTGTCTTCAGGATGATTTACTGCAGGCAGTATGACATGATTCAGGAGGAGCAAGGAATGTTCAAGCTCTTACCCTGAATACACTTGCACTGTGTATTCAGCCTGTACATAGTTCATGTTTTAGGGTAGGGTAAGTTTGGCTTCAGGGATGCTACTGTCTAAAATGTTATCAATAAAAATCAAAAGGGTAAATGCTCTTCATTGATTTCAAGGGTCAAGACTCAGGAACTTGGAGAACATTGGCAGGCATGTGAAACTTCAGATATTAATGCTGCTTCAGAATTTTTGGCAGTAAGCACACAGAACCTCACACTAGTTTTCCCACATGAGCACTGTAAACAAAGATTATGTAGTGAGGAGAATGATTTCTCTTTACTCCAGAACATCTAATAGAACAACTGTGACGCAAATACCATGAAGTGATTTTGTTCTGTATTCGTGGCTTTTTTTATTTTGAGCTCCTATTGTTGTGGATTAAGAATGATCTGTTAGCAGCTGCCCTGAGGTTTGAGCCTGACAACAATCTGAATAAAAGAGAGCATTTCAGGAAAGTTTATTTAAAGATAGGTAGGGCTGTGACATAATTAAAAACTGTTGAGCATACACTGGTAAACTATAGAACAGAAAGGTACTGTATCAGCTAATGCCAACATACATTTCTTATTTCCATTCAGATCTGATTTAAGATGAAGTCTTTCAGATTTCTTTCTAATAGAAATTTCTACAACTCTCCTAAGAGAGTACTGACATTAGCCACCTTGTTAACACCTAGAAAAACTTTAGGCTAATAAGCTTCCATTTTGAGTACTATAATTACGGATGGAATCTCTAGTCTTCTTAAAATAAAGAATTCTCACTCATTGAAAACTCTTAAAAATAATTTAAAATGTATGTGAACTACATATTAATCGTTACATCAAATGCAGGTTAAAAATAGAACTATTAAATAGCAAGGAAGTATCCACGTATCTTCAAAAGCACCTTCTTTCAGTTCTGCTTGGATTGTCACATAGTTGGGACCACAGCAGCACCTCCTCCTCAGCCTCACATCTGACCAGGGGTTGCGATGCTGAATTTTGCTCTGTAAACTGTGGGAAGTCTGGATGTTTTTCTGCAGGTGCCCAGACGAGATGCCTCACGGACTGTTCACAAAAGTTGGCTGCCTTACTTTTCCCAGTGCTCAACAACTTGCTTTCCCTCCCTCAGCATGATCCCAGTCTCACCTCTGCTGCCCGCTCCCATCTTACTGATATGTGGGATTTCCACAACTCCCATCGATTTGTTACTGGGCTCAACTTTAACCTCACTATCCATAGTGGAGGGCAGCACTTGTGTCGAAGCTCAGCTTTGCACTCATACAGAGAAACACGGTGGTGAATCATCTGCTGTACACCCACGTGCCCAAAATGGAAGATGACAGCCATTTTGATGGAAGAGAAAACATGTGAGGCAGACTGAGGAAAGCCTGCCATCTACCTCATGGTGAGGCTCAAACAGCTGCAGTCGGAGGAGCTGACAGTGCTAAAAACGAGAAAGGCTCACTTGTCCAGTGAGGATGGAGTAATGTGGGAATGCTGGGTGCAAGAAACTTCTTGTGGAGCATGGAGGAGGCTGTGTGCACGCTGAAAGTTATGATAGTCACCACATAATATAAATCTTTGTAGTGTGAGGCAGAGAGAAGTGCTGTGATTTCTCCAAGGGCAGATTCAAAATGTTTCACAGTATGACCATAGTGTTGCTGGCATTGTTGGAGGATTGGGAAGTGCTTCCAAGTCACACAGCAGCCTACATCTCATCTGGCTTTAATAGGATCTCAGTGCTGTGATATAAACAGTGCAATAATTACAACCACAAAACATTTTTCTCCCCATACAGCTGTCATGTTTTTATCATTCATTAAAAAAAGAAAGGGAAAAGGAGAACAAACTGAAAAGAATTAATTTCTATTGTCAAGCAGAATCTCCTGCAGAATATGTGGCTCTGCTTTCCAACAGCTAAACTGAGCTGGACATCAGGTGTTAAAGTGCCCATATTTGCTGTTTAGATTTGTTCCTTGAAATGCTTTGCACGTAGATCTTTGTCACACAGTTTTTCAAATTGATGCAGATATTCCTCACAACGTTAATGGCTTCATTAGGGAAAAATGATTCTAAGTGTGCTTTTGTAACAAAAATACCTGTTTGGGAGCTAACATTTCCCTAGTGGTCACCAAGGAGAAAATGTGTTTTGGAAGCCATAATGGGGGAGATGGCTTGCTGTGCTGTGATGTAAGGAGGGCTTAAGAACAGGTGACAGAACTTCTGGTTGCTGGAATGTACAAGGTGGGTTTTGCTGAATGAGAGCTGGATTAAATGGCTGCCAGCCCCTGGAGTGTATGCTCAGTAGGTACATAATTTCATATTATAAAGTTTACTATTTTCCTCCTGTGGAGCCTGATGGGATCAGCAAAATGCAGCACAAGCCTTGTGACAAGGCCTAGCAGCTACTTGAAGCAATCCTGTCTTTCATTTTTTGGAAGTTAAAATGGTCTCCTGGAGGCTTTTCGACATAAATAGAAACAGCCTTTTCTTAGAAGACAGAAATCATTCTGAAACATCAGAAAAGTAATTGTGGCCAATTTTCTTACATAACTTGTGACCTTTCAAGCTCTATTTGTACTCATAAAGGTGATTTTTACCCATCATTACTTAAAGGTCCCTGAACAAGAAGTGAAAATGCATTTTTAAAATTATTCTGAAGCTTACTTTTCCTGAACTTTTTTCCTGCTTTTTTTTTTTTTTTTTTTTTTTTTTTTTTTTTTTTCCATGAGCAATACTAAAACTTATAAGAAAAGCTAGGAACAAATTTTCAGTGTAAAAGCATTTCAGATTATATTTCCCTCTGGTAAAAGGCTGCCTTCATTCTCTTATCCTGCACTTAGGGCTGAAGTCTAAAGATCCATAGTTAAACAGACAGATCTAGATAGCCTTACAAATGCTGGAAGGTTGTCTATGCATGTGTTTGTTTTTACATGATTCACTCTTACAAAAGAAGTTGCTTGTAAGCCTGATTGGATACGGCAAACAGAATTCTGCTTGTCTGTGAAGGCTCATTTATGAGAGAAGTGGCTCAAATAAAACAATGTGGAATAAATGTTTTGATTTCATTGGTGCTGTGGACACCAGTTATATTTCAGCAATGCTTAGCAGTGAATTCCTGGAGCACTCAGAGATTTGGCTCCAGCACGAGGCATCCTGTGGATCCTTCTTGACAGATCCAGCTACATAGAAGTCTGATCTGCTCTATGGCCTTGACATTGCTTAAAATGCTGAGGAATGCCTGGCATCCCCATGTGTTCTTGTTTGTGCATTATGCATGGTGGTTTTCCTTAACATTAGTCTGTAATTTATGGCAGCGCAGCAGTTGTTGCCTCAACTGAACCAAACTTAAAATGGGGACAGAAATCTCTGAACAAGGGGCATGCGTCCAGCTGTGAACAGATACCTCAGTTTAACATGTCAGAGCCCTAAAAGATGAATAAACATTCCGAAGGAGAGAGAAGATAAATGGCTATTGTACTCTGAATTCACACCTGGCCTATTTTGCAATAGCTTCTTCATGTAGATAAACATAAATGGGACCCTGGCCAATTTTCTTTTGCTGGAGGAGCATTTTGCTCACAGGGATAAAATGGTTAAGAGCACTACGTAAATGTTTCTATGACGTGAATCACTCAAAGTTTCATCACTTTTGAAGGACAGGAACTGGATTTCTTCCTGAAGAAGTTTAACTGGAAATTGCACACCAGTGATTGCTCTAACACACCCCAAAGGTAACTAGAACATGTAATCTATGGGCTGTTGAGCAAGAACACAGAAGTTGATCCTGTTATTATTTTGGATTATGCTCCAGCATAATTTCCCATTTTATGCTGAATTATAGAAATACAAACAAAAAATATAAGTTTTTAAAGTTTTCCATTACTCAGACTTCTACAGAAATGTTAGGGTGTTTTTTTGTTTGTTTGTTTTGTTTTCTCTTGCAATCTGAGAAACTTAATGAGGTTTTTAAACTGTAAAGAGAGGGAGTTTCCAAAATGCCAGTGCTACCAGTACGGTGTAAAAGACTTCTGAAAGAGTAACCGAATCCTCTGTGAGTCATTTTTAAAGGGAATTTTGTTTTAAGTACATTATATTCAACATTCTCTCCACTCCAGGGCATGTGCTCAGTAACTACAATACTTGCTTTTTTGATATTTCAACTTACTAGGTCATGTGTAAAATTTTGGAGATTCATCTTCCCATAGAACCTGGCACTAAAATGAAGGTGACGTGCAAATGGCCATAGTCTGAAGTATTCTCTAGTTACTGGGGATTACTGAATTCACATATGCTTGCTGGATCACAGAAATGACCGACATAAGTAGCAATCACTTCTGACAGCAATTGCTTATCAGGTCTAAATTTGAATCTCTCCAACTTCATGGCAAGGCCTGTGTCAATATGCTTAGTAAGTGATTTGTGATCAATATTACTCTGCGTGTGCTCTTTTCACAATAGTTCTACAATCACTCAGTTGGCTCCAAACCAATGCAATCTGTCTATCCTGTAATACAAAAACAGTGATGGCCACTAGATCATGTGTTGGCAGCCACTGTGTAAACATGCAAATCTTACTTGATAAATAGGTAAAATAGCCATGTAGTTTTGGAACCAGCTGCAGATCTCACTGCAGGAATATTAGCCATTTTTCACAGAGGAAGTATTTTCTCACTTCAGTGCTTCACTGTTTCTTGTGTGATTTTATCATTTCACATAAAATTCTTTTTAAACATACCTGCTGAGTCCTTAAATAAGAAGACCAGAACATATTGAAAGCAGAAGAGATTTGTAAATTAAATAAAGCTGAAAATAAAGAACCAAACTTTCAATGTAATACATAAATTAATTGGCACAGCGCGCTACTTTTTGTCATTAATGGAAATTTTTCAATGTAGTCAGAACTGCTATAGGAACAATTCCCAAGCATCAAAATTTGTATCACAGGTGCTGTTCAGCAGGTATTCAGTGGTTTTGGACTCACTGAAAAACAACTCCCACTGTACTACTGCGGCCCCTACGTGGATCCACTACTCCTTATGCTTTCATAGCAAACAGTTTGCCACGTTCTGTCTAGCACATAGGTCATCAACATGGAATTGAGCATGCAAGGAAGCATAAAACAAAGACCTATAAAGTGAATGTCACACATAATCTAGAAAATCTGATACGTCTATGAATAAATTGAAACTTAAGGCTGGAGCTGGATTAGGGCAGACTGGGCTCTAGGTAGGCTATAGCCCTAGATCAAGTGCAATTTCATTCTTCAGAATGGTCCTTTGAGGCAATTTATGGGAAAAATATCAATTCCTTAATTTTACCTGGTTAAGATTTTGAAGCATTTCTTAACAAAGAATAGGGCTATATTTTAAATTATATTTTCTCGAAGAACATAAGAACTGGCCAGCAACAACTGTGTATTAAGCTAGTCCTGATCATCACTTTTCAGAAAGGAGATTTTTTAATGGTGTTCAAGGGGGAGTTGTGTCCAATTACATTGTTTTCCTTAACTCAAGAGAACTGAGATATCTGTTTCCTGTCAAGTCACACACATTGTGTAGTCACCAGTGCACAGTGTACGTGCTAAGGAAAAGACACTTTGCATCATACATCAGTTAGACAACATAGCAAGGACAAAAAGATCAATGCTTCTGTCTTCAAATGAAAACAAATGTGCTTACTTACCAACATTTGCATCTTTGCTTAGGATAAGCACAAGCTCCTTTCATATCTGTCAAGTTCACAAGTCTGGTTGATGTTGCCTGTTTTTTTCCCAAACAATTACTTTTGCATTCACTTGTTTGCCCTTACCTGACCTTGGGTAGTGACTGGATGTCAGAAAGGAGTCAACTGTTGAGGCCATGAGCTCTCTTTAGAACATCATACAGTAGGAAATTTGCTCAGATAACTCGTTCTTTACCCTGATGTCACAGATTCGAATCTGTCCAAATTGGAATAAAATACAATTAATTTCTCATGAACGCTCTTCAGTAACTTCTTTTCTGGCAGGGAGAGCTCCTGATGGCAAGTGTCTGTGTAGCAGCTCAGTCACTAATGGGATTTATGGGTTGGTTTAGGAAAGAAAAGAGCCACCACAGGACTAATCTACTACACTCACTGGAAATTCTGTGATACCCTTACACTTCAGGACATTCCAGAAGTTCATGTGCAACAGTCAAAGTTTGCAGCACTTAAAATAAAACTGAACTAGAAAGCATAATACAGGGACAGACTTTGCAGGAAGGATGGTGTTAGCTTGGAATAGAAGTACCTCTTGCACTATCAAGGAGCTGTATTCTCTAAAATAGAGGGGGAAAATCTCAGGAAGAGGAAAAGCACTGCCACATTCTGAGCCACGTTCCAGAACATTGTCAAGAAGCATCCAGAGTATGAATCTGGAAGCTTCCACCAGCCCTACATTTAGTATTAAATCATGTGGTTCATTTTCTGGTGAATTCCACAGGAAACACTGTCAGTCATAAAGCCTGTGCAATGTGGAGATGGTTCTTTTTAGCCGTGAGCTGTGCAAAGCAGCCATAAAATACTTTCCTTCTGCCTGGTAAACAGTAACACACTGTATTCAATAAAGACAGGAAAAACAGGTATGCTGCTCACAAGCTTGAGCAATCTTGGGAATGCTTGTTAAATCATACTTTCTGTGTGTGAAACAGAATTTGTTTCAAAAACAATCACTAGCATGATTGGTGATTATGATGATATGACCTATAATACATTCCCTCCCCTCAAAATCCAAGTATTGGGCTGTTAGTGTACCCCGGGGCAGAAAACCAGCTGGAGCCACAGCTGCACTGGCAGCAGATGTCACAGCCGTAATGCTCATTGCCTTTAGGTGTAAGACCTATGAAAACAAAATCTGTTTACATGGGAAAACAAGACAGTAGTACAGTGCTATTCGAGCTACAGGGACTTGCTTTCAGTGGTTCACAGCTGAAGGCCATATGGAATGAAATTCAGCTTTCCGGCTCTAATAAATGTGATAGTAAATTCAGCTGATGTGCAGAACCATCGGTTCCGCAAAACGCAAGTGAAAGATTAAAAAAAAAAAATCTTCATTTCAAGATTTTGTCTGCCTATTAGTCTGGAGGAACATAAACGGCACTCTTTGGGTATAGCATTGTGAAAATGCTAAGAGAAAAATGCTGTCAGCACCTCAGTGCTTGCGTGCAACCGTGACATATAGTCACTGGACAAAAATAAGTTCATTGTAAAACCATCCTCGGAGCTGCCTTCATTGTTAGTTTCATTGTCAGCTCTGGCTTGCCAGTTGGAAGTCACAAGGAAAAGTACGATTTTTGGTGTGTAACATACCTGGCAGAGGAGTGCAAGAGCACATATCATAAATCTTCCTGCTGGAGATGGGTGGGAGTAAAGGGTAATGGCATGCAATGGCATGCTGAGTTCTGGGAAGAAAGGTCTGAGGTGGCTCACTGCAATTCATAGCAGCTGTGGGGTGTGAGTGCTGGCATTCCTTCAACCCGCTCTCCTGGCTCCAGGATTTTAGCTGCATTGCAAATGTGACGTTTCAGTGATCGCTGTCCTCAGCTGTCCTTAGCATTTTCTTATTGACAAAGCTGCTAGGAAGAAGTCAGGCTCCGTGTTTCTGTCTGCAGCCGTATGGCCCAGGTCAGGGCTCAAAAGGCAAATCTGCCCGGCACTGACAGGAGCAGCATGTGGAGAGTTCATTGCTTGCTGTGAGTCACCCGCCTGAGCTGCCAGAGAGAAAGAGATCTTTTGTGTTTTCTGCCTGCTCCTGGCTCTCGTTACTGTTGGGAGACAGGAAAAACAAGGCATCCTTTGACTATTTTTATTTTTAGATGTGTTTTCGCCTCTCCTGTTATTCAATACTTGACATCTAAAAAGCACTGAGATGTAACTGACTTTCTTGCTAATTTCACATGAAGCATTGTGTGGAAGGATCCTGTGGTCATCATCTGCCCCATCTCCTGCTTCAAGCAAAACCCTTGCTGACATTTAGTCAGAGCAGCCCTGGCTGTGTCTGGTGTTGATTGGAAAATGCCTGAGGGTGCAGGTCCCATAGCCTCTCAATAGTGACTGCAGTGTAACACAAATGGGAACAGGTGCTGGCGGTAGGCTGCTGTTTTTCACAAGTTTGCTGCTTGGTAGGAATGCAGTCAGCAGAAGAGAGGATGAGTAAACTTTCTGTCACATCAGGAAGCCAATTTTGCAGCCGTTAACCTTGATGCAAAGTCCATAAATCATGCTGCATTATCATGTGTGATTTTTCTTTTATTGTGGCGATTTTCACAGAACATCAACTTTTAGAATGATATAAACTAAGAACATCATCTTACCGTGCTTTATGTGGAAGTTTCTAGAGGTCTTCACTACAGACGTATAATTTAAAATGTAACTTCAGCATGCTCCCATATTGTGAACTAAATAGCTTAGAACTAGACTTCAGCACAGAGAAGAAAATGCCCAATTGCTGTTAACAGTTTCGCAGCTGTGAGGGAATATTTGAGGTGTTCAAAAAAGGTTCTAGAGCAGATGTGATTATAACAAAACAGCAACTCTTGGATCCACCTTAGGTTTAATGAGTGGTAGATGTACATCCAGTATCTGCACTTGCCTTCCTGTGATAGGACTGAGCCTCTGTATGGTGTTTTATTTTCTTTTCAATTTCCTCTCAACCCACAGCAATGCTTTTTTGAGAAGCCATTATAATGGAATTACTGTGTGGTAGGAGGAAATGTGTTTGTTTGCAGCATGACTAGGGAGGATGGAGTTTGAAAAGTAGAGTGTTCTCTTGTCTAAATACTCACAATTCTGGTTAAGGGCTCACAGAGACAGTTATTTTTATTTAGGGTCATTTTAGTAATTGTAAGTTTTAAATGCAGTAATGCAGAGCAAGTCCTGAGGGTGATGGACAAATGAGACAAGTTCACAGTGTGATGAAGCTGCAAAAAATGAGTACTATAGCAGGTACATAAATAGGGTATGACTTTTCAGAACAGGAAAATAATTTTGCTTCTTGCAACTTTGTTACACTCGAGAATACACTGTCCAGGTTTAAAAAGGTTTTGTAAATGTGATAGAATCCTAGACAGCTGACAGCAATCCTGAGGTTTTAAGAAGTGATTCCTGTGGAGGTAACAAAGGATTTTAGATACAGAAAGAAAAAGCTGAGGCTATTAGGAGCTCCTCAGTCTGGTCTGACCTATGCTATTTCTGCCATAGGAGGCTATTGCTCCTATTGAGGAAAGGACATGCCATGAAATCAAAATAACTGCCCTACTATTTAATTCTAGTCAAGGTTTTGGTGATTTGCCCTGTTTCATGAGTGGCTAGAGGCATCACACTCTCCTGCATCAGCTTGTCTGCCAGCATGGCTTAAATGTACAAGTAACTCTGTCTTTTCCAAAATTTTCCAGCAGGTGTGTTCTTCTGTGAATGAAAAATACATGTTCCTTTCTGTGTATAGCCATGCACGGAGATAAAAGTGCATCAGCCGTGGATATTTATGATTTATCTAAGAAGCTGGACCTAGAAACAAGCGCTAGCAGATAAGTATGGACCAACTGTGCTAGTGCAAGGTCATTAGCTTAGTTTGGTGAGTTGTGAAATGTATTGGGATGAAAGCAGGCAAATAGCTGATGACGTAACTAGGAATTGTCAGACTGGATGTATCTAATATCTGCCATGACTGCAACGTTTTCACAAGCCACTTGTTTACAGTACTTTTAGTATGCAGTACATAAAAACGCTGGATTTGTCTATTATATGAGAAAAAAAAAAGCATAAATCTTTAATGTAAGTATACATGTGAGTTATGCAGTCTCTGTGTTTGTCCAACTAGCTGGCAACTGCGTTACAAGTTTGGGAGAAGCAGACCTTCTGTATCTGACCTCGGATGTGACATCTCCAGCTCATCTTCTGTATGTAGCAACATCCTGGATGTCAAATACCAACAGGATGACAGGTACATTTTGATGCTGTTTTAATGCATGAGTGGAGGCTGTGTGGCAAAGGCCAAGACAAATTTCTGTTCTTTAAATCATATCATAACCAGGCTTGGCTTCAAACATGGAAGAAACAAAATGGCTGAAGGAAGCAATAACTTTTTTGCTTCTAGAGATAAGTGGTTGAAAGATAATTATCTCTTATTAAATATCCAATGTGAGAATTTAAGACTATTTTACTGCTCTCCACATGAGAGAAACTGCATATTTCTAAAAGGTTGAAACAAAGATGAAAAGGGGGACAAATTTTTCAGTAGTTGACTGCTCCTTGTGAGGAGATTTGGTTTTCTTTTTCCTAGAAAACAAATATTTATGAACGTAATTGTAAGCGTTCTTATTTGTTATTGTAGGGATAAACAACATTAGGTTAGTTTAGATATATTTGAGCTCTGCTGCCATCCTACTCCCAGCATTTAATCTATTGCACACAAGGTACAATAAAGCCAGGGATAATAATGTCATGACATCCATTTCCAGTGAAGTGAGTGGGTGTTTGCAGAAAGCGAAGAGTGCTGCTGTTCTTCAGTGTTGTGTGCCCTTGGGGCACCTTTCCATCTCTGCTGATGAGTCCCATGCAGAGGGGCCTCCTACAGTACAAGTTGGGTTCTCCTGATTTCTTCAGTGCTGTCACAAATATACCTTATCAGGTACCAAAATGTCCATAAGCACATATGATTTGTCTTGCCTTCTCAATCTTACTTCTCTCTGCAAAATAAGTATAGTGTTACGTTCAAGATCACCCTTCTCTTCTATAAGGCCCTTGCAGACATTCTGTGATATGCATCTGTGTTAAGACATCATCTGACTGTCACAACTAAAGAGTCAGTGTGTGAGGCAGAGATCTCCTGGAGATAGATGCAGGATCTCTTCTAATCTCACAGAATCACAGAATCACAGAATCACCCGGGTTGGAAGGGACCTCAAGGATCATGTAGTTCCAACCCCCCTGCCTAGCAGGGCCACCAAACACACACATTCAGATCAGGTTGCCCAGGACCCCGTCCAACCTGGCCTTAAACACATCCAAGGACGGGGCATCCACAATCTCCCTGGGCAACCCGTTCCAGGGCCTAACCACTCTCCTTGTATAGAACTTCCCCCTAACATCCAACCTAAATCTTCCCTCCTTCAACTTGGATCCATTTCCCCTAGTCCTGCTGTTGTCAGCCCTTTTGAAGAGTTTACTCCCCTCGTGGGTGTAGGTTCCCTTCAGGTATTGATAGGCTGCAATGAGGTCACCACGCAGCCTTCTCTTCTCCAGGCTGAACAAGCCCAACTCCCTCAGCCTGTCCTCATAGGGGAGGTGCTCCAGCCCCCTGATCATCTTAGTCGCCCTCCTCTGGACCCTTTCCAAAATCTCAATGTCTTTCTTGTACTGAGGGCTCCACACCTGGACACAGTACTCCAGATGGGGCCTCACAAGAGCCGAGTAGAGAGGGACGATCACCTCCCTGTCCCTGCTGACCACCCCTCTCCTGATGGAGCCCAGGATCCCATTTGCCTTTCGAGCTGCCAGAGCGCACTGCTGGCTCATGTTCAGTCTCTCGTCCATCAGGACCCCCAGGTCCTTCTCTGCCGAGCTGCTCTCAAGGACCACTCCTCCCAGCCTGTACGGGTGCCTGGGGTTCTTCCGGCCCAAATGCAAAACCTTGCACTTTGCCGTGTTGAACCTCATTAGATTCACCTGAGCCCAGCCCTCCAGCCTGTCGAGGTCCCTCTGAATGGCATCCCTTCCTTCCACCGTATCAACCGCACCACTCAGCTTGGTGTCGTCAGCAAACTTGCTGAGGGTGCACTCAATTCCCTCATCGATGTCATTAATAAAGATGTTAAAGAGCACCGGTCCCAAGACAGACCCTTGGGGGACACCACTTGTTACCGGATGTCCTTTGGCATAAATGGTTTGCCAATATTTTGAGCTTTATTTGTCTTCTCCTTATTAGTAGCGGAATTTGATTTTTCGTGGCGTCCGTTTGTTGCAGTGTTGTCTGCTTAATTCCTGTAACACACTAAAGAAATAGACTTCTGTGACCAACTTTTCAGCTTATGATGGTCAAGTCTGGCTTTGCTACTGATCCCACACAACAGCAATCCTTTCATCTGTTATGTATCAGCGCAGTTTGTGCCACCTGCTGAGTTGCTTTTAGCTCTTACAGCCTCTAAGAACAGAGCTAAAAATGTATCTACCTCAGCTCATGGCCTTGCAATCAAAAGAGGAATTAGAGAAGCCCATTGACCTAACTGGCCTAACTGCTTATTGTACTGGCTTTAATGTTGGTCAGGAGTTTCTGTTTCAGGTGTCACCACGCATGAGAGTATCTAATTACTCCTTCCTTCAGTCTGAATGAAAGGTACTTATGAGGCCTATGCAAGTAATGGATTTTGTTGTGGAACAAGCATAAAAATCAGGTGTAAAATTGTTTGGCTTTATTCTACATTAAATGTATCATTTTGACTTGAAAATGTAATTTTGGAACGAAATGTCTTTGAATTAAAAAGCATTAAAATTGTTGCCTTAATTCAATCTGATTGTAATTCCTTCCAGGTTTGTGTTTGTTCAGCATAATTTCTGATCTCTGAAAATGCCTCCCACCCCTAGTGTTCAATATACCCATTCACTTTAACTGAACTGGTAGATCAGTGACAGCCTTTTTTATTAAGACTAAAAGTAGACTCCGGGAGATCATAAAAGCATCTTTGTCTGTCAGAGGTCAACTTTAAAAGCTGCTTTTATTTTTTACATTTATTTTCTGGTTCTTCCTTTCACTGATTGCTCTCCTCAGATATTGAGCATTGAAGAAAGCTGCCTAATGCTCTTTTCCCAGCACTTTATCCACACAAAGGTCCTCATGTTTTCCTTTACTTGCATTTATCTACTTAGATTAGTGGCTCATCTTCTCTTCCCACATGCTCAGACTTATTTCCAGACTATATTCAATACTGCAGTCATTTTAGAATCATTGTTAATTTCTGCCCTGGTCCTAGACCTACTTTTTCACGTATGTACTTGGTAAAGCTCTCCATAATCCTCTTACCCCTTTGTCCAGCATTGCTCACATGAATTCTTTTTTTGATGTTCTTGTTTTTTACTGAAGTCCATGAAATTCACTTCTTGAAATATAGCCGTTTACAGCTGAAAAGAAAGATCTTTTCATCTTATGCCAAGAAAAGCACGATCACTATTTCTTTAATTGGGATTAGTTCTTCAGCAAGGTGGATTCTCTTGTGCTTGAAATCTTTGATTTCAGGATCATAGAACTTTAGCCTGTGTAATTTATTCTTTTCAAAGCTTTACACCTGCTTTGGCTCATTTCTCCAGAAAAACATGCAGTTGGAGAACCCACAGCTAATGCCAATTTCCACAGATTTTTGGGGAAAGGCAGAATTTTTAGATGTCTTGATAGATGAGATAGTGCTGACTTGTGCTATTAGAGCCTATGACGATTTTGTTTTGTTTATCGTTTTCTGTTGACGTGGAGTCCCAGAGCCTTCCTGATCTGCAGGTGATATTTTGCTTTTTGAAGCTTTGTTGTTTCTCTTTCTGTAAGAGATAAAGCTATATACTCTGAAGATGTTATCCAATACCTTTGATTATGCACTCAGAAAGACAGGGTTTGGGTCACTTTGCATGTTAAATTCTGTATAATCTTAATGTACTTTATAAACAACTCCTAATCTAGAAAGAATTGAGACATAACATTGATGTATAATTCATGCATTCTTTTATACAGAGTGCAATATGCACATGCTAGCAGTTTCCTCTGGGGCCTGCAAACCGAACTGAAAATTGTTTTGACTTGTGCTCAGTGTAGTGTATAGAATAGTAATTTTACAAGATATATCTTAATTGTCAGAGGAAGAAGTGTATTACTATCCAAAGTAGAAAGTAGGACAAGAAATCTGTGTCATGTCACAGTCATTAGTCCAATCAGAATATGAGCAAAGAGGAGGAAGCACGGAAGCATTAACCTTGTCAGACATAAAGGAGAACTACCTTAAAACTAAGATTAATCTCATAGTGCTTATTCAAATATTATGAATATCTTCTTTCATCAACTGTTGTCAACTCTTAAGAGTTCTATTCTACAAAATATATTAAAATGAAGGATTCTAGGGGATGATTAGTGGGCAATAAGAAGGAATAAAATAGTTTTATATTGAAATCCTATTAACTCAGTCTTCAAATCCATGGGGCTAATGGGAAAAAGAGATCAAAATTATATTCTAAACCTCACGTGATACTTTTCTTGGTCTACAAGAAAGGATACAATATTATGCCCACATCTGCTTAATAAGGTTTTGTGGTGTTTAAAGTACATGAGAAATAGGCACAAAGAGTTAACAGGAGCAACCAACTGAATTGTTGTGGGAAAAACCTCTTCTAAATATTTTGGGGACCTTTTATTTCTGTTTTGTTTGTTTTCTTTGTGGTTTTTATTTACTTATGCTGAATTTACTGGTTTTTGTTTTTGTTTTTTTTAATTTTTAATATTGTCTGTTCCTGAGAAGGATTTATTTTTCTTGGCTGTTTTTCCTTTCTTAGCTATTTTTTCATACTCTTTCTTCTAGTCCTCTTTCTAGCCCTGTCTTTCCTTCCCCTGTAGTGACTCTAACTCCAAAGGCCCTTGTCTCTGTAGTGTTGCCTCCTCAAGGTCAGGCACTACCATCTCCTTTCTTTTTTCCTTTCCGCTTCTCAGTGTTTGTGACAACTTAGAGATACTTCACTAATTTCCACAATGATTCACGCCTTATCCATCAATGCTAAAGTCAGTAGAATTGTTTAGGCTATGACAGGGATTTACACTGTTTATTCTGTGCAGTAATTACCACATCAGCACAGTGTGGGCAGACATCTGTTTTATAGATGAGGACGCTGGGACAGGAATTTCATTGCTTCAGTAAGGGGCAGAACCAAGTCAGAGCCTGGCTTGGCATGCAGCTCCCCATCACCTACCTATCAGTCTGTGTACAGTCACAAGCAGCTCCTGGCAGCTTGAACAGGGAGAATGTGGTGGCACTACCAATGCTGGAAATTTCCGCATTTATTTAAAACTACCTTCAAGAAAGCAGAGGAGTCATACAACCACTCTTCCAGCCTTGCCTGGCTGTGTGCAAGAAACTTACAGCAACAAATTTTCCAGCGGTGAGATCTCTTTGTTAAGTGCAGAACATTACAGAGATACTCAAGAACATTCTTGGAGTGAATTTCAACACTTCTAGCAACTTCAGTAGGAAGGGAGCAGTGGGATCCCCAGGGTTGGCCTGGGATGCTGTGGGTCCCCCTCGTGTGTGCACAGATGCAGCAGCACTAACTCCACAGGCAGCAGCCAGGTTTCCTGCACTGCAACAGTGAGCAAAAGGATGCATTCGAGTGCTTTGGAGATGCATCTCTGGGGAGGTTTTGTCCCAGTTCTGCTTCTCTTGTTGTTACAGGTTTTTGCTTTTTTTTTTTTTTTTTTTTTTTTAGCAAAACCATTACAGTGCACAAGGTGATAGCATTTAAGAAATGAGATCCCTCTTATACACTTCTCAAAAGGGCTTCTTCTGACCACAGGCTTTCCTCTTGCTGCTCATGACAGCAGCGCCAGCATGATACTACCAGTATTAGGGGATATTTTAGTATGGTGCATTAACTCTAATGAGATGGTGAATTTAGGGCAGCACATGATTGTAGCAATTTAGATGAATTCAGAGATTTGCACCTCTTCACTGGAGCCCTCTCTGAGGCTGTCCCTGTTTCTGTTTGGCCAATACATTCATGCTAATGCCAGCCTCATGCTGGCATCTATACAGCCCTGCTGTGCTGTCCCACACACTTCTGCCCTGGGAGCAAGCATAGTGGGAAGCAAATGCAGACCTGCACTTGTCAAAGCAGCAAAGCCTGAGGGAGCCCTTGAATGAACAAAGTGTCCTTTCAAACTTACCACTGGACTGATACAGAAGCCCTGCTGTGGTCTGCAGGGAAGCACCTGAGACACCTGCACAAGGGGATGGTAAAAACCAGGTATTTCACAGCCATAGATCCCCTAAATCAACATCCTGTGAACTGTTTTTGTGTGAAATGGGGCACAGAAATAAAACAAGAGCACAAACTGGCGGTGAGAAAATACTAGTTAGCACAATGCACAAAGGTGTGGCTATCAGTAAAATCAGCTCCTCATCTGGGTGCTGTGAGCATCACTGAGGAGGAAAATTGTAGATTTTTCAACTTTTATACTGAAATTTGCTTCACCAAGGAGGGTTGTCAGATTTCTAAAGACTTTGAATGCTTTTATTCTGAAATCCACTTGTGAATGAAGGAGGCAGGAAAAAAAGTTGCACAAACCTGAGCCAGAGCCAAACAAGCACAGCTTGCTAAGTTAGGGAAGGGGAGAAAGTGGCAGAGTGGTAGAGTAGGGGAGTTGAAGGATTTAACCTGGAAAGGCAGTTAAATGAGAAGAGCTGGTATGCAATGATCACTTATCACTGCCCCAGTCAGTGGGAGGGCAGCAGGATGCCAGCTCTGCGCCCTGAGATGTCCCACAGCTATCCTGGGACCAGTGGCAGAGCTTCTGTCCCACGCTGTGCTGCCTAAGGGCTCTGCCACCTCCGTGTTCTGCTCCCACCCCGACAGAACTGTTTGCACTGCATACAGACAGCGTTGCAGCCCCAGCACCTGGGAAGGCTGTGGTATGGTATTTTTCCACTGTTTGCAGCTTTGTCTCCAGTTGCAACTGCCGGGAGCTCTTTTGGCCCTTTTGCGATCCTGTGTACATCCCTGCAGAGTGGTGTGAAGTACTGTCAAGCAGAAAGGCACTTTCTGCCCACTTAACCCAGATGTAGTGACTGTGCAGAGTCCACAGAAGCAGAGAACAAGTACACTGTGTTCTGAAAAGTAATTAGTCACTGTATGCGAAATATCAGCGGAGCCTTTGAGGGAGAAATTGCTAAATGAATCAGTCTTGAAAAAGTACACCCATTTAATCAAGTGGATTTAAAAATCAATCTGGTTCATCTGGTGCAAATCTCTAATGTAGATTTCTGTTAATCCTTTTAACCCTTGTGTATATCAGTTTGGCTCGTGTCGGTAAGTTACTGACTGAGAGCAAGTTTAATAAAGAGCTTAGTTCCTGTGTTTTCAGTGATCCACTGCCCAACCCCTAAGTGCTTGGTACCTGGGCTGAAATGCAACTGGACTGTAAAGCATACAGGCTCCCTAAACAGAGAATGCAAAGAACTGATCATAGAATCAAAGAATCACAGAATGGCCTGGGTTGAAAAGGACCACAATGATCATCTAGTTTCAACCCTCCAGCTATATGCAACCCCCAGACCAGGCTGCCCAGAGCCACATCCAGCCTGGTCATGAATGCCTCCAAGGATGGGGCATCCAACAACACTGTTCCAGTGTGTCACCACCCTCTATGTGAAAAACTTCTGAATATCTAACCTAAATCTCCCCTGTCTCAGTTTAAAACCATTCCCCCTTGTCCTATCACTATCCACCCTTGTAAACAGTTGTATCCTCTCCTGTTTATATTCCTTCAAATATTGCAAGGCCACAATGAGGTCTCCTTGGAGCCTTCTCTTCTCCAGCTAAACAAGTCCAGTTCCCTCAACCTTTCCTCATAGCAGAGGTGCTCCAGCCCTCTGATCATCTTAGTGGCCCTCCTGTGGACCCGCTCCAAGAGCTCCACATCTTTCCTGTACTGGGGGCCCCAGGCCAGGACACAGTACAGCAGATGGGGCCTCACAAGAGCCGAGTAGGGGGGGACAATCACCTCCCTCTCCCTGCTGGCCACCCTTTGTTTAATGCAGCCCAGAACACCGTTGGCCTTCCAGGCTGCAAGCACACACTGCTGGCTCATGTCCAGCTTCTCGTCCACCAGGACCCCCAAGTCCTTCTCCGCAGGGCTGCTCTCAAGGAAATCTTTCCCCAGTTTGTATAAATACCTGGGATTGCTCCAACCCAAATGCAGCACCACTTGGCCTCACTGAATGTCATTAAGTTTTCATGGGCCAACTTCTCCAGCCTGTCCAGGTCCTTCTGGATGGCTTCCCTTCCTTCCAGTGTATTGACTGCAGTGCTCAGCTTGGTGTCATCTGCAAACTTGCTGAGGGTGCACTCGATGCCATCGTCTGTGTCACTGATGAAGATACTGAAAAGCACCACTCCCAAGACTAAGCCTTGGGAGATAGCACTTGTGACCTACCTCCAGCCTGAGTGTCTGAGAGGGCTTTGGACCAGCCCTTGTACAACAGGAATCTCCTCCAAATTAGGGGTAGGGGATGGTGAGCACAAGGGCACACCCGGGCATTTGCCTCTTTCTGGAGTGTCAATGCCAAGTCTACCAAAGGGGATGTAAAGCTGTATTAAAGGCTCAAAAACCCATTGCTGGGTATCCTAAAACATGCATCATTTTAGAAATCTTCTCTTCTGACTTGCGCTCCTACTTTCTGTATAACCATCTAACACATGAAGCCTGTGTGCAGGGTACAGGGACATGCCTGGGCTCATGGTTTCCTCAGCTTTAAACTGGCTTCTGGTAGCTGCCCACTTCACTGGGAGAGATTCTTCCTGTTCTCTCTGCAGGTGTGGAGCTACCAGGGAGCAGAAACCAGCATCACCACATGTCTGTGGAGCAGAAAAAATGAGACTCTAGGAGGGTAGCAGAGTGGCAGGGAAGTTCTCGCTTCATCACAAAATCATGGTTTTTCAGCCAGTGGCTGTGAAACAACATGTGACACGCTATGTTTTCAGAGGACAGGTGGTTCTTCAGAGGCACCTGCCTCCTTCCATGTACTGCACTGATGCCCCTGCACCTTGTTCTACGCTGCCTTTCAGGCACAAAGAGGCTACAGGCTGCATTTTAACATAGTCCCGAGTTTCTTCATGCAGACTGAGCTTTTCATGCAGCCTTTTGGAGCTGTCCTTTCACACACCGCTTCATGCTGTGCTTTCCCTCTGTGAAGTTAAGTCTTTGCTTCTAGGCAGCTGAGGAAGGGAGTGTGCAGGAAGGGAAGCACAGGGCAGAGCAGGATTGCTGCTTCCTGATCTCTGGTTCTTCATGTCTGAAGCACGCTGTCAGGAAAAAGGTAGGACTGAAAGAGAAGAAGGCAACAAGGTCAACCTCACCCTGCACCAAGCACATCTGCAGAATTTCTGCTCAGAATGGATGAGGCACCCAAGTGATTAGCTGAGGAGTTTACAGGAACGGGACAGGAAAGGACTGAAAGACTGTTTTATACTTCTTTGCTCTTTGCTGAGCTGAGATTCTAGCAATCATATGAGAAATACTATTCAAAATGCTTGCTATAAGCTTGTGTCCCATTCATCTTTATAAACTGCAGCTTGTAACAGGCCTTCAAGGAGAAAGTAAAACTCTTTTGATTATTGTAAGCATGCACTACCTGACCTCAGCAAAGCAGTCTGATTGCTATTTTCATCAAGCTCATGAAGTTTTGCTTAGAGACCTGCTTGGAGGAAGCTGGATTAGGCTGGTGCCTAATTGAGTTACCTGAGTCTAATTCTGTTGTCATTATTGCCTGGGGGAAGCAGAAAGGGCTGGTTACCAATTAGGATTTTAATGTTTTTAATTTTAGAGAGTTTGAAGGGTATATGTGGTCTAAGAAATCTATCTAATAGAAAAACAAGTTAAATATCATACTGCCTGAAACTCTAGCTGTATTCTCCATCCAGGGAATTCAGTTTTCTATTTTTGCATTTGATAGGTCAGGTCTTTGCAGCCTGCAGGAAGGCTGGAATAGCCTTGTAATGAGAAGATGACATCCTAGCTGCCGCTCTGCTGCTCTACAATGAGGGCCAGGTGACGGATGAAAGGGGAGGACCTTTTCTGCAGAAGAACGGCTATATCTTATGTTTCCAACTGCTGTGACATCAGTGCTTCCGTCTTCCAAAAGTCTATCTGATGTCTTCTGGAACAAAGAATAACAGAAGAAGAAAACAGCTAACCAAAATGAACAATAAGGACTGAAAGACTGTTTTATGCTTCTTTGCTCTTTGCTGAGCTGAGATTCTAGCAATCATATGAGAAGTACTATTCAAAATGCTTGCTATAAGCTTGTCTCCCGTTCATCTTTGTAAACTGCAGCTTGTAACAGAGCCCAAGCACAGAGTACTGCACAGTTACACAGAGTGCTGCTAAAATCTGGCAGCCCTGTCTTCTCTGACAGATGCAGACTGGTGATGAACTGAGTGGCTGCTCCAAGATAACACTCAAGATGCTTGCAATAATGGGAAAAAAACCCATAAATCCTATAAATTCTTTTTAGATTTCCCTCACACTTTTTACATGAGATAGAGAATTTGAATGATTACGGATGTTGTAAACTGCTATCTCTCTAGTTATATAAGGTGCAATTAGTCTAGTAGGTTTCTTTTTGCCTGTGCTAGCTTTCCAGATGCTAAGGCTCATTCCAGCAAGTTAGCAGCGACTCCCTAAAGAGCAAAATGACAGTTTACAAAAGAAGCCAGAGTTCGATTTCCCAAAGTCTGACACAGTGCTGGTCCATCTTTGTGATCTGCTGGGACTCTGCTCATCTGACCCAGAGGGCAGAGCATCATCTATCCATCTTCAAGAGCAAGGCAATGGCATCAAAGCAGAGCTCCGCTTTCTTAATGGCTTCTTTGAAACCGCAGCAGCAGAGAAGGCAAAGTACAGCAGCTCCCTCTCTCCTTCTGAAGAAAAGACAGCACAGCACGGCTCTCCAGAAGCGACATGTATAAATGCAGATAAATGAAACATAATTTTATGGAATGTGCTGCCTTTGGGGAGTTTCTATTTCTGCTGAGTGACCTTATTCGTCACTGAAGTTTTAATTGTAAAGCTGCACTCTGCTTTTGATGGTGCTTTCTTTGAGTGCAGGTGGAGAAATCTTTTGCTGCCTCCTCTACCTGTCCAGTCCTTGTGTAATAACGTGTACAAGCAGACATTGATGCCTCCCTCAGTACCTCTGTTATTTTCATGTAGAGGAATTTGCCATGTGAAAACAACTGAGAAAACAGTGAGTAAAGATTGGATGAGGCTCTATGGTTCTCCAATTTGTTATGAAGCTCATTTAGGCTATATTCAAACTGTTTTGGTAATCTATCTGTAAAAACTGCAAGTAATCTAGCATATGTGACTGCCAAAACAGATATTCACTGAAAATTGCAAAATGTTGGTGAAACATATTACTGAATTCTTGTCTTAATGTATGCAAGTTTATTGCCTGATTTACATCAATGCAATTAAGTTGAAAAAAATCCCAGTGAAAACACAAGATCAAAATATTGGAATACTTCATTTTTAAATTCAGACAACTGGCAGCAAGCTACTTACTAACAAATTTCCAGACGTGAATAATTGTTGAAATGAATATTTGTATAGTTTTGTATAATATATTGAGAAAAATCACCACTGTTCGCAACATATTTCAAAGCAGAAGGAGAATTTCATGTTATATTCCTTATGAAAAAGCCCTTGGCCCTAATACGCATTTCATACCAGTCTTTTTTTTAGTGATAAGACATACCTAAAGTAGAAATGATATAAGGAACTTCAGGGGATGTTCTACTAAGTGCTTTGCCTTAAGAAATGAGTACTAAAGCGTCAACATAAAGAACTTCTGCTCTGTAGTGTAGGTCTGCTCTAGTTTATATTCAAAGATAAATCAGCTGCTGATGGCCCTCTCACCAAATCATAATTTTCTGTATATTTTTGGTATCATCTTTACTCATTTATGGTGATTTATTATCCTGCAGTTAAATGGTTAGAACTTCTTTTCAGAACTGAAGAAAATGATCACTTTTCTCCCTGATTGTGTTTCAAAGTGGTACAGCCTACTGATTAAACGCAGAAATACATTGCTTGTTCAAAATGACCTCTTGAGTTATATTTATACCTGCAGACTTTAGTCTGGTTGAGCTATCGTTTGCCTGAGGTGCCAGTTATATCAAGGTCTGGGCAATAGCTCCTAGCTTGATCCAGAACCAGCCTTGTAAAGCCATCGTTTCAGTTAACAGCCAAGGAACTAGCTGCCCAGTGGCATCACAAGCACAAGATTATTTTGAATACTGTGATATTTGTGTGCCAATGAAACATAATATTTCTGTGCTTTTCACAGCTTCATACATGCGGATACTGATGCACTGGCATACTGCATTTTAAAGTGGAACTTCTAATGGCAGAATAGATGTAGCATGTATTCTTTTGTGGATTTAGTGCCCCAGCTTTACCTTCACTCATGAAGACCAAATGTGAAATAAGCGCACTAATTATTCGGTAATGTTAAGCTTTCGTTTTTCTTTGAACACACCTAATTGTGCACTGAAAACAAAACCTACTTGTAATTTTATTGGGCCTTTGTAATTTGTTATTGACTTTTATAGATTATTCAGTAAACTCAAATTGCTTTTTGTCTTAACTGAGTCTTGTCTGCATTCTGCGCTGGTCAATTTTCAGCCTACCATCTAAATTGCTTTGTTGTGCCCCAGTAAGACTGATGAGTTGCTATGATGGTGTATAACATTTATTTTAGGCCTCATATTCCTCTCAGCTTGCACAGAAAAAATGATTTTATAATTTATGTATTTTGTAGTTGATGCTAGTGGATGCCAGTTTTCCAAGTTAAATATAACGGGGAGAACAGTTTTTGGTCAATCCAATCTTCCTTCAAAGGTTCATTTTTTATCCATCACCTATTTCACAGGGAACTTGTCGGAAATCACCTTTAGGAATTGTAATGCTATTCTCAAGTTTGAACAGAATGTTGCAGTTTGCAGATGGGGATGAGTTTTGCTGGCTCAGAAATTGGAGGTTGCAGTTGTTCAGTGGTCACCATTTGCAGATCGTTTAATGAACGAGCATTCAAATGCATCACCAGCTCAAGCCTCTCTCACTGCTGGGTCTGCTACTGGTTTTTGATGAGGTTAAGTAACTTCACTTACTTCATTCAAAGTAAATTATTTAGTTATTTAGTGGGTAATAGACATTTTAGATAGCGCTTTTGAATTACTAGAAACCTACTGATCCTTTTTCTAAAAAGGCTACAACCTCATTTCTAACTTCTCACAGTTCTTAAGGCATATTAATGTGAAACTCAAAAAAGATACATCAGAGTTCCTGTGTAGAAATCTTGCTGGTTCCATTTGATTCCCATAAAAATGGCCCAGAGATTTATGAAGAGAGGTCTGCAGAGGTGGGTCACACACAGCTGCCTATAGAGACGTGCCTTCCTTGTTCTGCTCAGCTGCCTCCAGCCAAGTTCAGGTTATCTCCCTGGGCACTATGGGCATAAGGAGCCAGCTGTGGATAGGCCGTGGGTTCAGTGCAGTCCAGCACCAGCCAGCTGAGCTACAGAAAAGCATAAGCCATACTGATGCCTATTTGGCAAGGGGAAAACTGCTATTCCTTGTGGTTAGGCTGTGCCGCTCCATGCAGCATATCTTGTTGCCTGGGGCAGAGCGTGGTGCATCTCAGCATCCCTTACCCAACACCAGTGCACAAAAAAGGAGCTTTCTTTTTTTGGAGGAACAAACGTGTGATCACATGGAGGTGTGGGGCCTATACTGAAATTTTCTGTTTTTTCCTGCTTGGCTGCAATTCCATTCCAGCAGGGATGATAATCAGTGTTGTCTGTGGTTTCTACCTTCTGACACATCCCATCAGCTGGGCATGATCTGAGCCTTTACTGGGTCGTTAAGCTCAACAAAAATCTGCATGTGAAAACTTCCATCTTTTGCCAGCTGTGGTTACATGGCAATGATCAGATCTGTCTCTACATCACTCTCTCCACTTGTGATGTCAAATTTTCCTTTCTTGCTTTTGTTTCAATTATTAAACTGTCAAAAAGAGCCAGTGCTTTGTCACTGTACTGAAGCTGTATTTAGAGTTTTGTGGAAATGCTTGTGTGAATGGTTTTTCCAACTGTTAAAAATTGCAGAACGTATCTTTCAATTTCCTTTGCAGCATCTTTCATTGCAAATCAGTTGGTGGTTGCGTGGCTGTGTTCTTCCACATCTTGTTAGGAAACTTAAAAAATGGAAAATCGTACAGTAATAACTTGTTCACCACAACTAAACTCAAACATAAGAGCTCCATATATGAAATTGAAATATTCTTCGAAGTCCTGTCAGATCGGTATATTCATGAACTAAGAATATACACATTTTTAAATTGGTGCTGACAAAATTCATTTTTTTCAAGTTTATGTGTTCCTGCAGAAATAAAATGAAGCACTGAAAGTATCGTTATTAACGACCTATAAACAGGTATAGAGGTTATATTTGTGTGGCCCAAAAATAGTATTGAAAAGGAGACCTAATTTTATAGTGCTGATATGGAAGAAACTCATATCCACTTTTCTTTGGCAGTGCACCATCTTTATGCAGATTCATTATGAAGTTACTAAAACAGCACTGTCTTATCCAACAAGCTTAAAACTGAGGAAATATCTGGGCTTTGTAATTATTACGGCCACTTTAATAGGGTATAAATATCATACACAAAGTCATCACAGGACACAAAGCCAGCTATCCTATAAACCAGTATAATGTAATGGTGAGTTACATCTGTGGGTTTTATAGGACTTGTCATATGCAAGCTCAAATTAAAACAACTTGTCTTTCTATAATTAATATGTCAAAGTATATGAGAAACTGAAATGCAAATGTAAGAGCGGGATTTGAAATACTGTTCTAAATTTCTGTTACTCTTCTGAGAAAAAATATTTCATGAAGATGTTGTTTAGTCTCCCCACACCCCACTACATTCCATTCCAGGCCTGGGAGGAACAACTATTTCAGACTTTGTTTTTTGCATTACTATGGATTTTGTGTAAATATGTAGTCATCTTTTTCCACACCACAGGAAATTTGTACTCCCAGTGTGTGTGCTTCTGCCTGAATACCATTTTGGTTCTGAGACTGATTTGGTTTTGAAGTTGATTGGTAGCTTTTGCAAGTACGTGCATCTTTTCTATTACTTTGCTTATCCAATTTTCCTCTGTGACTGCTGACCTGCGGTCTATAAGGAAGACCACTTTTGAGATATTTACTTAGTTGCTGATCATTAATGGTAAGATAATTTCCGTCTAAAAATAAACGCAGATGATTCTGTTCGGCTAATTATCACTTCTCACTAAATATATATATATACATATATATTTGAGAAATAAGATATCGTATTGTTTTGTTGAAAAAAACATTTTTGTTTTTAAATCAGAGATCATTTATCTGAGTCAAATGACACCTGTTAATGTCTTACTCCAGGGTTTGTCATTGCAAGTAGAACACTTATTCCTCTGCCTATTAACAAATTTCAGCTCTGTTGCACATTTTCCTTAAGTATATAATGCTTACTTGATACAAAATTAGTGTGGGTCTAGAAAGAGCAGCCATGAAAAAGTTGGTCCTATTTAATAGTTGTTGTGAGGATATTAATTTTTCTAAGTACTGAATGAACAAGCACTCTCTTACTGCTTGTTCACATCTTTATTTCTGACTGGATTTCTTCTATTGAGCTTCATAAAGGATTGAACAACACTTAAATACCAGTTGTACCTAAATTGTATAAAAATATTTGAGTAAATAGATAAAAAAGAATGTGTAGAAATAAATACTGCAGGAGCCACCAGGTTTTTAGAGGATTTTTTTGGTAAAGGATCTATTTTTCAATGGAATATTACTGTACAATTTTAGCTAACTATCCTCAGACATCTTTTTGTTATTATCTCCTCTGTTTAGTGACAGCAAGTGCAGCTGTCTGTGATAGAACAGTGCTAATTCTCCCTTTATTCCTGAGAATCTCAAACTTATTGACTTTCTGTGGCTTTCATTCACTGTCTGGTATTCTGGAACTTCTTCTGTCCAATGTCTCAAAGGAGAGGTTCTTCATTGGCTCCTGAGGATGGCAATGTGATATACTATTGGGCATGGAGGCTGTGAAAGCCTGACAGATCCCATTCTTCAATCTGCTTGAATTTCTATTGACTTCTCATCTTCCCCTCTCTAACAACTGGGATTAGAGAGAAGCCACTGAAACAGAGCTGCAAAGTCAGGAGTTTACGGTGCTCTAGTTCAAATGTGCTGAAGTACAGGGATACACCCTTTGCTAAAGGTAGCAATTAAGGAAAGAAAATAACTTAAAAAAAAAAAAAAAAAAAAAGATAAATAACTGGTGAACGGGGAAACCTGTGAAACGATTGATCTGCTCAGCCCATGTTGCTGCAAACGGGAAAGCTCTCTGAAAGAAGCTACAAGAATGCTTGTTTGTCTTGCTTGAGGATTTGTAGTCGTACACCTTGTTGCAGCATGTGAACTCCAATAATACTGTTTTGTTCAATTGATTCTTTTGCACTGTTATGTCTTGCTTTACCAATAAATTAAACAGAAAATAGCTGGGATTTTAAGAAGTTCACATCTCTCTGTGAGCAACTAGAGCAGAAAATCTTTGTAGTAATTGACCTGCTGAGACTAATTCAAATATTCAGTGGCTCTAATGTCTTCTGCCTTATTTCACCAAAGCCAAATACAGCAGTCTTCAGGAGTAATTAGAGGAACTGCTGTTTTTTCCAAGCAATTATTTTTGGGTAAAGGTAGAGAGACAGGGAGAAGAGAAGCAGGAAAGACATACTCGAGCTAAGAAAGCCAATTTTCAGGCTTGTTTTGTTACAAATATTCAGGGTGAATCTGTTTTGTGTTTAAAGGAGTTGCACTTGCTTTACCACAACATCCTTTATAGGAGTCAAAACTGCTGGAGCACTTTGTGTTGGATGCCATGTTTTTGTCTGCTGCTATGAATTGTTTGTATACCTGCTTTCATGACTTTCTGCAATCCTTGAATGGAGCAGGATTTGTAGCTGTTTACTGGGGGCCTAAAGCCAGTTATGCTTTTCTCTGTTCCTCATGAAATGAAGTTTCCCATATTCATTGCTGTGAGGTGACGCTGTCCCTCAGGAGGGGGGTGGTGGAGAAGGGGTGACGTGGGGAAGCTTTGCCTGTCACGTGTCATCTGAGGACACTGTGAAGGAGCCCTCGGCTGTCCCCACAGGGCTGTCTCTGGCCTCATGTCAGCGTTCCGTCAGCACACTGCTGTCGTTGGTGATAGCAGGGGCTGACTTCTGCCTCCAAAAGTGCGTGTGAAGCATTTATGACAAGAGCAGCTGACAAGACCTTCATTAGCTTTGCTCAGTGGCCTTATTATGCTGAGTTTGGTGAGCACTGGCTCTGTCCCTGATCATGGACCCGTCCTCCTTACCCCAGGGCACTGCTGTCAAACAGACTGAACGCGCTACTGAGTGGCTCAGTACATCTCATAGGCACGAAGCTCCATGCCTGGGGCTGTGGTCACCAAAATGATCCTTTTTGCAGCTGTGGCATGCATGGGGATCTGCGGGCATGTTAGCCCCTTTAGCCCTCCTAGAGTCCCCAGCCCTGGCTCCAAGCTGCCCATGTGTGCTGGCCTTGTCTCCTGCCTCAAAGACTTCTCTGGAGTTTCTGCTCCTACTTGAAACACCGATCCCTTCCTTTACTGTCTGCATTTTTTTAAATCATCATTCCTTGGTCTCTGACCTCCAAATCGTTCTGTTTTAGGCCTTCTCAGCCACTGAGTGCACAGGCTGCAGCTGGAAGCATGACTCAGATTCTCTCAGCGCAATGCCTGAACCTGTTTGTACTCCAGTCCACTTCAAGGCACAAGTCTGTAAGGTCAAGCTTTTAGACAGTGGTTTGATGTGGCCTGCAGGGCAGAGGAGCCACTGCTAAGGGTACCAGATTCTGGAGAAAAGGTAAGATTTCCTGTACTCATGTTTAAATACCATGCATCAGAAGCATAGGTGATGTGACTTTCCCTTCTGCAGTTGCAAGACATCTGAAAGCTGGAGCTTTTGTGCACATGCAGCTTAGTGAACTTGTACCACATACACAAATCAGCTTTGCCTGCCTGAGGTTGATCTTTATGCCAGCAGCAGTGGCTCTTCCAGATTTTTACAGTAAATCAGACATCTGCTAGAGACTGTCTCAGACTGCATAATATTATCTCTGTCCTTAAACAGCAACTCTGTTTAATATGCTAAGTATTTACTGCTCCAACAGATTAGAGAGGGCTAACCTTTGTTAAGTAACACCCAACCTGATACAATTCACCACAAACTTTCTCAGTTTTTGAGAATCTCAAATTCCGTACGTAATTTGAACCTCTGTTTCTTTATACTTATCCCCATTTCATATGATATTTTTGGCTGATCTTGGCTTCCCTTCACCATCTTTTGATTCAGTGGGTCAGCATTATCTACACCTGTAAGCCTGACAGATTTTCAGAATTTGAATTCCTACAAAGGGCAGCACACATCACATTTTTCTTGCAAAGCCTTCCCATCCCTGAGCTGAGCAGAGGAGAGCAGTTTTCCTTGACTTGTGTGGAAACACAGGGACAGACTTTGCTGTGCTGATATCCGTAAAGCACCCTGCACTGTACCGAAGTGCTGCAAAGAGAGAGGTTTAAGAAGGAACAGAACGAAGTTGAGGCTAAGGCAATTCAGTTATAAGAAAAAAAATCAAAGACATTCATTCTGCTGCTCATAAATGATTTCTTTTCATTTTTCCTTATAAAAAATATCTCACTTTATTTTTTATTGTCTTCCTCAGCTCCTTGTGAAATCCACAGACACAATAATCACTCCTCATTTCCTCCTGTCAAACAGAAGGTGACATACGGAACAATTAAGGACTTTTGTTCATAATAAGCGACAATGTTTAAAACAAGATAAAAAAGACTCAATTGTAAAGTAGTTTGGAGAATGAGAGGACAGTCTGCTGTCTCAAAGAAGCCAGGTCTTAATTTGTAGAGAAGTAAAAGCTTTTTCTTCTTTGTAACTGTGAAATAAATTATACCACTCATGGATTTTGATTTTCAGTATTAACACTTACTGTGGGATCTAATCTACTTTCTATTGTCTCAACCCAAGATGATTAGTGATATATCATTAGCTAAGGCATTTTTTTGCTATTAGAAAAGCTATCCTCAATGAATGCAACCCTTTCTCGATGAACTCACTCTCGATAGCACCCTGGCTCAGGCTGCCTGTGCCTTCTGATACTCCAAAACCAATTACAGAGCTGTCAGCGACAGACAGGCTGTGAAACAAATCTGCACATGTACTGGTAATTTCCTGCACCTTGATACATCTTACAGGGTTGGCTGCTTCAAAAACCCCCATGTCTGACCTGAAAGGCCAATTTTACTTATTTCTCACTTAACGTCAGGTCTTACACAGCTCAACACGTTAGTAACAGCTTAAATGAAGCTATAATGTACGACACGTAGAAAATAATATTCCAACTGATAGATCAGCCCAAAATATGTTTTTCAACTCAGTTATGAACATTTTGAGACATGTTTTCCTCTCAATTTGAGCACGAAAAGGGGAAAAATCACTAAACTTGAAGTAACCTTGTGTGAATGGCAGATGAGATGCAAGTTAAACATGTTGCAATAAATAAATACACACTTTGGGTTCTATAATTTTCCATTGCATTAATTTGTCTGAATATATTTAGATCAGTAATTTAGACTGGAAATTAAGGCTGTTTATGGCAACTGCTGTATGGCGGTGGAAATATCGTTTGATGTGCTGTATTTTATAACCATGTCATTGACTTTTGAAAACTGCTTCAAAGTTAAATGCACAAAATTACTTTGGCAAAATATTTTACCAGACAGTTAAAACAGAAAAGATGAAAGGTTAAAGAAGTTAAAGGTCTTGCATATTTTATGCATAAGATTTAATTTTTCTAAGAGTAATTTAAAAGGACCTGAAATTACTTCAATAGAAAGACACTGTCTGACGTAGTCAGACTATCTTATAGAAATCTTGCTTTCTCTGTTTAGTTTTAATTCTTCATTTATTCATATATTCACTAGCTTAATGTTTGGCATCTTAATTTTTCAGAGCCCAATTTAACAATCCTGTGGCTAGAGAATAAAAGCAGAAATAGCAGGATTCCTTTCTTAGGAGAACATGCTGAAATTACAGGTTTTGCTTCATGGCATCCATTGGCCACATACGAAGGACAGCTCTCTTTGCCTCTGTGCCTACAGTTGGGTTACCTATGTTCTTCTGATTAGCTGCCCGGTTTTTGGTCAGCAACAGCAGAACTTGCACAAAATCTTTGCTTTCTTGAGGGGCCAATGTTAATGACAGCAATAACATCAAGGATAGGTAGCTTTTAAGTGAATCAAGTGACCAGAGCAACCAAAGAAACAAGTGAGTACTTACTACTAGGATATCCTACCTCAAGAACAACCTTCACAAGAAGAAAGACATGTTTTTCATGCTCCTAGAGGTGAGTACTAGTGGAAAGGTGGTGTGGAGAGAGATAGCAGGGATGGAAACCAGCAGGCTCCCAACATTGCACACAGTGGCAAAGGGATGATTCTGGGAGGGGTGGGGATTGTTTCTGATGGAAGAGCAAGTGCATGGGATGTGAGGACAGGGAAGTGATCATAGCACAGATATTGGAGTAAGAAAGTAATAAGCATAATATAACACTCAAAGTTAAACTTCAATAGCTGTAAAATTGAATGCAGTTTTAAAAGTAACAAGTAAAGCTTTGATGCATAAAAATTCCATTTCACCTAGAAAGAGAGGAAGAATGAAGAAAGTAAACTTCCATTAAATACAGAGAGAGCTCTCATCCTCTAATTTCTATCATTGTCTCTGAAGGGCTGTTTGGATGAAAATGAAACCAAGTGACTGTGAATGCTTACTGAATCCATATCTCCTCTTTCTAATTGAAAACAATGCATGGCAAAGCCCCTGACTGAAAGTCAACACTGACTCTAAGTGTCCCTGCTCTGGATTGCCTTTGTGATATATTTTACACTATGCAAGAACAAAAAATAAATAAACAGACACCATGGGTAACTTGTCTGTAGATCCAAGAGCTGCAATTATGTGGCTGTTACACCATTTGTAGAGTGTCTTTCAACATCTCCATAAAATCTAAGTTTAACGGACACGTTTCTCATCCTAAACATTTACTCAATTTTTTGCCAGTCAGAAGTCATCTCTGTTTTTTGTTTTTGTTTTTACACTTAAAAGCACTTGAACCTGGAGATCCTATGTCAGTATTTAAAAAATACACAGAAGTGAAACATAGCCTTCCAGCAGATTAAATGGTCAGACTTAAAGCACATGCATTATATAATTGCTTCCACAAACTGCATTTTAGAAGGTTTGGGCTCCTTTGACTAACCCTTTTATGGCTCCATTTAGCCATGATGTTCCAGTGGAAATGCTGTTCCAAAACGGCAGCTTTGCTTAGCTCTTCCATCTAGTCCTTAGATGTGTGTTTACACATTCCTTCTAAACTCTAGGTTGAGAGCAAGTCATACTCACTTGTTTTTGTGTCAGTTTGTTTTGTAACTTGGTAGTTCTTTTCCCTTCCTGTTGTTTATCCATGAATCATATCCTCTGATCTAATTACCAAACCAGTTGTTTCTGATATGATAAACGGGGCTTCTCTCATCATTCAAGCACTCTTCTCTGTATCCACCTGCTGATGCTGAGGACCAAGTGTGCAAACATTCAGGAGGTTTTCATTTGGACTTCATTAATCAATTTCTATGAACCGAATGCCCACGAGCAGTCAGTGCACTTGAAATTTATCTGTGCGATTTATCTTCCAGTTTAGTTTTTCCTGCAGTGAACCTGGTGCGTATGCTCTATGACCACTGTGTGGTGTAAATCAAAGTGCCATGAGCAGTGATTCACTTACAAAACACCCTCCTCATCTGGACTGAAATGCTGCTGTCAACACTCCCTGAGAAATCCATGACACTTCCTTGAGGAACTGGGATTTTTCCAATGCATTTTTTCCCCAAAAAAACCTCTTTCTTTTCATTCACTACACAGTGAGGGCGATGCAGGACAATTGGTTGTTGTCCTCCATTTCTGTCTGTTAAAATAAGCACAACATTTTTTAACAAAGAGGAACACAGACATCACCATAGGCAATTAACAAATATGCCACTTCTTTCTACTCCAAATGTTGGTATGATTTTTTTTTTCTTGTAGAATAAGCTAATTAAAAGACATTTTTATTATGAAATAGTTCTAAAATGCAGACACTAAAAAGAGTGATCATTTATACACTTCAAATAAATGTGCTTCTGAGTTTTTGTTCTAACAGCTTCTTTGTATTTTTTTTTGGCTATTCCAAAATGGCATGATTTTACTAGGTTCTAAATGTGTTGAAAGGCACATTAACCAAGAGAGGGGGAAAAAAAAGAGCTATATATAGTTTTACTGTCCCTTTAGGGAACCATTGCTTGAGCTTCATTAATATGCATTTTAGCACAATCTAATTTACTCATATGGCTGGCCCCAGGTGTTTGGAAAGGCAACCAGAGGAAAATCAGATCATACTAAAATTAGAGACAAGAAATATTGAATGCCTTCCCTTTTAGGTCCTTGAAAGGCACACATTAATTATAACTGGATGAATTTATGAAAACTAATACTATGAAGAGCTCCAATAGTAATTATTTTTGAAAACCGATACTTACCAACATGTACATTCTGATCAAAGAGCACAAAAAAATCGTCTGTTAAAGAAAATATGTATATACTACCCCCTCAAAACATTAAATATTTAGTGCAGTGCCCCCGTGTCATTCCTTTGATGTATATTTATCCACTGAAGACGACAATGCAAAGCCTCGTTTTTTGCCTGCTGCTTCCTGAACAGCTTCTGATGGGCCGAGAATTAGAACTTGATGGTTTGCCCAATCCTTCTAAGGAGAGCGCATCTCTGGTGACAGAGAGCCGAGGGCAGTGGCACTGGTGTCCCAGAAAGTGACCGGGTGTGGGGAGAAAAGGTTAAAAGCGACTCCCTCTGCGTTGTTCAAGGAAGTGCTCTGTGCTTGCACTGTGTCAATGGGAGGCTTTGGCAAGCAAGCCTTCACAGCTGGTCTCTGAACTGCTAACAGGATGTAGTGGTGCGATAAAGGGACTTTATATATTAATTTCCTAAGTGTCTTCTTGATTTGCAGCAGGAAGCATAGGCAAAACAGTGTCAAACAAATTAGCCCTGAAGGTGCCTTTGGAGCTGTGCTCAGTGGTCTGCCCTTGCCCGGGCGCTCTGAACTCTTCAACTGGGGAGGTGCTTGCCTGAGGAAGAGACTATTTCAGACTATATCTGTAGGGCTGAAACAGCCTGAATTACAGCTGGAGCCGGCTACTGAGGACTGCATATGTTATGGAAACACTTAGTCATCCCCAGCGAGATTCCAATTTGAAATATCTGACCTTCCTATGATTCAGAAATGGTGAGACTCCAGCACAGAGGCTGGCAACAATGCGAGTAGTAACACAGAGATTTGGATCGCCTGTGTGTGGGGAAGTGATGCGATCTCTCCAGGCTTTGTGAAGGCTGTAAAGGAACGAGGAGAGTATCTCCTCTTAGGTGCTTAAAATAATTTTAGTCCTCTTTTCAGAAATTTAGTCAGAGATTTTGCTATTTCAGCTTGGAGACAATGTTACTTCTTAAAGATACCACGTTAATTCTGCTTCAGATAGAGTCTGATTTCAGGAGAAACAGCACCGAAGCACACTCACACGCAAATCATCTGATGTTTGTCAGATATCCTCTCTATCATATCTCAGTAAAGTACCACAGGCAAACATTACTTTGATGTGATAAGCAGGGTGATATTAAAGGTGAATACTAGAGTGTGCTATTAAGATGGAGCTTAAAATGTACTTACTGAAAGGAATAAAGTCTCCACAGAGGGTGCCATTTAAGAATAGTCCATCTAAAGAACATTCTCCTAAAGCAAACATCAAAGAGAGGATAGAAAATATGTTTAAGGCCAGGATTCTTGAAAGAAATCAAAGACATATGAATTTCATTAAATTGCCAAGGAGCTTAAGGAGAAGTAGATTCAAAATGTACATGAAAAAGATTGCAGAAAGTGAAGAGGCAAAATAAAATATCCAGTGACCTGAGGGAGAAAAAAAAAAAGAAAACAGAAAATAAAAAGATGAAAAAGGATAATTCAGAAATACCTTGAAGAAAGAAGTTACACTGCTAGATGGAACAACATACGGGAAGCAGATTTTGCTCCTTTGGCCACGAAAACAAGGAAAAGTGAGTATCAGAACCAACTTGTACATAAATATGATCTTTCAATCTTGACAAACTAATTATGGGACCTTCTACAAAGGGAAGAAAAATGATTGAAGCTTCTCTCTGTACTTGTTTCTTCTAGACTGAGAGAACAAGCAAGTTCATTGGAATGAAAATACTGCCTTTAATCATTTAACTACCTATTAGCAAAAGTAAATGTTTTTGCAATATGGCAGCAAGTCATCCTCCTCTGAGTGTGTCAATACCATTGCTACACAGGTAAGAATGACCGTGGACCATAACGAGAAGATGTTTTGTTCTGCCCTGGCATTCCAGGAGCCGCCCACATGCAAGACTGTGACCATTGTGCAGGACCAGCTGAGTCTCGTGGCATTAAAAATCAGCAGCAAAAAGGGGAAAGCCAGCTTCAAAGAGAAGCCAGCGTCCTGCAAATGTTCAGCTTCTGTGTTTCCAGCAAGCAATAACAGAGGCAGCTGCAGTGTAGCATGGTCTCCACTCTGACTCCTGTCCAGTCCACCCCACTCTTGTTTAAATTACTTCTTTTAAACCAATGGTTTGAATGCTGATTTGTCTGTTTGTTTGAGCCAGCACTCTGTTTCGTGGTGGGTGAAGGTGGAGAGTGTGCTGCTTCGTGGCCAGGTTTTTCAGGCTTCTTTAGTGCCTTTTTGTTAAATGCAGCCAGATAAGGTGCTATGAATGCTGTAAAAAAATACATGAGCAAGTTAATTATATCTATTCCACATGACATTTTGGTGAATAAAATCATAGAAAAGCAAGGGTGTCATCCAAATTATATTCTATGTGTCATCATTACAGTTAGTTACATGGTGCCGCTGATAAATGTGTTTCTGTACATAAAATTAGATCCACTAATAAGTACTTTCACCAAAAAATGTGTCAACAGCCAATGGGGTCAGGAAGCTGTGCACATTAAATCCCAGATGAGTTGGACTGCGGATCTGTGCCTACACTGTCCCTTGGTGGCCAGTTAAGTGTATGTAATCCTGATACTGTAGTTTGGCTAAGGGTGGGCCATCAAAGTACACTTAAAAACAGTTTATGTGCTTAAAAACAGGGATATTTAAGGAAGCTGTGATACAGGCTCTAAAGAGGTTTGGTTTCTATTCATTCAGACATCTGAATTCAGGGAGAACTTAAGAGAGGAGCTGCCTCTGAAAGAGGGTAGAGAAACAGATCAGAAAGAAACTGTTAGGATTTGGATATTTGTATTACTCAAACATGGACAGAAAAAAATGAGACTGAATTCTACCGTATTCAAACCCGAGTTGTTCAGGTTTAAGTTGTACTGGCTCCTGTAAGAGGTTATCTATTGGCTGTGCAACTTGGCATAAACAACTGCACAATTCTGCTGCAGATCCGGGAAAAATAAAATTTGCTGGGTTCTTGATCTCACTGATCCCGAGAAACCTATGCAAATTTATACCTAAAAATAAACTATGCAACTGTTATTATTAGCTAGTCATGCTTCATTGAAGTCTAAAATTCCCTGCTTGTCACATGCCAATGTGCTGTGAATCAATATTACTGTGCTCAGCTGTAAACTTTGTGTCCAACACATCTTTGAAGAGAGCATCTCTGCCCTTGCCTGTTCCTGAAGATGCTTGCAAGGTCAGTCTGGAAGTTCCTCAGGCATGTAAACACAAGCAATCACTTCATTCAGGTATATACAGAACTTATTTCTGGATAACAGCTATTGCAATCAAGAGTTTGAATGCTTTTCCACCCGTATCTGTGCTCTCAGAACCCTAACACCTGAAAAAGCAGCGCTAAAAGTGAGATCTGGAGATCATCTAACCCTCTGATGGTCCCATACTGGATAAGTTTGTGTTTGCATCCCATCTGTAGCCTGAGACTTTTGGCAGTGGGGATTCTACCATGTCCTCGAGGTGGAACTGTAACTTGCACTGTTCCAGTGCAAGAAAATGCACCTTAATATTCAGCTTAGATATCTTTTCTTTAATTAAAGGCTACTATGGCTTCCTCTCTCATCACCGCAGACACAGGGAACAGATCCTTCTTTCTTAGCAGCAGGTACCCAAGTTTCTGATCATGCCCCACACCAACAGCCTGAACTTTTCCTTAACCTTCCTTGTAACATACGACATGTGGACATTGCATTCCATTTTTCTTCCTGTGTTTTCTGTTTGGGTCCTGTCATCCATACAGAATAGTGTCAGCAACTTGACACTGCACCGAGCAGCTTAGCCCTCTGTGGTATTGAATACTTGTGACAAAACCCAGAGGGCTTGCAAACAATGTTGCTGTTTAATTCATGAACTGACATGGTCATACACCAGACATTTGGGAGCACTTACCTAGGAGCAGGATGCTCTGATGTCTGGCCTCTCTTGAGCCTCTCAGTGTTTGGATCCACACTGCCCTGACCAGAAGAATGCCCTTGTCTCTGGCTGCTCTGGGGAGCTCTCCCTTCAGCTGCACTTGATCTGCTTTGCAGCCAGGCAAAGATTTTCTTGCGCAGAGAAAAAAAGCTCAGGAGAAATGCAACAAATGGTTATAGCATTGGGATGGGAATGGCCTCTGGTATTAATTAATTTTTATGCTTTACAGTCCTCACTCTCACGTAATTTCATTGCCAGTCTGTTCTATAATATAATATAGGGCAAACCAAACAGAAACAACACCAAAAACATTCTAAGGGTTTACTTTTGTTTGTCAGAGACAGGACTGATGTGCAGCATTATTCTCATTTTATTCTTATTCTACATCACTGAGACAAGCATGCCTCCATTTCCTAGAACCTGCTGTATGTATGATTCATGTACACAAGAAAATTCAAACATAAAAAGCCCATGCATATGTACTTGCAGGATAAACAACAGAGCCTTGGCCACAACGAATTCCCTAGGAGTTCTCTTTCCACAGGAGAACGTATTTGGAATAAGAAACAGCCAGATAAAAATCTCCATTCAAGGCAATGGAAAATTACATCACATACACTGTGTATGTATATATAGGCTGGAAGGTATGTGTTTCCCATAAAGATACTTGAGTTCTAACCTGAATTAAGGTGCTAAAAATAGCAGGATCCTGTTTAGCAGAGGTGACATAGGAGGCCTCCTTAGTCTCCCAGTCTCCCAGCAGTGCACATTATTCTTTAAAGTAAGACTACTCTATTTTGATCACGAGTGCATCATCATACATTACAGTGCTTCATATCTGGATCTCCATTTATTGCTCAGTCATTCCACTGTATCATTCTGCATTCTGGGCCAGTCATGCTGCTTTTTGAACATCATCGTTATGCACTCAGCAAAGATGATTTATTCACACGGAGAGAAGGAATTGCATGTTCAGGGCAGGCATGGAGTGTGACACACCAACAGGGTGCCCTTGTGAAACTCGATGTTACTCAGCTGTGTAATGTAACACCTAAATCACAGCTGATCTAATAGCAGGACAAAGAAATGTTCATCTTCCTTTTACCTTGTAGGTGTGACAATTTAAAAAAGTAGTTTTTCCTTTAAAATCTGTAATTCCCCTTGCTTGATATTTTAGCTAGGATAGCATTGTGTGATGAAAGTCAGGTCAGATGCACACAAGAAAGGACAAGCCATAACTGATAAAAGTTGCACCGCAGTGTTTGTGAGAAGTTTAACCATCAACTCCTCAGTTCAGGAAGACAGATAATTTTGGTGCCAGTCATTTTGCCTAGAGTTCGTTGACTGGACCAGGATATCCCAAGGACCTTGCATCATCCAGTCCCCTTCCTACATCTTCTATGGAGAGATATTCAAGACTCATCTGGATGCCTACCTCTACAACCTATTGTAGGGAACTTGCTTCAGCAGGAGATTGGACTCAGTAATCACTTGAGGTCCCTTCCAATCCCTGCAATTCTGTGATGCTGTGATGTGTGCCAGGATGCTGGGAGCACTGACTGTCCGGCTCCACTGCCGTGTGTCTGGGAAGTGTGTAGTGACAGATGGCCTGGTGAGGTGGCACCAGATCCACAGAGCAGTGGGACAAGAAAGCTCTTAAAAGAAACAGGGAAGTCCATAGGCTTAAAGTCCTTTTGTAGGATCAAGTTATGAGAATCCTTCTTTGTTTTTTTTTTTTTTTGGCTCAAAGCTTGCTTCCTGAGGTATTTCTTGTGATAAGACTGACTTGTCTAGAAGATGAGTGATGGGTGTTGCTGTGTGGCAATCAACATCACTGTGTGGACAATTTTAGTTGTTTGCCTTTGGGAGAGAGTGCTCAGGACAGTAACTGGTGGAAGATCTAGCCTGTGACCAAATAACTCCTGTTTGCTATGGGAGACTGGGGAATGATGCCATTGTATCCTGTGAAGGCAAGATACAAGTCAGTGCCTCCTTGCTCCCTCTTATGTGCTGGCAAGGCCAGGAAGATAGGAACAAAGGAGTTTCCTGCTGAGATCCCAGAGCCAGAAGCTGCAACTCCAAGGAGAGCTGACTCAACCACTTTGGATGTAAGCTGTCACTTCAAAGACAGCTGACTTGACCACTTTGGAAGCATTGAAAAGGGGCCATCATCGCCATGGTCACCATTGCCATTGCTGTTGTCATCGTCGTCAACAGAACAGCAATGCCCAATGACCCACCACTACTGAAGATCAAGGACTGAACTACGAGGCACACTGGATCCATGGTGGTGACTATCTCCTCTTGCTGCCTACAAAGACTCCTTGCTTCTTCTTTCTTACCTATCACCCTCCTTCCCTTCCCCATTGCCCTAATTCATAATAGCGTCCATCCTCCCCTTCCCCATTTCCCTAGTTAAGATTTGTAATAAACTGGTCGGACCAACATTTGAACCGTTGTTTCTTTATCTCATGCCAGGTATACAGATAATAAAAGAACCTCCTCTCCCTCCTATAAATTGGAGCGAGACACAAGTGGTGTAAATTGCCCCAGGTCAGAAGAAAATCTTTAATTTTAGCAACACGCCATCTACTTCTCAGGGGAAGCTGGGAAAATCTCTTGCCTCCTTTGGGCCATGGCTGCCTTCTTCCAGACCTGCGATGCCACCCTCTCCCTCAGCAGCCTCCATTCGTGATGTGTTTATATAATGATATACCGCCTAAAAGGGACATATGTAAATATTAAATGTTTCTTCTTTTTCAAAATATGCATTTAAATTAGGCTGTTTCAGTGGTCTTTTCAATATTACGCAGAATTAACATGCATGTTTACTCAGTTGAATTGGTAGACACACCATTAAAAATAAGTAAAAGAGATCTAGTTGCTTGAAGGAAAACTATAAGAGCATAATCACAGTCCAGATGAGCAGCGAATCAACCCGCATACCCATAGCCCACATGTAATGTCAAAAAAAAGAAGGCAAAACAAAGAACAAAGTAAGATGCTCAACAAAGCAAGTTGCCTCACGTGGGAAGGAGACATCAGCTGCCAGAGGGAGTCGTGTGAATGCAGCACATGTGGCACAGGACTGGCCATTGGGCATTCCAGAGGTAAGGCTCAATGACCAAACTCTTTGGCCACAGCTGCTTCTACACCAATACATGCTAAAAATCAGCCCAAAAGTTTGGCTTTTGGCTAGCCGTGCCTGGGTGAAAAAGTTACTCAGCAGAAATGCTGACAGGGCTTCATACTTAACCTTCCTCATTTGTGCAAATAAGTGTTTGCTCAATAAAAGTACTGAGTAAGCTATCCAAATTTTACGCTTGAAAATACAACTCTGGGATGGAAGATCAGGATATACTTTAAATACCGTGGACACTTACATTGAATTCATATAAAAATCTCAGTAATCTGAAATTCTCTTGGCAACAGCTTTGCTGGGGATAAAGCAGGTTACCTCTGATTGCTGTAACAGCTCTGTGCTGCTGACAGCAGAATGAACTGGAGAGCATCATGCAATGATGGTTGGCTCTGGAGACTGAGTAGAGGATGAAAGAAATACAGCGCTGCTTTTACAGAATTATTCTTCTCATCACATGCAATATTTTAAGAGGTATGGGATCTAAATAATACTGAAGACTTTTGTCCTTTCAATATGGTATAGAAGTGCCTTACAATAACATAAGTTGGTATGAGCTGATATTTCTGCAAGAAAAAGAAGTCCCTTGGAGAAATCAGTGCCTTGTTTGGTCCTTCTTGCTACACTTTAACTCACATTATGTCTGACAACTACTTTAATACTTTAATACGGAAATGTATGTATGACCCTCCCTGAAGCAGAAGTTCTATAACAGCTTTAGGATGCCACTCATCACTTACTGAAAAGCAGGCTGTCATTAAATGGGGGTAGCATTGTGTGTCAGAAGAAGGGAGAAACGGGAGAATGAGAAAGCACTGAAATAGATGAGGAACAGCAGTTCCAGGCCCTGGGGAGATCACAAGAACCCACACATTGCTATGTGGAAGCTACAGGGTGGTATCAGGATATGTATGTTGTATTATACAATACTTATACTATACTATACTGTACCCTATATGTACCATACTTACTATATTATACTGTACTATGCTGTACCATACTTACTATATTTTAATCTTATTATAACCTTGTCTATATTTTTGTTTGCTTTTCCCCGCCTGCTGCCTATTCTCCTTTCCCTAGCCCACTCACTGCTATGCCTCTGTAGCACCTGCCTAGTTTTTCTGCAGGTCTCTGTACAAAATTAAGGCTAGGATGTATCACAGAAGAGCTACTGCTGAGTCTTTAAATATTATTCTTCTGCCATGTGGGCAAATTCATCGTGAACTTGCAGATCTCCTGTCTTTCGGAACTGTGGCATTTTTCATTCTACAGACCCAACATCCTCACAACCTTTGCAATTTCCACAATTCCATTTCACTACAATAAACATGGCATAGGTATATCAGACCATGAGCTTTCTGCTCATAAATTGCAGGAAAAAAAATGAATGCCACAGAATGGAGCTGCTCTGAAAGTAGAGCAGTAATTTTTTGCTTTAAATTATTGCATATACAGAACACCACCTGTTCATAACCACAAATATACTAATGAGGTAAAATATTTGGAACGTTCATTTTTTCTCTTCATACTTGCAAGTAATTTTTAAAATGCAGTTAGAAAAAATCATTGATTTAGACAAACTAAAACATAATATGCAGCTTGGTTCAATAGGTCTTAGCCCACATTTGAGACTATGGGCACTATTCATTTTTCTGGAGATCAAATACAGATCTTCTTAAAAGGATCTATGGAAGGAATTTCATCACAGCTAGCAGGCATAGCCATGAATGTACTTTGCTGCTGTTACTATACTATAGCTAAATCAGACTTTACAGGTGTTGCTTTGCTAGCACTCCAGATTGGAAAATGGCAGAATCTGCAAAGACTCATGGATCCTGCTGTACATCTACTTCTACTTCTTGTGTTTCACACAAAAAGAAACACAAAGAAAGGTTGTGTTTCATCCTTTCATGGAATTTTTCTATTTATCACAACTCCTGTGCTTAGAGTTTGTGAGTACTTTGGTATGGCACATAATGGAGATGCAGTGTTGTCCCTTTAGGGCCCTGGCAGGTGTATATACTCATGGAGGGAGGGAAAATATATCCACTTTTTCATTCAAGTCAGTTGAAATTAGTTCAACATACCCAGCAGTGTTTAATGACTTCACAAAACAATTACAAACACAGTTAGTACACTTGCTTGTCCCCTTAGAAGACAGGAGGTACAGTGGCACCATTTTAAATTGTCTACATAGAAAACTGTGGCCTATTTCAATTCACGGGGAGGTGGTTGAGTCACCATCCCTGGATGTGTTTAAAAACCCTTTGGATGTGGTGCTCAGGGACATGATTTAGCGAAGGGCTGTTGGAGTTAGGGTAGTATGGTTAGGTTGTGGTTGGATTTGATGATCTTTAATCTTTTTGATCTTTGGACTCAATGATCTTTAATCTTTCCGATCAGGTCTTTCCCAACCTGAGTGATTCTATGATTCTATGAGTTTAAAATAAATGCTGAAGTTTCTGGCGAAGCAGATATTTCAATGTCTATTTTACTTTAAAACTGGTCAGAAAGGTTTTTGACTAAACTTCTGACTACAGTTTTATTCATTTTTAAGTGTTGCTAAAATACATTTTAACAGAGAATTTATTTAAATTAATGGCATGTAATTAAGTGCAAGTGGAAGAAAAATGTCATATTTTTATGAGATAAAGTTCTTAGCTCAACTATCATTTTGATTCACTCTAGAATTCAGTGCTAGAATATCAGTATGACTAAGATAGAGTTTTGTTTCATATGTGATGCTTTATAACATCCTTATGTAAAATATGAAGTGTTCCAATATTAAAAATCATTTTACTTTTGCATAAACAAGATCCCAAATTCACTTTTTTTTATCCCACTTTGGAGTGAAGCACTTTGAAAGGTTAGATTTTCCACAGCAATGAACATCCTGTTTTCTTACATACTGTATTTTGCTTGCTTGGAAATACCACTACAAATAGTTTTAACATGAAAACTGATGCATGTGACAAACAATAAGTTCATAATAATGTGCTTGCTGCTATGTTAGCTTGAAGATATTGAATCAGATTTTGTAAAATGCTTCTTAAAGTTCTTAGAAGTATGACTAAGCCAAATCCTTTATCTTTAGTAATATTTAGGCAACAGAAGAAACTCAGCAATTAAATGTTATTTCCAGAGCTAGTTATTTTCCAAGTCAAAAGACAAGAACATGGATTTGATTTTTTGTACATTTCCTTCTAATTTAGCAAGGAAAACAACGTGAAAGATGGACCATTTTTGGAGATGATAAAAGAAACCTCAGATGTCAAGGAACACATAGCTCTTTTCAGGAAAAAAAGAATAGTAAGTAACCTTTGAGCAGCACTGTAACGTGACATTTTTATAAGGAATTCAAGTCAAGAGGTACTCAAAGATACTGAGAAGAATGCAGAGGAAGTCAAGAGGATGGGGCCTGGCTCTTTTCAACTGCCCAGAGACAGAACAAGGGGCAACAGGTAGAGACTGGAAGATAGGAGTTCCATACAAACAGGAAGAAAAACTTTGTTACTTTGAGGGCGACAGAGCACTGGCACGGGCTGCACAGAGAGGTTGTGGAGTCTCCTACTCTGGAGATATTCAAAACTCATCTGGATGCTTTCTTGTGAGACTTACAGTAGGGAACCTGCTGTAGCTGGGGGCTGGAGTAGATCATCTCTAAGGATCTCTTCAAACATCCACAATGCTGTGATTCCATAGTTCTGTGATTCTTATGCTTTCAAACTATTTGAAGAAGACAAAGACTGGCTATTCTTATTCATGAAAAAGCATCCTTCAGTAGGAACAAATACCGGCAAAAATAGGCAGGGTAAATCCCTTCTGATGTGCCTGTCTTCTTCATTCTCTCCCTCTTTTTAAAAAAGTAACATTGATTATTTCTAGGACCTTGCTTCCAATATCCTTGGAAAATTAACCAAGGCATTATAAGGTGAGAAAAGATACAAATGCTCAAGGAATGAAATAGAAGTACAGTCTGTGTACTTCTTAGTTACTACTTACTGTACTTAGAAGCACAGTAGAAGTACTCATGACCAGATCTTGGATATTAAGGAGCAGCTCCCCCAGATAGTGAAGTGAACACTGGTATGTCAAACACAAACACTTCATAAGCAAAACGCCTCTGCAATATTTCAAAAGTATCTCTACCCGAAGGCTACTAATACATCTCAACAAAGGGTTTCACTGTTGGTCTTTTCTATGGGAGCTGGATTCTGGGCAGCTCTGTCCACCCAGAGGAGCCCTCCCAGTTCTGCCAGTTCTGCCAGGATGTGAAGCAACATGTAGAGAGTTGGTGACCTTCTTCTGTCCCTGAGACTGGGGCTTCTTCCCCCAGCTGCTGCTTTGAAATGCCGCCATCATCCCCAAAAGCTTCTTCTTGATCTCACTTGCTGAGAGAAGAACCTAAGAGAAGGAGTTACCAGCATCTCTCATTACAACGCCTCCACTCACTGTGGCTGAGACATGGATGTATCAGGAATATAAAGCAGCTGCGTTAGATGCCCTGAAGAAGCAGGCTTGTTTTCAGCAGTGTGGAAAGGCGGATCAGCTTATTTGGATTCATCACTGCTGTGTGAAATTATGGGTTTTGATTCTTATTCAGGGTGCTCTAAGGAGAAATCCCAGTGGAATCTTTTTGAAAACTGGGTAAATGCAAGAAGAATCAGGCTCATTTTATATAGTTATTTCCCGAATGTAGATTAATGCAGATCACCTCGCAGTCTTTATAAATTGCATTATTCAGCTGATGTATTTCTCCCTTGTGGAAAGCCACAGCCTGCTGAAGTGAGTCTAGATACAGACTCAGCTGTTTTAATTTGCCTTGTGTCTGTTTACTTGCAAAGATATTAAAGGACAAAGTTTTATGAACCTAAACCCACACTCAATGGCTTAAGGAAGAGAACTGTCCCTGGGTGGCAACGTCTTTTGTTTGTTCTTGAGAACTCTATAAAGGTGAAATTGCTATTCCTACTCAGAAAGCAAACCCTTTTCCAGTTAGGTACCACCAAGGTTACTAGCAGCTACATTTCTTCCCTTTGTTTTCTTGTTTTGTGTCCTTTCTTTTGTGACAGACTGCACTGTCTGAGCAATGAGCTGTGAAAATGCATTTGTTCACAAAATGAAGCTAAAGTGGTTTGGTCCCATTGCAGCAGAAATTCAGACTTTCCACTTTACCTGCAAAAGAAGCTTTGTCCCAACAGTTACAAAGTGAGATGAAAAATAAACAACAAACAAATGTAAGTGCCAAAGATCTGGGAAAAAAAAAGTGCAAAAGAAGATGGGCTCTGAATATTGTGGTGCATCTCTATGTGCAAATAACAAAACCCCTTCCATAAATACAGCTATATAGTAACAGCTGGAAATCCAGAAATAGCTTGTTTTCCATTTAGAAAAATGAATGTGGCAGCACCTCAATTAACAGAGTCTTGTAGCAGAACTAGTCAGTGTTTTCTTTGAAGTGAGCACATTACCACACCAGAAGGCTCCCAGCCTCCTGCTCTAAGACGGCAACTTATGGAAACATTAAAATATTTGAAGGCAAATTTTCCAACATCTTTACAGGACAAGTACTTTCAATAAACTTCATTCTTCCCAATCCAGCAACTTTGAGTGTCTTCCTTGGAAGGGGCTTCTCTGAATTCCCTAGAAAGTTTCCTGCTTTCCATAGCCCCTGACGTCGGCACCATTTCTGTGCCTCACTCCTTTCCTGTATCTTCTGGGTGTCACAGTCTCCTACTCGCCCCATCCTGTAAACCAGCAGCTTTCTCCAAATGAACAACACAGCTGTGTTTGAGGAAAGCACCGTTTTTTTCCTCCTTTCCCTCCTTTCTCTGATTTTACCTCCCCTTCTGCAGTGCTTTCTGCTCTGCCACACAGCCACTGGGTTATTTTGGATAAACCATACACTCTGTGGTACCATTTACTGTAAAATGTAAAAATAAAACATAAACAGCACAACACGCAGGTCAGTTAATCCCAGCTTCCATCACAGGTGGCATAAAGCAGGTAAACAGGACAAGGAAACCTTATGCACTGTTGTGAACAGCCAAGTATCCTGCTCCTGTGGAAGAAGGGAGTATGGAGGCAGTCAAAAGGAACCATCATTTAATGGAGAAGTATCCTCTTTTCCGCTTGTAGAGTTCCACAATTTCTGGCCACATTCCTCAACTGGATGCACAAAAGATATTTGCCTTAGGGGGATAAAATAAAGGAGAAAGGTTTTGGAGGCACCACATCAATGGAATGTAAAGGTTAAGCTGTTTTCTAATCCAAACATTTAGTCCTTTTAATTTTCTAAATTTTTTTCTGTTTTAGTCTGACTGTGTTTCAAGGCCAGCCAAATGAGTTTGCTGCTTGATCTGCAAAGATAAATGCTAAGCCACGTAAGAGCTGCTTGTGCACTCTAAGGTATCCACCAAATGCTATGCTCTTCCAGGATCATTAAGCAAAGGCATGCAGGAGTTGTGGCAACCTGGTTGCAGGTCAGTAACTCCCATCTGTGATGCTCCTGCATCTTACTTCAAAAGTGGAGGGACATCTGGAATTACTTTCACTGGCAGAAGATCTTTTTTACGAACAGAACAACTCAGCTCGTCGCAGAAACAAATCCTGGCATAACACCAGGGGGAAGTCTACCCTTTGACCCCATTTTGAGAAAGAGGAGGCACATAAGGCAAAATTTGAAAAGCCAGATGTCAAAAAAATGACCTCTGAGTTGACCTCACCAGGAACCTACATGTCTGATTGCCACTGGGATTTTATCTAGTAAACAGTCCTTGGCAAAGGCACCGGAACCTTCATTTGACCGCTCGCATTTAGGTGAGTTTTGGCATTCAGCTGAAGAGTTTTTTGTTGTAATATTTTAAGCTTGCCAAGGTGGCTTTTAGTTAGGAGCATTTCATCAGCTCTAGCACTTCTTAAACTCTCAGAGAAGTTTCTGCTTTACTTTGCTGGAGGATGCCTTAGGTAGAGTAGAATAAAGGATGTTAGTGTGGTTAGCTGTAGACCCAGGAGAACCAAGTTCAATTTTCAGTTCCACCATAATCTTCTTGTATGACAGCTCATTGTTTCTGCTTCAGTTCATCATTTTTATTACTTCTGAAACAGAGCTGAATATCTTTCAAGATTTCTTTTCTGAGCATGAGGCTTGGATTCATTAAATGAAATCAAATGGACTAAAAATATGGGTTGTTAGAATGGGAAGTTTTTTGTGTCTCTGAGAAGTAGAAATGACACTAGTTCCTATCTTAGAGCTGTAAAACTTATGGAGGTGTCAGTAGTTAGGCCATTGAAGTACAGAAGCTAAAAATAGAATGTTTGGTTACATAGCTGATAAAACAAAAAAAGATCTTCTAATGCAAATCTTTGGTATTTTCTATAGAAGGGCGGAAGTTCACAATTTTTCTGAATTTTGGATGTACTCTATCAATAGCAACAGAGTTCATAAGACATCAAAATGTATTGCAGAAGTTTGATCTAAAATTTTATTTTAAGAAGGCTCATACCTTTAATACATTTCTGTATGCATTTGCCAGCATAACGAGATAACAGTAAGAAAACAGTCACTGAATCTGCAAAAAGTCGAAGAATCTTTGATCTTACTGCATGAATGACAAATTGATTGTCATTGACTCAGTGGGGCCTGAACTTCACACACAAATTTTTAACTCTTCTCTGGTCTCTAGTATTATAACTGAGAATGGAAGTGCAGCAGACGTGGATAATGTGTTGGAAGGATTTTCATTTACTCATATTAGTAATGATAAAAAAAATGGACATACATTCAAAAGTTAGTTTTTTAAATTTTTATTTAAAGGATATAAAACGGTTCTTTGAAGTCTTTCACACATTTAACATTCCCACGGCAGTAGGTTCTTAGATAAATCTGGCAGTCCACTTCCTGCTTTAATTCTTAGAATTAAATGATTAGGAAAATGATGCCAGCGAGTTTAAAAAATGCTAAAACTTTTGTCTAGAACTTGATCACTCAAAGAGAATTTGAAGAGAATGTATCTTACCAAGGCCTGTGAATGGGATGTAAGAGTGAATTTGGGCCATGCTGGATGGAGCTCTGGGCAGGCTGATCTGGTGGGTGGCAGCCCTGCTCACAGCAGACGGGTTGGAAATAGGTGGTCTTTAAGGTTTCTTCCGACCCAAGCCATTCTATGATTCTATGATTATTTGATCCTGTGGTTCTAGAATTATGTGATACCATGCAGTTCACAACAAATAGATTAGTTTGGATTAGAACTTGGAACTGGTGTCTGAAGATCCTATTCTATCATTGCTTTTGGAAGAATGCTTAATATGGGAGTACTTGCCACCTATTAATTGGAAAGCAATTTATTCCTTAGTTTTGAGAAGAGGAAAAACTCACTTTAGGTGCATTGTATTTCCTTGGCCAAATCTGTGATAATGTCTTTTACTTCTTAGCAACAGTTGAATGGATAAAGGTGTACAAGCTGGTCTTCTTTCTCTCTATTGTTGCTTGGCCAGGACAGATGGTCAGTTCACTATTAAAAAATTTTTTTTTACAGTTTCTGATAATGCAAAACATGTGGTGGTGCTCTCTTCCATGTCGTTGAAAGATATCAGATTAAAGAGCACCTTGAAGAAGTACTTAGAGTTTTCAAGGATCAATAACCGAATTTACAGTCGATGCCAGATTTTTTACTTGATGCCATGTTAACATTTTTGGAAAAAGGATTTGTAGGAATGTCCATCCGTCCATCCATCCATCCATCCATCCATCCATCCATTGTAGTTTAAAATTCAGACAGACATTTTATATGGGAAAATTGTGGACCTCAAAAGAGTTTTAAAGATATAATCTCTGTGCAATAAAATGGAAGTCTAAAGCCATTATATGTCATAGATTTCAGCTGTCCACATCTTTTTAATGACTTTACTTGGTTTTTAATCTATTCATGTATCTGTGAATATAATTACAAATTAGAAGCAAATTTTAACTGTTTGCAGTTCAGGAATTAATTAATCTGTGAATGAATCTACAGCCCTGGCCTGTCAATTGCTTTGAGATAATTACACTGTAATGGAAAAGCATATAATAGTACTACATAGTAGTAAAAAATCAGAAAAGAAATCAAATTTTGAGACTAATCTGACCTGTCTGTATTTTGAGCATAACTGAGGTTTTCTGCCTTACCTTGCATCAGCAACAATGTAAATCTTCCAGGAACTATTCCAAGAGGAATAAGAGTTACAGCTCTTTGTTAACTCCTCTCTTATCTCAAGAATGATGGCATGAAAACCCATTCCATTCTATTTCGGGGGACTTGGATTACTACTGAAAAGCTTCTGTACTCCCTGTCATCTGCGCAGGAGTCTTTCTGAGTCACCTCTCAGAAATGAATTTCTCACTGGGGACAGATCTCTGTTCCAGTATTTCTGGTTGTGTCCTAGGAGCCAGTGGGTAATCTGGAACATTCAGGAAAAGCAAACATGCAGAAAACCCATGTGATTTGGTTAAACAAGTTTGACTAAAACAAAAAGTACTCACCTGCTGACAGAAAAAGTTGTTAGAATAAAATCCTAGATGAAATTCTATCCCGAACTGTAGACTAACAGCTTTGTGCAGTCATGTAGACGGGAGACACTGACAAACTCCCTTCTCTGCTGAATCCAAAATCCCACTCTTCTCAATATTTTATCAATGCTAACAGATATTGGTTGTATCACTTCACAAGTAAGACAAGCTCTGCATTTAAAGGCAAAGTTCTACAGAAGTTAATACTAAGCATATTTGCAGACTATTTTTAACCGGATGTATGGAATGTTGAACAATTTCTCACAGTCCATTACATTCTGATGTTTTTCAGAATCACTTCAGCTGGACTGTATTAATTTTCAGCAGTTCTGTTGGTTTCCAATTATACAGTTCTACAGAACTTGACAGCCTTTATCAATGGCAAAAACTAGCTTCCATCAGACACTGAAAATGCAACAGTGCTTATGAAATAACATGGTTTCATCAATGTTTGCTGCAGAATAGCATCCAGACACTGTGCTTAGTCTTGACTGACTTGCATTCAGAATAATACAAATGCACATAATATGGTACAAAGAAAAACAATAACATTCCTCTACTCTTAATCAAGATTGAGGTTTTACTCACGGTTGCTATCACAATATATTTTCAGTGAGCTGGTGCTTACCAACTTATCTTCAGACTTTGCAGAGTCCCATTAAGCAGAGGTATTTCTACTGCAGGTACACAGAATCACCCGGGTTGGAAGGGACCTCAAGGATCATGTAGTTCCAACCCCCCTGCCTAGCAGGGCCACCAAACACACACATTCAGATCAGGTTGGTACGAGGTGTACAAAACAGTGCCAGAGATGTAACTAACAGTGGTTCCTAAACTCTTATCACAATACAAAAAGGTGCATAAATCCATCTGGTTTTAGGTCGACTCTTACACCTGTGCTTTAATTTAAGCTTGTGTTTGAAGCCTGTCGAGTCTAATAGGGTTTATCACACTGATGCTTTCCTGGTCTGGAACCTGCAGGAAGTGTGTGAAGGAAGATGTGCAGGAATTTTCTGCTGCCAGAATGGAGATTCAGTTTTCATGACAAAATGTTGTCAACAAATCAAAGTAGACCATAAACCCTGCTGTCCGTGTTGCACAGCCAATATCACTTACTATTCTATTTCTGCCCAAACACAAATATATGAATACTGTTAATAGAAGTAGTGCTGCATACGCATGGAACATTTCATCTTCAAAACAGTTTCATGAACATGAATTAAGTTCAAAAGAAATAAGCTCTTTGAAAATAGCATGAAGCATGACCGTCATTTTTTCGATATATTTTACAACTTTACACTCTCACTTCTCCTGTAAGTAGGTAAATTGTTGGCCTTAGCCTCTTAATAATGTGCTTCTTTATGGAAATATTATTTTCCTTAGAAAAGAAAAAAAGAGAAGTAGATTTTCAGGAGACTAGAACCATAATAAATGAAGCCAATGAAAGGGTGAGAGAAATGTGTTGACAGGAAACTTGAAGCTTGTTGCCTGTGGAAAGGGATCAGGGAACAGCCCAGCATTCATGTGTCCAAGCTGAGTAATTAGAATACGTCATACTCAGAATCTGTGGCCTTTTCTGAAAATATTGACTCATTTTCAAAAGTGTGTGTTTTCCTTCTGTACACAGAGCACACTTCACGATGACTCTATTTCTAGAAAGGCAGATGCCATTACTTCATTTATTCCTCTTAGATTTCACACGTTACACTGTGAAAGTTGTGCCCAGCTCTCTGTGCTGTTTTGCTATTGCTGTAGATATTCCAAAAATAACATTTATGAAGGTGATATTTTTAGTAATCCTTTTAAATTAGCTTGTCATTGGTGCAATCTCCTTAACCATGTTGAATGTTTTTGGGTGCCCAAATAAATGTACGTACCTCCATAGAAGCATTGTTGTATTTTAATACTAACATCCTTTTAATACTAGTGGTAGTTCAATGGGAGAAGATACCTGCTGTATGTGAGCTTTTTGGAATCTAAGGTATTAACTTCTATTTTTTTTCTCAAACAAGGTTGAGATACTGAAGAGTAATATGAAACTGAAGTGGTCTTGAGGAACAGGAAGAAAAGTCTGATGTCAAGATCTGTGGACAGAAGCAGTGATGAGAGTTTTAAACCTTGGATACTGAGGGCATAGTCTGCACTTCTGATTTCCTCTATAGGGCACTGGAGCAGAGGATGCTTTGAGTTACTGGTCAGGCAAACCAGAATAAAATATAACTTCTGTCCCTCTGAGGATGGTGATGTAGTTTCTGCCTGCTATTACTGGGGGAATCAATGCCCCACCAAGGAGAAAACTCACATGGGGATACAATTTGCATATATGCACCACACCCACAGGTAAATTGCCACTGTGTAAAATAAGCCTTTACAATGTTCCATCTTGTGCCATATTGCCATGCTGTACAATGCGTATTAATAAAATCTCCCATCTTAAGGAAGCCATCTGTTTGTAGCCCAGCTCTTTGTTAAGCCATAAGCTTCTAATTTAATTGAGATTTTCTTAGGTGACAGAATTTTCTTATTTAAAGCCAAGCTCGTCATTTTTCAGTCCTGAAAATCTCATACTAAATTCCTTTTCCATGAGTTAAGAAATATTTCTTGGACATCTTTAAGCCACTCACATAATAACTTCTGACAGCATTACTGTGTTTGAGCCATGGCATCCTGGAATGCTACTATTCCTAAAAACGTCAGAGAAAATGGTCATGATTGTTTATAATACACTGTAGGTAAATAAATATATTTATTTTAAGGAATTTTAAAAGAGCTCAGACAATGCTGGCAGTACTTCAGCATCTTTTGTTGTCAGAAACTGAGCTGTTATTCCCATCACTTGCTGAGAGCTGCTATTCTAATGACTTAATGCGTCTCAATGCACAAGGACAGCAGTTTTTTCTTTGTCAATAAATTATCTAAATAGGAGACTTCTGACCAAACATATTTGTTTGGTTTTTCACAGAATCATAGAATCACAATGTTGGAAAGGACCTGCAAGATCATATAGTCCAACTGTCCTCCTATCACCATTACCACCAACTAAGCTACTAAACCACATCTCGTAGCTCCTCATCCAGATGCCTCTTGAACACCGCCAGGAACGGTGACTCCACCACTTCCCTGGGCAGCCATTCCAGTGCCTGACCACTCTTTGAGAGAACAAGTTTTTCCTTACGTCCAATCTAAATCTCCTCTGGCGCAATTTGTGGCCATTTCCTCAGGTCCTGTTTGTTGCCTGGGAGAAGAGGCCAAACCCCTCCTCATCACAACCTCCCTTCAGAAAGTTGTAGAGTGTGATGAGGTCTCCCCTGAGCCTCCTCTTCTCCAGACACAGGACAGGACATTTTTAAAATACTATTCAGGACTTAATTAATTAACCCATTCCATTATGAACAAAAAAATCAAATAAATAAGCATAATTAATGAAACCCATTCTGATAAGTCAATAAAAATCTGTGTATCAAAGAAACTTCAAGCATTTATTAGGAGCTAGTAGTCACAGTGTCTCCTTACTCATAGGAGCTCTATGAATCTGTGATCTACAGATACTGAAATGCAAACCAAATCTTCCCTTACTGTGTATCATGGTGCAATACATTCTGTATAGACGCTGACTAAACACCAAAATTATGCTTTGTTTTCTTGCTGCAGTACCTTAGACATCAGAAAAGGTTTCAGTTAATTACTGTATTCCTGTAGAATATATTATAGGTCATCATCTTTCTCTTTTAAATCTTTTACAGTGCAGTGATAGGAATATTCTTCTTTCGTATTACTCATCTCATCCGACACAGTCAGCTATCTCACTTGCTTCAAAATATCTTTTGAATCAAATATCAGTCCCCAGAAACAATCTGCAAACTCTCCTAAAACATTTGCTCCAATCTGAAATCTGAGTCTTACCAAATTTCACCAATTTAACACTGCTTGTAAGTCTACACATCTAAGCAGCACAATTTTTCTACACTGAATAAAAGGCAAGGTTTGTCAAAGATTCTAGTCTTTCTTCCCCCCTACCCCCCTTCCATCCCAAAAGTTACCATGCTCCTAATCTTCCTAATCTCTACCTTCTATTTTGTGAAGGTTCACCTGGGAATGGATTAGAGATGTAGAAATATGGTCATTATTTTCTATGAGTTTTTAAATGAAACCTAATTTTTTTTCTTGCACGCTCACTCAGTTCTCCAAAATAAGCAGATGTTTTAGCAGGACACCAAGTTGTTTCTCTTGTACAGTTCCCATTCGACTGAAATTCATCACTGTGATTTCATATACCAGAGTATTCCATTCAAAGTTCCTTCAGCTTTCTATAAAGGAATCTTTCTCCTTGAGTCAATAATCCAAACTTAGAGTAAAACTAGTAAACATCTGTCAACAACTATTTTTATCCATAAACACAACAATTCTAATAGATATTTTAATAGATTATTTGTGCGTTTGTGGGTTGTTTTTGGTGTTTCTTGTTTTTTAAGGTTTTAATTACTTCTTACACCAAGAATGATTTTGAATTTGATTGAATCTTCTTGATCCATTATTCTCGGGTACACAATTTGAGTCTTTTTAACAGAGGAGTACAACACTTCTACTCTAATCCTCAAAAAAAAAAAAAAAAAAAAATTAACAACAGATTACATATCACTGCTTACATCTCCTCTTTTTAAATGTTCACCTTGATTTCTATCAATAAAATCAGATCTTAAAATTACTTAATAAACGCAGTAATTATTTTTATCAGAATTTTGGAGCTAGGGAAATAGAAAGACGGGGGGATGCTCAAAATCAGTCAGAAGATCGGGGTAGGCCTGAGAGTTCCATTTCCAGAGTTAATATTGCTTCTCTGTCTTGACTTCTGCATGAATTTTTCTCTGAATTGCTTCTGGACTGCAGCACTAGTTTCCCCAGTTTATTAATTTATTTTACGATTTAAGGCTACACTTTATCAGAGTGAGCAGGTGCTCCTACATTCTCTCTGATGAGCTGTGATACAAAAGAGCATACACTGTCAGCAATATTTACATCCTTCTGAATTGCTTCTTTTAAAACTATTCGAGAGTTTAGCTCAGCTTTCTCCAAAGTATGACCTGTCACACAGCCTGACTAGTTTGCATAGTCCACAACCTATTCCTGCAGCCTATTTTCCAAGGGTCTGCAGGCACAAGCAGGGAGTGGGGTGCCAGTTGAATTTACTGTTTTCTCTGCCTATGTCTTGCCTCCTTATTTACCTGTCTCCACATGCCCCACATCATTAGTTAGACGTGCCTCCAGCTCATGATAAAAATAACAGCACCCCCCAGTAAATTACGGATGTACTTCTTGTCCTAGGAGTGCTCTCATAGATGTGGCTGGATGCTGTCTGTCTGTGTGCTGTGATATCTGACAGATCTGGTTCTTTTCTGTTTGATGTCTTGATGGCCTTCCCTTGTGATAATGGCGCTTGCTGATGTCACTTGGTACTGTGCCCCCTTTACCTCTTAGATGCAGGTCATGGTATTTATCACTCCATGATTGGCAAGATGCCCTGTATGTACAAAATGACTTACAGGATTTGCAAAGTAAACGTGTTTGCTTGGCTAATTTCAGAGAAAAAAAGAAATGAAACTATTAAGTAAGATCTCTCATGTATATTAACATTCATGCCTGACTCAGAGCAGATGGCTTCTTCTTGCATTCTACAGCAAATCCTATGCTTGCAAAACAATTTACTCTCCACATCATGCTGTGATTCTTTCTAGTCAGTACTATCTTACAGTTTAAAACTTGCTTAAGAGTTTTCCTTTTGATATATTTATTTCAGGCTGTAGATGGGAAAATGTATATTTTTAATAGATGAACTACTTAAAGTGATATTTTCAAAGAGGCTGTGACATAACTCTTCCTGTTTCTTGGAAAGGTTCTCATTCCCCAGAAACTAATAAGTTTCTGGAGCAACTAACAAACTCACAAGTACTCACCTTTATAAGTCACTTCTGTAAACAGGGACGCCGTCTGATCTGCACTGAAGTAATTCCCTGAATTGCATTTATCTGAGACATTTGTTTCAGAAAAGGCTGCAAGATCTCTACTACTTCTTTGCTTATGTTGGAAGTTAAATATATAAACATTTATTTTCAGTAATTACAGCTGCTCCCATTCCATCTTTAAAAATTTAATGATAATTTTAAGGTTAAAACAGATTAGAGATTCAGTATATTTTTTTATCTCATACCATAATGATTTTCTCTGACACCTTGCAATAAATCATTTGCAGAGTATATCTATCTGTATCCAACACCAAAGGCAACTATTGCCAGGAGTAAGAAATACCTCAGTAAATGGAAAATCTCTTCTTGTTTTACTCATGTGTAAAGGGAACTAAAGTATTTTCTGGAATACAGTTCTGATAAATTTGCTGTTCTTTGGAAAGAGCCTTCAGAGCTCTCAGAAGATGTTAGAGCCACATTATAGAAATGTGAACTTCTTATTTTTCAGAATAGTAAGTTTTATTTAAAAGAGTTCTGTAGAATTTGTAGATTTGAAATGACAAATATTCTACATAAATTTAGTAGTAGAAAAGACATTTTAGAACTCAGAAAGCAGTAATGAAATAGTGTCAATGTTCAACCTACAGTAATTTTCAAAGCAAATGATCTGTTCTTTACAATGGCTGAACAAACCTAAAGAACAATTTTAACTTTCCCTTAAATTCTGCATCACTTTTCCTATGAGAATGACAGAACCACACCAAATTTTTGGAGCCCAAAAGGTCTTTAAAGAAACAACTCTGATGAAAATTTCTCATAGAAAAATACACAGATGGAAGACTTTGTTATGATCACAGTTGGATGAAAACCATCCCAGAGATTTGCAAATGGCAGTTGGCAGAAAGTAGGCAAATTACGTTCCTGGTGCAGCATACCCAGAAATAACTTTGTTATGAGTTACTAATTTTTACAGGTACTTCTTCCTGGCTGTTTGTCTGCTTTGACTTGCTTTTATTGGAAGTCATGAAATTATGAAAAAACTTCATGATAGGGGTTGCAATTACTGTTATTGTAAATGGAGATGTACTTTCTGTTTGTACTTTCTGTTTAATGTCTGAAATAATTGCAAAGGAAAACAGGAGCAGAAATACTTCTTGTTGGAAGCAACTACTTTTCTTTGATGGTGGTAGATGTGAAATAATATCAAAGATAATGGTGAGTTGTCACTACAGACATTTCAAATCAGTAGGAAACACTGGCAAACTACACTGACATCTGCAACATTGAGAGATTGTTACCAACAGAGAAAAAGCATTTTCAGAATTTTGCAATATTTTATAAGGGAGCTCTCACTGTGGAAAGAGCCACACTGGAAGAAAAAGATGACAGAAATGGGGGGGATTTACATGTAAAGGAGGAAGGAGTATTTAGGACCAGGATTTTAGGTATGATCATCTGCTACATACGCAAAATGCAAGCAAAAGAAGACATTTCTAATGACTGACATTATTAAAGAACATGCATGAGGGCATGGAAAGCTAACGAATCCATATTTGTAACATTTAGATGTTTACTACAGTTCTGCAAATAAATGACTGTCCTGCAAAAATTCTCACTTTATTGATTGAGGTCTTTACATGGAAAGTGTAAGCTTTGCTAAGAGACAGGACACAGGATCTTCCCACTGCTTCTGGAACAGCCCCAGTCTAGCCAGGAGGAAGTGCAACACTGTCAGCACTTTATTTTTTATCTTAAGAAGAACAAACCAATTTTGTTCCAAAATAATGAGAACACATATAATTCACGAATAAAACACTGTATCTTTACAGAATTCATCCCAAATCTGTTCTTTTGAATAACTCTAACCATAATAGTAGGGTTCTCATGCACAGAGAATGCCTGAGGTAGGAGGGGCCCATTGGAGGCCACCTGGTCCAAACCCTGCTCAAGCAGGGATACCCAGAGAAGGTGTCCTGGATCAGGAAGTTTTGAAGACCTCTACAACCTCTCTGGGCAAACTACTCCAGAGCTCTATTATTCATGCAGTAAAGAAGTACTTCCTGATCTTCAGAGGTAGCGCTCTTGTGCTCCAGTTTGTGCCCATTGCCTCTTGTGTCTTGCCATTGGGCACTACTAAAGAGAGCCTGGCTCTGTCCTCTTTGCAACTTCCCTTCAGGTATTTACATCACTGAGGTGATCTCCCTGTTCCTCCTCTTCTTCAGGCTGAACATTCCCAGCTCTCAGCCTTTCCTTATAGACTCTCATTTCTTAATCATCATTATGGTCCTCAGCTGGATGTTTACAGTAAGTCCACGTATCTCTTGGGAAGCCCAGAACTGTATCCAGATGAGGCCTCACCAGAGCTGAGACAAAGGGGAGGATTACCTTCCTCAAGCTGTTGGCAACACTCCTCTTAATGTAGCCCAGGATACCTACCACTAACTTCTGCCTCATGGGCACATTGCTGGGTCGTGTTAAATTTGAGGTCTTCAAGGACCCTGAAGTCCTTTTCTGCTGATTTCCAGCCAGTTGGCTCCAGTTTTTATCAGCTCATGGGGTTGTTTCCTCTCCAGGTACAGGACACTGCTCTTCATACATTTTTGCTGAACTTCATATAGTTTTTATCAGTCCGTTTCTCCATCTTGTTGAGGGCCCTCTGCATGGCAGCACAACTTTCTGATGTATCCACCACATCTCCTAGTGCACAACCTTCAGCAAAGTTCCTGAGGATACACTCACTCTGCCTCATTTTCTAGATTGCGCTGAACAGTGAATGTGTGCATGACTGACCCCTGGGGTACAGCACTAAATACTGGCCTCCAGTGAGACTGCACGGCATTGAATACACCCTCTAGATCTAGCTGTAAAGATGGTTTTAAGTCCATCTAATTCCTCATCCAGCCCATACCTTTTCACTGTGTTTATAAATACATCACAAAAGGAGTAAAAAGCTCAACTGAAGTCAAGACAGACAGTATCCACTGTGCTTCCCTGTTCCACCAAGTCAGTCATTTCATTGTAGAAGGATACTGTTCATAAAGCATGACCTTTCCATCATGAATCCAAGCTGTTTTTTTGTCCATGCTCTCTCCCTTTGGTCCCACCACTCTTGCAATCCTCCAAGCACTCTTTTGATAAGAGTTTTAATAATTCTTTTATTCAGAAAGTGCTTATGTCCAGTGGCTCGGGCACCTTCCTAAGAGACATGATGTAGCTTGAACAGAATCAGAGAATTAATACACAAGTTTGATGTCTGCTGTTAACACTGCCAGATTTAAGATATTAATAAAAAAATAGAAAGTATTACACTTACACCCACTTAGAGATACTGTGTATTAAGTTTAATTTGATATACTCTTTATACATACAATTTGTTGCTAATGCAACGTAATGTGGATTTCCAGGAATCCTGACAAGTCTGGGAAACCTGAATTAAAGGAGTGCATGTTCCAAGAACGTGTCAGAGTCATCCTGAACCATATATGAAAAGTTGTGCATGTGTTTTTAAACTGTTCTTCCAACTTTCCCTTGAATACTGTGCACTGGGCATCAGCCGGAGCCTTCTGCTTTCAAATAAAATTGAATGTTCTGGTAAAAATTGTGACTTTTGGACTTGAAGTACTTGCAGTTCATTTTCCTGTTCAATCAGTTATGTTTCCAATTTAAACCCTCCATTAGAATGTAAGTTAATGTGACAGATGTATTATTTTCAGAAAGGAGAGCATGATATTTTTAAGACTGTGAATGGAGATTTTGGGATGCCAAGCTTTCAGATTTTATTTAGACAGACAGTACTATCATCCCCAAAAACACAGTTTTTGGAATGTAAAATTCTCTTGTCACAGGATCTCTTGTCATTTCTCCACTGATAATATATCAGTATGAATGGCTATATGATACAAGAATAATATATTATCAGAATTAACATATGTTTTGGGTACTGTAGGATATTAGGAATATGTGCAAATTTGTCCAGATATTGTCAGAACACAAATACAGGGTACCAGTGATCCTTGTTTGAGGGATTTCAACTATAAACTCTACTAGATTGGCTCCATGGTTTATAGTTGTTTTGTATAAAACAATGTTAATTTCTTCTTCTCTTTCTAAAGAGGAGGTACTGCTGCAACAGCAGCATAGTCTATGTGCTTCTTGCTGAATAAACCAAGAATGTGTAATGTTTTTCTGGAGAAAAATGTGAACTCTATGTAGGCCAAACAGGATTATCTACTTAATGACAGCAATTTGCATTACTTTTAATAGGATTTATTTTTAGTGGCCTGTAGAAGAAAATGAAAGAAATATTTCAGCTCTTTAAACAAGATGTTTCCTAAATGAGTTCATGAGGTTACATGTAATACTGGTATTGTGAAACAGGGCTAAATACAGTGACATAACCAAGAAGAAACAGGAAGGAATTATTTTAGCTCTTTTGAACATAAGGAAATTTTGTTAGTGAAAAGAAATCCTCAGATAATTTTGGATGTGGATGTGGCGTGGAGAAATAAAAGCAAATACTCCGCTTTTTGTGAAGAGCAGAGTGGAACATCTATGGAGGGGTGCAGAGAGGGCCAGCAAGGATGGTTTTGCTCAGACAGCAGAGCCAAGCCACAAGCTTCCCGCTGCTGCTATTTCCTTCTGCACAGAGACAAAGCACTGGGACTGGGGAAAACACAAGCTGAGTCAATGAAGTTTTACTCTGATTGATTAAATTAATGTTACCTAAGACTCACCCTCTGAACACCAGGTAAGATTGTAATTCTGTGGTCTGCCAGATATTCATGTTACTGGGAAAAGCACAAGAGCCATATGCCTCTGCATGGGTTCTTGGAAGCTGCTCTGCCAACCTCCACAGTGAAGGTGAGGGCTGATGCAAAGAGCCTTCACTACCGACATACAAAGAACAGCATAGAAAATATGCAACTTAATAGTAACAGTTTTTCAGATGTCATTTCATTTTTGTTATGTACCCACACACAGCCTGAAGCCTTTGCATAACTTAGGCCAACGTCTCTAAGTTGTGTCAAAAAGCAGATGCCACCTCTGTGCCTCACAGTGGGGATGTGTAAGCTGCATAGTAAAACAGCTAACCAGATTGCCTTAACTGTAAAACCTTGCTGATTTGTGAACTGTTGTCCCCCCTCTACCCTTCCCTTACATTTTATATGCTGCACAAATTTGCATTTTTAAAGATAAAGGAGATCAAGCCCAACATTTAACACAGTATCATATGGTGTAATGTTATTACTAGCTAAAATAAATTTAATTTATGTCACTGAAGAAGTTATAACACAAAACTAAACCTGTCTGAAGGCAATTTGATATAAGGTTCTTCAGCGGTCTCTGTAACCTGACCACAAAGTACTGCAAATATTGAACCACGTTAATTTGAATAGAAATGTGATCTGCGTTTCACCTCCTTTACAACAACTGAATGGTTGATAAAGTACTTGTTTTGAATGGATACACTTAAATGAAGGAGACACCAGTATGAAATACAAGCCTTTAAGAGGAACTAACTGCTTGGCTTAAGTTACTGGAAGATGGGACTGGCAGCTGACTGACTCTGAATTCCCCAGAGGAAGCTTTGCTTCCAAAGTAATCATAAAAATCGTATCAGTAAAGTGCTGCAAAAATAAAAAATGACGCTTTCACAGATTATCTCTTGTTTGAGCAACCAGGCAAAATGTCAAATGATTTCATGTTTGTATAAGGAGCTATTGAAAAAGTACAGGAGTATCAAGAAATATAGAAATGTAACATACGTAGTCTACAGTATCTGATTACTCCGTAGTCAATAGTTTTATTTGCTATAAAAATTGCTTAAGGAGATACCCTTGAGTTACCTTCATAAAAGATGAAGGGAAATACTATGGGAGGGAAGGCTACTGACTACAGCTAACCTATCAGATGCTTTGGATACAGACTACAATGTCGTAGACTGTGGTGGCATCAGCTGTTGTATACAACAAAACAAATGTTTCAAAGTTACAGAAAGAAATAATGTCAACGCTTCATTTTCTCATCAAATGATGAGGCATGCAACTTGCAGACTGCAAGTGGGAAGTTACTGCTTGGTTTGTGAAAATGCCCCTTGTGTAATGAAAACAAAAACATAAACTTTCAACACTGACTTATAATGTTTTATCAAGACAGAATGGGGCAAAATTGTAAAGAGAATAGGAACACCGTTGTAGCAATGTGGATGGCTTGCCTAATTGAACTACGACAAACCAATCAGTCCAGCTTTGAAAATGAGCTGAAAAATCCACCTTTACAACATTTCCAGCTGGTAAGTCAAAAGTCACTTTTGTACATTGTACATTATTTACCTGAATAATAACTTGATTAAATACTCCTCAAAAGAGAACACATCTGAGTTAGGAATCCTCTGAATAACTTGAATGCATGATCTGTACTTGCATTTTGCTTCACAGAAAGCTCAGCAGTTACACCAGTCAAATTACACCAGTCAAATTAGACTACTGAGGAAGGAGAAATTCATTTCACCAAGAAACTTCTCTACAGCATTTCTGTGAATGAGCCTGAGTGGACTAAGCCCATGAATCACCCATACTTCATGGTGAAGAGCACAAACAACCACTAAGAATGAGTAAGACACTTTGACTTGGCCTGAAAGCTAAAAATAATACCTGTATCTCAGCTTTCAGCTGAAGTGCCAAAAGAACTCATACTACTGACTGAATTCCGAGGGAAGGGGGATTTTCTTCAAAAATATCAACAGAATGTTATAGGCTTTTATGCGTAATATTCTCACATATATAAATGACAAAAAAACCTAAGTGGCTAGAAGGATTATCAGCTGGCAAAGGAGGCTGTGGTAAGGAGGTGTTATAAAGCAAAATAACCAGTCCATGACACAGCACACAGCATATGCCCCCACAGATGGTGCCAATGTTAGCTTGCAAACCCCATTTAGTGGATGAGGTCATTTTGAACTATCTGGTACTTTCTGAGTACTAAATACATGGCGTAGATTCCTAATATACTCAGAACATCATAGGCAATACTGTAACTCCTCTGGCACAGAAACTTATTGGCATGAAGCAAGGAGCTGAATCAGAAAATAGTTTCATTTTAGTAGCAAAATCTTTTGCGTGACGTCAGCAGAAACAAGAAAGTCTGAATTTGCAATAGAACTGAGATAAGACTGAGCTGAGTCATTACCTTTTGAAAATATTAATGGCAAGCTCTAAGGCTGCAGCATGCTTTAATTTCTTGTCTGTTTCAAGAACTGTTTTAGCTAATGTCATTCTCTACTGTGTGCTCTAACTAAAGAACGGGGATCCCAAGAACAATGAGAAAACAGAGAAGTCAGAGATCAGCCAAATGGCTTCAGCAGTGTGTTTTAGAACTACTGCTGCTCTCAGATACTGATCCTATTCCAGCCATCTCCCATTGCTGTGGCTGCATGTGCACTCAGAGCATAGCACACCTGCATCAGGAATCCTCCCTGATCACAGGTTCTGCCTTTGTGAATAGGTAAGGAAAGAATATTTTGGCTTGAGAGGACTTCTCTTCTTTGAACACCTGTTGCAGGTGGTGTTTGTTGTTCCTTGGACAGTTTTTTTCCCAGTTCAACTGCATGCAACCAAGAATGTAGTGATGACAGAACCTCTGACAATAGCACAGAATGTGCTCAGTATAACCTCTGTGGGACAGATTGCTTCTTATGTGGTTGAGGAAGGCAATTATGAGCTCTATCCTTGGGCAGGACCAGTAGCAGGGTAAAATCCATTATGGTTAAATGGCAATTGTGCTGTCTTATAATACAGAATAGCAGAAGCAACTGTAGAACCTGGGGGCTGCTTTGGTTTTGACTGCAGAAGCAAACTGGGACTTGACATAGCACAGAAAAACCAACAAAGGCATACTGAAGTCTAATGACATTTCGCGTGAGAATGGCATAAAAAATTTAAGATATAAGACATTTGTGATGTTTCTGTTGGTGTTTATTACTGAGGATTCTTCTCAACAGCATGCAAGGATACAGACATTCACATTTTCCAGAGTTGTAAGGATGCCTGTAAAAATATTACCTCTTTCATCTCATCTGTGGAAATAGTTCATTTTTAATGGTAATGCTTTAAATAATGAATCACTTCCAGGGTTGGGAATAAGAAAAGGCATTTTCCATTTGGTTGTTCATTTTCTTTATTTGCAGAGGCCGTGTAGGAATTCAAATTAAAGGAATCTGAAGTGGCTGTTTTTTGAGATAGAAAAATGTAAACAATACATATAGAAACATTCTCATGATGGCTTGAGAAGACAAGTATTCCTTAATGGAATAATACAAATTCTATCTATTTTTCTGCAGTTATTGTACTTTCTCCCTTCAGATGTGAATCTGAGAAAAAAAAACAGATTTGCTTTCCCAGTACAGCTTGAAATGAAATATTAAATAGTCGATTTACCAGGAAATGTAAGGTGTTTCCAAACAGCCTCTTTTTGCTTGAAACAAATTTACTGCAGAAACAGACAAACGCATATTAGTCATCAAAACCTGTTTATAGAAGAGCTATAGCTTTAGCGCTATCAGCTAAATGATTTTGATTGTGTAGCCTAAATTCCAGACCAACAACGCAGAGAATTAGTGGAGTATGGATTAAATAGCCAGAGGTAACTGCAGATGAGGAACAGTAATAATTTGCATTTGGCTTATGACATAAATCCAATATAGAGGTTTGTATTATCTAACCTGGTGTGATCCAAATCATACTTTCCATACTGAGGTCAAAATTTTAAAAGTGAGTGTTTATTTTAGATGTGTGTTTAGTGAAGGCCAAATACTTTCCCAAATACAATAGGTTTTTAAACTTGGAAATAATCCTAACTTCCAGTGTGACTGTGTCAGTGCAGGCTCCTGCTGTGAGGAGAGAAAGCAGAAGTCTTTAAAATGGACGAGGCATGAAAGCTGCATCTTGTTTGACAAGCATGGATGTCCTCTGCACTGTAGCTCAAGGTCCCTCTCCTTCAATCCTTCACCTCAAGGGATGTGCTCAACTGTGTAGCAGCTTCCTTCCAGTCTCTGGATCCAGATTTCTATCCCTTTGGCATTCATTACCCAGAGCCCTTCTCTGAGGCTTAACACCCACCAATGTCCTTCTGAAGGTGGAACAAGTCCCATGGTTTTACTTTAGCACAGCACAAGTCTTCTGTAAAATCGAGTCTAACAGACCTTTGTCCAGGAAGAAAGAGGCTTTAGTTTTTGCTTCATCCTCAGTGAGATCTAGTCTATATATCAACTACTGGCAAAGCTAGAAGAAACTCCTCATTCTTCTCGCTGTTTCTCAATTTCACGCTCAGTCAGGACTTCATGGAAAGTAAAAAACTCTTTGCCCCTCACCGCTGCTCTGACAGCCACCTCCAAGAATGGATTCCTTCCATCACAGCTGTAATACTGTGCTTAGCACTGAGGTAAGCTGCTGTCACTGTGCCTTAAGCTTGACTTAAACCTACTTCATGGAGTTGACATTAGAAGGACAGCAGGTGGGGACATTTAACGTGTGTGAGTTGGCTGGGTAAAGGTGGGAAATAAACACTAAACTTTTCGGTCCAGGTAATATAGCTGAAGTTCTGGGTATGTGTGATATCAGTATCACTGGAAATTTTTCATCACAAACACAAAAATGCAGGTGTTGACAGATTTGCTATTGCCTAAGGAGCCAGACATAGTTCTGAGGACTGTACCATTGGAATACATTGCATCTTGCTAAAATACCAGGATTTCCAGATTTTTGATACAGTCTTATGTGCTTGTAGTTGTACAGTACTGCTGTAAATTTATAGCTTGCAGAGCTTGTTGAAATCTTTTGGGATAAAAGGTCTTGTATAAATGTAGGTGTTTTATTAGTATATAAGAGAAAATACATTGAACTACTGAGTATCTGCAGGGTGATAAGAAAAGGTTAACAATTGCTGCCAGTCAACTTCAGGCAGTGATGAACAGCCTGAAAACAGTACTGTGAGGGCAACAGCAGATACTTCAAAGCTGGATGAAGCCCTGAAAACAGACACCTGAAGCCTACTGTTTTATAGGTCTTTCTTACAAATGGGAGTGAAGCCACCAAGAGGATGGTTAAGATTTTTTTCCCTCAGAATCCTCCTGGCAAAGGAGAATTAAGCATTTAAAACAAAGTAGTTTATTCTAATAGAAAGGGAAGAGGAGCCAAAGGCTGATATGCAAAAGTGAACCCATTACAGATGTCTGGGATGGTAGGAATGCTTGGGAGCAGAGGCAAAACGGTTGGTTGAGGACTGAGATTGTTCTGCAGGCTTCAAATTATAAATTGTCCTTTGTGGTTCTGCCATCTAATATCTCTGTTCATAAACACATTGGCTGTAAGTAAATTAGATAAGAATACAGTATCTGCTATTGTGACAATGCTTTCTTGTGGAAGCCAAACCTCTCTCATCAACAGAACACTCTGCCAGAGTTGCTATTACATTTAATGAACCAGAAAATAATACACAGCCAGGTTAATACTCTTCCAAAAGTTCCATTGGAGGCCACAGCCAGGGGAAGGACACTGTACTAGTGACAAATTGCAGGAGGTCAATTACTATGCAAATTCATTTCACCTGGTAATATTTAGCGTGCAAAATTTCATCTGGCTTGCACTGACTGGAAGGCAGCTGGAATGTGAACACCCACAAAACACAGGGTTATTTTGCAGTGGGTTACTGCATTACAGATGTTATCTTGTATTTTTGCCATTTCCAAGCTAAAAAATGGTGAAGACTTTACCCCTTTAGTCGTAATAATCTGTTGTCTAACCTCAATACCCTCCTCCCTATAGACTAAATTATTTAATAATGACTTTCCCCCAATTCTCTTTTTTGCAAGCTGATGCACTTCCAGACTTAGTACTGAAATATCACAGAAAAATATTATTTTCCCTGGAATTCTTACTTGACTAGCTGTGAGAAATATTAAATGTTTTAGGACATTTTGTTTTAATGAGGTTAGAAACTAGTTCTGCTGATGGAAATGATTAAAGTAGGATATGACAAACACAGGGTTCAGATAAGCACCAAGGCAGTGCGGTGCTTACCTAATCCGACCTCTCTTTCTTTCGTCCACCTGGCATTGCAGAGCAGTGAGAACAGTGAGTGGCTGAGTTATGAGATCCTTCCTTTAATTTGGATTGTCCTTACATGCTTTCGCTAGCAGAACATGTGCAGAACCATTTGCTCCATCAGGGCCCCAATGCTGAGACACTGACACTGCAGTCCGATCCCTCCTCACACACATACCACTGATCACCTGAGGACTTTTGGTACAGTCACTCTTTCATCAGCCTTTCTATTGGCCTACTGAAGGCTGATAAATTATTTTTTCCTGGATGAGATTAAACAGTAACCCCAAATGAAGCAGTTCTTGTAGATTTTCAGTTTAATAATCTCTTTTTGACTTTCTCTTAAGTGCTGCTGTGGGCATCTCTAAGTCTTGATTAGCTTTTCAGCATTCACCAAAATTGCAATTGGTCACAGTCGCCTGCTGGCAGCCAGATCAGGACCAAATGTGCACGAGACAGACTCTTTACTGACATTCCACACTGCTTTGTTCATATTCTGAAGGATTTCCATGGGCTCCTTGAGCCACACTTGTGCACAGGAACCAGCGTCTGGCTGATTATCTTCCAGGACATCAAGTCATCGTGGCAGTGACTGCACACCAGCACGGAGTTCCTGTTCTTCACATATGAGCCAATAAACTGAACAGAAATGTAGACTGTTTGCTTGCACCTAGGCCGAAGCACACTCCAAATCCTTTCAGTGATCTGTCAGCCTCATTATTCACTGCTTCTCCAATTCTGTGCACTTTCTCAGTTGTGTTTTTTTTTTTTTTTTTCCTTTCAGGTCACTGATAATAAAATGAAGTCATTTGAGGCCAAGAACAAATCCTTGAAGGCCCCAGTAAAATTTTTCCTATTTGATGCAGATTCCCAGTCTACACTTTCAGGCTGAGGTCTGTCAGTTACCTAGTTCTCAATAGCTTTAATCAGTTATTTTTGTGTCCTGTTTCTTAAGCAGAAAGCTGCACAGGTCTAGGTCAAATGATGTGCAGAAGTATGTTACATCCTCAATATTGCTTTTAAGAATTACATTTGTGATTTAGTCTGAAGTATTGAAATTTCTATTTATAGGTCAATTTAAACTTTTAAAATTGAGATTAATCATTTGTTAATCCTATAATGAATCCTATCATTAGGAATAATTATTGTCCAGGTTGTTTTTTTTCCCACCTCTTCCTTTATCTGTTCTGATACTGTCATCAGGCTAATCACTTTGTAACTTGGGTAAACCTCTACAAGTATTCACGCAGCATAAATCCTTCTTTGCAAGCAGTGGTCCAAGTTTATCAGCAACAGTATGGGGGTCTGTTTAGCAGGTAGGCTACACCTCTTAGCAAAGAGTGAAGAGGGATATTCACGGGGTTACATAACATCAATTTTCTCCATGCTTGCTTTTCTTTCAGTTTCATCAGTCACACAGTGCTGTTTAAACAAGGATTTCATTTCAGCAAATTATTCCATAGTGTAGACTTGGGGCATGGCATGAAGCAACTGAAGGCTGGAATTCCTTTAAAGAGAGACTGAATTATCAGATCTCTAATAGTTCATAGATCCTTGCTTTAAATTCCCCTAAAGATGATTTTGTGCTCTGGATCCCCTTCCCACATGTATGACATCGCTGCCTTACTTTTGGTTATTCCAGTGCATCTCCGGAATTACAGACACCTGAACAGTCATTTTGGTTTCCTACTCTATATCACTGAAGTCAAGGGTAAAGAGTCATTCTCATTGCTGGCAGTGTGCCTGGATGACATTCTGAATTCTCAACTGTATACTGATTTCACTAATACCAGCAGACCTATGACAAATAAGGATTTACTCTTAGTCCACATTTTGTAAATATTACAAAAACTGTTCTTTCTTTTCTAAATGTCACCATTCTGCTTTTAAGGAAAAGTTCTGAATTGTTCTACATTGAGTTATTATTATTCTTTCATCTTGTGTCATTTTCATCTTGTGTCACTTAAGTGTTGCATGCTCATCTTTCCTAGTCAAATGAAAGTATAACTTAATAACTATACTTAATAGTATAGTTATACTTAATGTTGGATTAAATTCAGTGGGGTCAATTCAACCAGATATACTGTAAACCTTGGTGAAAATGCCAGCTTCTACAGAATGCAGTAATTAATTACTAGGAGCCATACCATCTCCTCTGAGTTAGCTATACACACACAGAGCTGGATTTAAACCAATATCCTTGAGGACAAAACCTTCAGCTCCTTTAAGGATTAAACAATGATAACAATGCTATCCTTTAGAGAGCTTGACTTGAGACAAATTTGACTATGCAAATCTAGCAGTGAACAATCTAAAATGTGACTGGATAATAATATAAAGCTGCTTGTATAAAGAACGGAAAGAAACAAAGTAAGTTCTGCAGTGATTTCTGATCACTGGTTCTACTTTGACTTTTTTTTTTTTTTTCTGAAAGGACACTCAGAAATAAAGATTTAAACTTTCTTCATTGTATTTATACACTGAATGCACAGTATTGTGCATAGGGAGCACAACAGGCAAAGAGCTCTTCACCTTGGAAAGACATCAATTTATCCACCCATCTGGACTTTTATCATTAATTATTAATGTAGGAGTGAAATAAATAAACTTTTGAATACTGTATAGGAAATTCAGATTTTCTAATAAAACACTGAAATGAAAAACAAGCACCATGGATCTCTGTGATCTATTTCTAATTTAGGACAGGAATAAGTCTACTTCATAAATTATCTTCCAAAAGCAAATAACTTCAAATCCTCTCTCATACCTAACCAGGACCTGTGCTCTACAAACCTTTTATTCCAAGATTTTGCAGTGAAGAGGAAAAGGTATCTGAATTCCAGCTTCTGTCTCATAAAGTTTACAAAATGATGAATGGGTGAAAGTCATAGTTTTAGAGGAAAAAAGATTTTTTAACAGACTTTTTGATATACAGGTATTCACATCAGCCAAGCTGACCCATGGCATCCATGTTAATAAAATAGTTCATTCAAACTAAGAATGAATTCTGCTGTTATTCCTATTGTATACTGCAGCGTTGGCATCAGTATTTTATAACTAGCCTCACAGGACAAAAGGTATAATCACTTCTCCTTCTTCACTATTTGAACTGTGGTCAACAGCATAAAACACTAAACATGAATTTAAAACTAGATAGTAATGCCAAACTACATTTTATTTCCCGAGTAGCAGAGAGAGGACAAAAGAATCTGTGTTATCATTTACTTTGAATATTCTTTTCCATGTGTGTATCAATACTGCAAACATACACAAACATAATTAATTGCTTGCATTGCAGAAGTACTGCTGAGGCTAAGATTACTAACAGTTACTTGACATTTTTACATTTTTTGTACTCTAAATTTGGAGTCAGCTTCTGAGATGCCTTCAGAATTTCCCATTATTTCTAGAAGCATACTTTGCTGCTTGCTCATTACTATCAGGACAGAAAAAGAATGTTACGCAACTTCTCTCTTTCTTCATGATACGTTTGGGTTTCCTTCAGTGTGCCCCAAAACCTTGGGGAAATTCTCACTTGCTTAAACAGTGATAGATCAAGCCTGGAGTGAATCATTCCGGAGCTGTTTCTGTAATCAGACATTCACTTGCCAGGGGACTGCTGTTTCCCTTTTCTTGCCATTTCTGTTTGTTGCAATCCAATCCCCTCAGTCTACTGGTATTCAAATAACCTTTCTTTCAACTACAGAACACAAGTCATTTATTCCCAAGTCATTATTTCAGTTCTTTTCAAACACTGGCAGCTACTATTCTGCTGATACTTAATTGCGCTATGAATTCCTCTTGGGAGGAACAGCCCCATCCATCGGCACAGGCTGGAAGCTCTGATGTAAAGCGGCTTTGCAGAAAAGGACCTTGGGGTTTTGGTGGATCCCAAATTGAATGCAGGCCAGCAACATGCCCCTGAGGCAAGGAAACCAACAACCTCCTGGGCTGCTTTAAGAGGAGCAGCGCCAGCAGGTGAAGTGTGGGAGTCCTCTGCTTAGCACTACTGTTGGGTCCAGTGCTGAGCTTCATTCAGCAGAGATCGAGACACATAGGAGTGAGTCCAGCTAATGGTCATCTAGAAAACTAAAGGCTGTGACATAAGGCGTGAGGCTGACAGTCGAAACTGGTTAGCTGGGAATGCTTAGGGAGGGATTTACCAGTGTGAGTAAATATCTAACTGAGGAGTAAAGAAAGGGCCTCTCATTCTCAGTGGCAAGAAGAAACTGGCACAGATAAAAAAAACAGAAAATGCCTGCTAAAAATAATAAAAAATCCAATCTGTGTGGGTGGTGGAGCACTGGAGCAGCTTACCCACACTGGTTGTGGATGCTCCTCCACTGGCAGCACTCAGAACCTGAGTGGATGTGGCCCTGACCAACCAGCTGAGCAAGCCTTTGGACTGGTGACCTACAGAGGTCTTTTCCAGCCTCAGCTTTCCCATGGTTTCAGCTAAACAGAATTGTGGGTGAGAAGCAGGTGTTGGAATGTGGCACTTACACTGCTGAATCTAATTCTGTGCATATATTACTGAGAATAATATCTGCCACCAGCAGGACCAGCAGTGATGAACTGACACTGTCTATATGCATATCTACATGTATTTGCAAGATGAGGCCCTTTGTAAATTCAAGAGACTCACTTCTATTGAGCCCATGCTTTCAATTACACTGTTGTGGACTGCTCTCTAACAGAACTTAGCTAACAGAACTTAGCACAGGACTGCCTTCTATACACACTTCAGTGGTTAGACAGCTTTGATGGAAGGAGGGAATCAATAATTTATGTTCTTTTAAAAATATCCATAAGTACATCACAGAGAATATCAAAACTTTGGGGAAAGGTGATATTATTATTTAATGCCTTGTTGATGAGGTTTATTTTGGTAAGCTCTTGACAGCACAAGGTAACATATCATCTTTGTGTTGACACAAACACTATCAAAATGTGAAAGGATGCCTAGCAGAAAGAGATCTGCATCCAAAATAGACTTTTGAGAGAGCAAATTATTCTTTTCTTTCCCAATAGCTTGTTGGTTTTTCTTTGTTAGAATCCTGCCAAGACCTCTGAGCAAAATTAAAAAGCATTTTTGTTATAAACCATCCTCTCCAGGTCTGTTCAAAATTCCATTTCTTTTTGCCTTTCATTCAATGTTGAAAAATGTTTGTTGGTATTTGTGACAGGAATGAACATCTTTATATTTTCACTGCTTTTGCAGTATAGCTGCTTTCATTACTCACTGCACTTGCGCTATTCATTTGTACATTGGAGACCAAGGCCTTTTTCTATTTTTCTCCTGTTTGTCCTTTGTTTGGCTTGTAAGGAGAGTGATTCAGAATGCTCCAGAGGGCAGTGTTGCACTGAAAGCTTCGGTTCTGTGGGTTTGCCAGGCTATTTTTTGGGCATCAGGAGGCTGAATATTATTTAATCATGTGCAGACTTGCTAAATTGACCTTAAGTCTTAATTCCACAATAGTCTTGGATATACACATTTTACAATTGGGGTCCTTGCAACAAACATACTAATTGTGATTGTGCACATAGTGTGATCTTCAAAGTTTTTCAAATGCTGAGTTAGATGGAAGCAATTTAAAACATACAGTTAAAAATTATGGTAATCTTAAATAATGATGTGCTAGTTTCACCAAATTTCCCTGCACATGTCACACGGGGGAAAGGGAAGAGAGAAATCATCCCAACAAGGGCACATGACAGTGATGTTCCCACTCCCTCATAGGAGCTCTGCAAAAGAACAGCATTTCTCAGTCCTCATTAAGGCCTCATAGGAGCACACACAAAGGCTGCTGGGGAAGTACTAAATCACGTATCTCCTCCCGTCATGCCTACAGTAATTTCTTTCTGCCTTCCCTGCCCTTGAGTATGAGCAGCAATGTTTGCTGGCCTGGAAATGTCAGGGTCACTGGGTCCAATTGCCAATGAGCCCTAAACTCCTTGAGAACTTTCCAACTGCATTTATCTTATTTTTGAAGTATCTTTCAAATTTATCTCTAAACTGAAGATACTTAAGCTGTGCTTAAACTGTCCTCCTAATTAAAGAATGCCTACTAACGAAAGGTGAGTCTCTGCTCAGAGAAAAGTCCTGCTGCACAGTGTGCTGCTTGCTTGGAAGCATAAGCAACAACCACAAAGCTCTGAGTATCCTGATTTATCAACCATGCAGCCGAGGTGTCCATTCCACCTCAGCTCCTGGGTCTAAAAGCACTCTGTGAACTGTGTGTGGCTTACAGCTGCAGCTTCAACTGTTTGAATGCCAGCCTGCGCTCAGGAAGAAGCTTTTGAAAGCTGGCATTCCACCTTTTATAAACGTGCCCTCTAAGCAACAGGAATGGGCCAGGTATAATGATAACACTACTTGAATCTATCAGAGGTATCTGTTTGTATGGGGAGGTATCACAGGGTGGTCATTGCAAGCTGAAAAAAAAATCAGTGAGGGAGAGAAGGGTCATGGAACATTTTGTTCCTTAGCTTGCCCTTGAGCCTACATACCACTGAACTAGAAAAAGACTAAAGATCCTCCCTTAAATGCTTATGGATTTAAGCAGTGCTGGCAAGGGAAAGCTTGAAGTCATCACCTGAGAGTGAACAGTGAACACCCTCCTGCAATGAGACACCTAGAAGCAAGCAAAGGAGCATAAAACAGCACAAGCTCTAGATAGGGATTTTCACTTACTTAATTTTTGCTGAACAGGGACAAACAGTCTAGTCCTGCTGTTGTGGCCCTTGAAGAGCACACAGTTTCAAGTGTGTAGCAAACTGGAGGACAGAAGAAGATACTGGCAGAAGTGGGGAGGTACTCGTGCAGCAGAAGGACAATGCTCAGAATAAAAATACCTAACACCTGTACCTCTGGGAGCTACCAGCCTGCATTTACTTTCTTCACCTGAGTACTGGATGCTCAGAAGTGCCCAATAAGTTTACAACATGCTCACGAATGGGAGAAATATACCACTCTTTAAACTGCTCATCCAGCAAGAGGGAAGTTTTGCTATTAGCTCTCTCGGTAAATACATCCCCAGATTCTCGACTTGAGGAAAGTGACACACAACATACCGAGAAAAGGAAGAGGAAAAGAAGAGACTGCCATCTGCTTGTGTAGAACTACACGTCTGTGTACCAGTTCTCCTGTACAGATAAAGAAGAATAACACTTCCCTTTCTGTCAGATTCAGTCTTGAGTTTGAGACAGTGCTCTTGTGCAGAGACCTGAAGAAAGACTGTAGGATATCCATGCAATAAAACCTCGGGCTCAGACTTAGGGACCTACATGTCAGGCCTGCAACAGCCTGAAGACCTCTCTCCCAACTGACCAGCCAAACCATCACCCGGTCTGCTGGAGCTCAACTAAGAGCTAAGGGAACCCTAACTGCTCACATAGAACCCCTGGGGACTGTAGGTGCATCCACAGAGCTGCTGTTCCCACTGGGTTGTCTTGCACAGCCTTTTGTGGGTTGAGCAGGTTTGCGCTCTAGCATCGTACTGATGCGATCAGTTTCAAATACTAAATGTTAAGCATCACTAAAATGCCTTAACTAATGATACTGCTGCAGTCTGGCAAAAGTAACAACAAACAAACAAATAAAGAAACAAATCAGGTATCAATACTTGTATTTATCTATAATATTTTGTGGTAACCCAGATACTGAATTGCCCAGGCAACTGTGCCTTAATCGTGTGTAACTGTCAACTTGTATTTTTGGAGGCATATCTACCCTGACAAAGGCTTTTAATATTTAAAATCATGCAGATTATCTATTCAGAAAATAGAGGATTTCCATCCTCAGAAAACTCATTGTGATGAATTCAATATCTCAGTTTCAGGAACTTCAACTGCTGACACCTTACTTCAGGCTAGAGAGAGACTTTATTAATTGCACTGAAAATCCCTGTGCAAACATTTAAAAAATATTATTTAGTACTCAGTAAAATGTTTGGTTTTTTTTTTTTTTATTTTGAGTATGCCACCACTTATCAAGTTTATCATGAGTATCTAGTTTTAGAAAGTGTTCCCCCCCCCCCTCCCCCCACTCTCCTTTTAAAATATATTTTTATTCTAAGTGTCTCTGTTTATGCAAATGTATCAGTCATGTCTACTCAGAAATGCTTATATCATATCTGAGGTCAGGAATTCAGCTGTATTTAAATTATATGCCAGATGGATGGGCAATGCACACATTTCAGTTCTTTGACAACTTAATGAACATATCTCTTGGCAAGATGAGGCTATCTGAACATCCCAAATCATCAGTCACAGTTGTCTCCTAACTTTTGGGCTGCAGTATATCGTTAGCAACAAGAGCTGACCACCATGCTATCTCATCAACCTTTAGCTGAAAAAGCTGTAACAATTATTTGCTTGCCTAGAGCAGCTACAGCCATTTTACACGGCCTTGTCAATTACAGGGGTAAATCCAGATTTATAATGAGTTTCAAAAATCTAGAAACATTCGCTAATTAATTCTCCTATCCTTCCATTAAATTATATTATCAGCCATTCTATTCAACTAGCAAACTGTGCAAAATAAAAGTTTGAGGGAAAAAAAAGCAACTAACCAAGCAAACAAAACCCTGAACTAAACATTTTCAAACTGACAAATTATCTGGCTATCTTATTTTTGGAAGTTTATCCTGAAATAATGCTTGGCTTAATCTATGTAAAGATGTCAAAAAAAAAAAAAAAAGAACTTTTCTTCACATCAAATTTTGAGTTTCTCAAGAAGGAAAACATCAGCACAGAATTTCAACTTACACTTTTCAAAAGGCTAAAACTTAGCAAAGCACTCTAGCCATAACACTGTTGATCAATTTTGCCACCTACACACCTGTTACACTAATGCAATCTATACTTACAGGTGCTGTATTGCCATACATATTGGTTAGCTAGTGTCTTAAACTAAGAATCCCCCAAGTCCTTGGGATGTTTAAAACTAGGGGATAATTAGAAAGTTGGCCTGTATAAATCATGCAAGGTCACCCATGCAATGATATTACCAGGAAAGCTGCAATGAGAACCTGGAACTTACTGGCTTTCTTCCTAATGGTCACTTCACCAGACCAAGATACCACCATTATGGGAGATAATGATAACAAAGCACTGCAGTGCTCTGAAATTGCACAGAAATGGCACTTCTGCTCCTCTGAAAAGCTGTCATCCAGTATGAAAGTCATCCAAATCGTTGGGCCAATATGCTCTAAATACAGTATCACTTATAAAGAATATGTAGTTTTTCTTAGTTGAGTAACAAATGTACAGTTACAAAAAACAGAAAGAATAAGAATATGGGAGTAGAACAGTAAAACCTATTACAGTGTCAAAAAAAGAGTGAACAGGTAAATAGTGGATACTAATCTTCCTTCAGGCTCCAACTGAACTTAGATATTACAGGGGCTACAAGACACTGAGCACTGGAACCGCAGCTGCCTAGACATCACTGTTAGAAACCCTTACAATTGCTTTCTTTTGCCATGGCTTACCATAAAGTCACTGGTAAGCAGATCCTCTAATAGACAATAGCAACCTGCTCCTGTCTGGACAACCCTTGTTCTGTTTCTTCCCAAATCTTTTGCAATATAGCAGTTCTTCCCTTCTTTCACCCTCCCTCCCTTACACTCTCCAGCTAATGTCATTTCCTTTTCTCATTACTGTCACTCCTTCCAACCTTGCCAGAGTTCTTCATCTATTGGACTCTCAAATGCACATCTCTCCACTTTGATACAAGAACATTTACTCAAGTTTGGTCATTCCTCCAACCTTGCCTTCACCTGTCCTCACTTCCCACCACTCTTCTGAATATCCCTCAGTCTCTCTGGCTGGTGTCATCAGCATCTTTTCTCCTCTGACTCCTTCCATAACAATTCAGGGGTTAGATAACTTCCATCTTAATTTGGAAAAACAAAAACAAAAATCAAAACCAGGTTTTTGTATCCCACTTATTCCTTATTTTCACAACTACTCTACCATCTCAGTCTACTTCTCATTTTTAAGCTCACTGACTGCGGTCACTATGTGGAGTCAATCTCTTTGGCTTTCACCAGCTGTTTTCACTGAGCCTTCCTTTCAACATGACCTCTGATGACCTCTTCTCACCTAATGCTGAGGATCAGTAGCTATTTGCTGTTCCTCATTCAGCTTCAATGACATTTCTTTCTGCTCTTCTTGGTCTATCATCTTTCTTTCTTTATCAAGAGGTTCCAATCCGCTCATGTTGACAGGCTATCGCTGACAATTATCACTGACAATTACATTTTCAGGAAACAGCCTTTGTACTTTCTCCCAAGCTGCTCCTCTCTTCTAAAAATCTATCCTCTTGTTATTTTTCGATCCTTTAAAAACTTGCCTTTTTATCACCTCTCTCCTTCTCTATATTAAAAAAAACCTCCAACCAAACAACAACAACGAAAACCAACCCAATACACTGGGATCTCTTCCCCCATCACACTTACCAACACTCTCTAAGAATTTCCTTGGAATCTCACTTGCCTGCACCCTTCTTTTAATCGTGTGCTTTTACACAGAAGCTGCTTTTTCACAGAACCTAACACAAAAAGGTACTTGTCCATAATGAGGCTGTTAAGCAACGTGGTTACATAAATATAAATTACAACAGGAGTTCAGATTTCACTGCAGCACTCATCATATGAAAACCTTGACATGAAGAAAATAGAACCAAAATGCTTAAGAGTGTGGTCTGGGCCTTAAAAACTCCTTTCTTAGGCAATTCCAATGCAAGTGAATCTATTGTCTTTAGAAATAAAGGTTTATGCCTGACTTCACTGAAAGCAATAGGTATTTTATTACTAATTTCAGTATGGTAAGGGATTTTCTATCTGTTCTACCAAATAGTCTTTTTCAATATTTGCAAAGAAGCAGTCAAATAGAAATTGTTATAGTTACAGCATTTCACACTTATATTCAGTGAATAGAAATTATCTTGACAGCTTGATTTCTAATTTCGTACTACGTTTGTATGCTAAATCTGACAATACCCAGGTAGAAAGCCAATGTTTAATGGATTACAAACATGACTTAAGAAAACACAGCTTGTTTAGCTTTACACTGCCTCTTCTGAACTTCAAATTAATACATTATTTAGTAGCCAGCATTTGTGCTTAGACAGCATGGCTCAGATATCAATACCACCCCAAACAACCACATTTGCCAAGCCGGCCTTGTACGAAAGGGATTGAAGATGTTTGCGTAAGAAACACGTTAAAGCAGGAAATTAACTCCTTCAGCTGCAACAACTGTTACTGCATCATCAGCCTTCAATTAACTGGCATCAAAGCATCACAATATTCCCACTGATACTGTGTTTTCCATTGAGACTTGGGGTTCCCCCAGCTGGGAGAGGGCGATGGGCACTTTTGTGACTGCCTTCAAGTTAGGATGCTAAGAAACAAATTTAACGTGAAATTTTAATCCAAAAGATACAAAAGGGATTTTTTTTCCAATACAAATGAGTACAATACACAACAGCTTTTGCGCCAGTGTGACTGCTACAGGAAGGTCATCTATACAGAACAGTCTCCACAAACAGTGGTTTCTGTCTGCTTCAAGATTTACATTTTTACAAGGAAATTATTTGATCTCCCATTCATTCCTTTTGCACGCACCTCTTTTTCACCCATGAAAACCAGAAACTACTCACAACAAAAACTGAAAGGAAAACAAGTTTCAAACATTTGAACAGCATGGACTGCGTCCAAATAACCCATCTGGGCTATCTCCTTAGGCTGATGGGTTTAGTGACCAGAACCACCCACAAGCTGCTTGGGGCAGGAACCAGCCTATTATGGGCTCAAATTCCAGACCACCCCTATGTAAAGAAGTGGGAGCAAGGTTTTGCCAGCAGCACTCCACCCTACCTTATTGCAAATACCCTTACCACCACTTAGGAACTTACAAAGAGGTATACAAATAAATCCAAAGGCATTATCTACTAGTACCAGCACAGGAAGATACCACTAAATGTCCCTCATCTTCCTTGTGCCTGACTTTATTCTCATCATGCTCCAGTGTGATGCTCCATGCCTTCCACAGGAGTTTGAAGTGTCTCTACTCATTTCCAACTATACTGCAGTATTTTGAGGAGTCTGAAAATAATCCATATATATGCATATACGTCCTCCCTTGAAAGCAATCAGCAGATTGCTTTTGCGCACAGCCTATGACATAGATTGCTGCTAACACTCTGTACAGCATCCTCTCACCGAGAACTAGTCAAGTAAAAAACATCAGCGCTTACATTAACCATCATGATCTTCTAGTTTTTATTGAGACAAGATTTCACAAAAGGAAGATTTTCCTTGAAGAGGGACTGTGTCCAAAATTACAAGGATTACATGTCAAATGATACTCTCTTTTTTTTTTTGTTTGTTTTGCTTTAGGTCTCTCTTGCTACAGCTTTGACGGAGTACATTAACTGCATTGTAACTACACTTATTTGTGTGTTTACTTGTGATTGCTTTCATTTACACAATAATCTTACAAAAGGAGCATTTCTCTTTTGTGCTAGGTATCTTAGGATTAAATTTAAAATTGCAGTTATCCAAATATGTCATTTTAGGAGCCCCATCACTATCACTTCTATTGCCCAGTCATTACCATAAATTATGACACAGAAGCTAAATACACATTTCCAGTCTTTGTGATGTCCAAACAGTCCTGCAGTCAGAGAAATCGAATGTTCCCTGCAGTGTGCCATAATAATCTGCATTGAGTGTTTTGGATCAAACAGAAGAAATTTCCAAAGCTGAAGGGCCTTGACAGAGAATTCAGGAAACATAATTGTAGAGTGCCTTAATTTCAGAATTAGGATTTGTGTTGTCTCGAACACAGGAATTGCTTATGGAAATGAGCAAGCACATGCTTTGATATATACCTCCATAATCAGTGCAAAGCTACAAATGATCTGCCATTAAGTATGCATTGTGAAGACTATACAAACTCGATTAAGCATAAAATCAACTTGTGAGGGGTGGGATGGAGTGGACTGGCAGAGATAGAATGCATTTTCAAATTAAATAAAATAAAAACAGATCAAGAGTAAACCAGATCTCAGTTACTTCTAAGAGGGCAACAGAGCATGAAACACCAACCAGCTGACATAAACATTTACCTCTGGACCTCTGCTTCTCCCATTACTTCTTCTGTTTTGAGAAGACAAACACGTATCACTTGTCTGCAGCCCCTGCATGTTTTCTGGGCATTTCTGATCTCTGCTCCCTGCTCCATTTCACCATTAATACCAAGAGTATGCACAAATGATGTCTGACCTAAGACCAGCATGGAAGTGTTTACAGGCTAGAGGTGCACTGGTTCCATGGTTTCCTTCACTGAAGGAAAATGGCAGGATTTTAGCTAGAACATATACAGGAGTGGAAACCTTATTGTATTCCCCCACCTGCTGCCTAATGTAGTCAGCATATATACATATGCTTGTCTTGAACTGTCTCAAACATCCCATCCTCCAAAATTATGCAGAACTCTGTTTTTAGCAACTTCTTCAACTTACTTAAGGATGTTAACATGCCTGAGCTTTTTGATTATAGAATGAAAATTATATAGTTGATGGTATATAGTTAATGGTAAATAATGGAGAATTTAATCCTGCTTATAGACACCAGCAAAACACAGGCAAGCTGATAGACTATAATCATGTGGAAAATGCAATACATATATGATAACCATTCTCATTGCAAAGATTACCTCAACAAACGTATTTCTGGCTTCCTTCTCTCCAACACACTTCTTTTCAAAGTTTGCCTTTGCTTTCCTAAAAATGAAACTCTAATATTCCAGGAAAATATGAGAAATATTCAACTGGCAGCGTGAGACTGGACTTTGTTTGTTTGTTTTCCTAAATGATTGCTCACATTTTTAAACATAAGCTTCATAGGTTTGTTTAAAATGTCACTACAGCAACTTAATAGGTGGCATGCTAAATGAAATTCAAACATATCATTTCATACTTGGGATTTTTAATTCCACATTGCAGAATAACTCTTCTTAACCAAGAAATGACAAGATGACAAAAAAATATGCATCTTTGGCTAGATGGCTCTTTAACAAAGGTGAAGTAGACTCTTCCTGAATTAGCACAGAGATAATTCTGAATAATCTCTGGAGACAGTAATTTGCCTAATATTTATTGTAGCTAATGCAATTTGTTGAAGATTATATCAGACGAATTCTGTTTTGAAAACTTGTGTTCATTATAAAGCACAGTACAAAGACTGTGATGTAAAGAGTAAGTCTCTCTGGATTGCATCAGTCAAGCCACTGTCTAAAGGCATTTCTCTAAGTGCACCAGGTATACAAAATCACTGAATACTGAATACATTTATTTTTATTTAAATGGCTGAACATTGTTGTTACTTATTTCCTCTTTAGACTATTACAAATGTAGTTTATTTACTGTGGCACTCCTTTGATCACCATATACTTATGTAATTGCACATTTAACATGAACACACAAAACCCCTTTGCTATTTCTAATGAGCAATTTTTAAAATTTGAGTTTTTTCCCATACTGTCGAGTTAAAGACTTTATCCATTGAAATGGACAGTTTCATCATATTTCTTTTTCTTCTAAATATAAACCATGAGCTATTTTCAGGCCACTCAAGGAAAGTCATGGTATGTAATATCAAACTCTTTGATCCCTTGCTGCCCTATGCATCACAAAATGCCATCTTGTCCTGGTGCTAATGGACACAGCCACAGCATGCTTAAGTTGATTACCAATGTAGATCACTGGTTTCTTCATACTCAGAATCACTTCAGTAAACAAAAGGAGAGAACATCTACTGAAATTTACTTTTGAAGAACAGTATCTTAGAGTGAGCCCTTTCTTTTTTCTGAAAAGTCAATCAGATCAGTAGCGTGCACTTACACAGCTCTCAATGAATATAAGCTGGAAGGAAGCTGTCTATGTGGTATGCAGAACTGTGCAGTCAACTCCTGGCTGCCTGTGGGTGTGTAACCCAGGTTGCAGATTAGCACAGCTATGCTAAAACAAAGCAGAAAAAAAGGAAAAACACCCACCATTTTCCTTTGAGTTTCTACTTCGGCTTTTTACTTCAGCTTAACTTCATTCCTCAAAAAACGTAACAAACACAGGAAATTCTTGCAGTCTAGAGTGCGTATGCCTTGCATTATCTATGATTTAGCTTTACGCAAGTTAGTCTACACCATTTCTATTGTCAACAATTGACATCTGACTGTGTAACTATGGAAGAGCCTGGCAACCCACAGTTCTATTTAACATTTGCTAAAAAACAAATGTTAGTCCAAGTGCCTCTCTAATCTACCTCAAAAAACATCACGCTTCCCTTTGACGTTATTTATTAAACACAGGGGTAACAGCAGCTTGCAGTGACACTGTGCTCATGTAAGTAAAATGTTTTCACGCTTGAAAGGCAGAGCAAAGACAATACAAGCGAAAAAACTCAGTGCATTTATAAGGAGATAGATGCAGAGGACTCCTCTGCCCCCGAGGCCTGGAGAATGGCTGAAAACCATTGCGTAATAATCTTCTATGGCTGTACCGACAGCCTTGCACTAATTTTCTGACTGTACATTTGATTTATTTAGAGAGTTTATACAGCAACAACTGTGCTTTCGTTATGAAGGGCTGGAAGAGAGGAAACTGCTTCCTGTTGCCTGCTCCTCATCCTGATTTTTTCTTTGCATAACACAGACAGCATCTTCTTCATTATCAAAGCCAAAAGCCAGAGATACCTGGTGTGCAAGACAAGCAATGGCATGACAGCTGCAGCTATGAAGGCAGCTGGAAGGAACCAGTGGTCTCTCTGTATTCAGGAAGGCAACCCGGACACTGACAAACTTTGGGCAACCACCGGAAGTCAGTACAGCTCGTCTGTCTGTTCCGGAGGAGAAATGGCTGAGATACTTAAAGAGCACTGGGACAGGATAAATATAGGACTCGATATATAAAATATCTCACTTGGAAGAAGTGATGGAGGCTGCCAAAGGGCCAGTGGCATGAATAGACTGGGGAAAAAATCAGAGGCAGATGTTTTTTTCTGGACAGAATCTGTTCTTACACCTTTTTTCTGCCACTAGCTTCTCATTACCCATGAGCATTCAATATCAATGCAGACATAAGCCAGCATGATATTCTTTGCTACTCTGCAATGGAAGAGTAATCTACCAGCCCAGTAAGCTTTGGCACCAATGTCACATCCATACTAAAATGAAAGCAGAAGGCTTTTCATACTGTGATGCAAGCATGTACTGAACTGGAAGAAAGCCTTCTTGCTCCTCTGAATTTATACCCTGATGCATGAGGCCTGATGTGGCAACTAGGATCAAAATGACAGCCATGTCAATATCTGCAACTACTGCTTTGGTTCACGTATATGTGCAATTCTTTAGGAACCCCTCAACTACTGAACATCCTTTGCCAGTGAGTTCCAGTGAGTAATAACTCTGTACAAAATGTTACTTCATATGTTGTCACTTAACTTCTCTGCACATTCCCTTGTTCTTTTAACACTGGAGGGAATAAAAGGAATTACATCTTACACAACACTTGTACTGGAAAAATACAAAAAACCACTTAAAGCACTTCTCTGTCAAGTAGTAACACACTTGCATATCTTTCAGTTAGTCAAAGGAATTACGTTGATATCAAAAGAAAAACATTTAGCAAAATATTTGCTTTCAGACTTGTTTACCGTTTATTATTTTAATTTACATCAGTTTCTGCTTGCAAAACTTCCAGGGAAATAATTTTAATTTTTTTTTTTTTCCCCACTGCATAGTAAACACAGCCTTCTTAGTATTTCAGAAGCATAGTACTATAGAAACGTCAGGGCCTGCTTCTGCTCCAAATGAAGTTAATGGGAAAACACCAACTGACTTTATTAGGAGTTAGGTCAGGCCCCAAATATGCAGCTCTTGAAATGTCATCATTTTCTGGCTAATTTTCAGAACCGACTACTTCTACAACTATAACACTATTTACAACTTTATTTATATGTACTTCTTTATTACAATATGTAATATCAATGTTCCTTGTAAAGGTTACTATTTTATAGAAATTAGACTGAAGTTATTGCCAATCAACCTTTTAATAAACTTAAGTGGGATAACTTTCAGAATTTTTCTCAACACACGATTCAGCTTTTATGCACTCTTTCCATCTTTGACAATTGCTTAACTACCTTAATTTCAAAGCCTTTTCCAGCGTAATAAAAAAGTCCTTTTGGTAGAAGTTTATTGGTCCCGTTTCAAATTATGTTCTGAAACATTCTTGTACTGATGAGGACTCATTATTTCAGCATTTTTTTCTGTTTCAACACAGTATATTAGGCCATGCCTCTCAACCAATCAACCTCAGTATAAAAGTGTAAGTGAGGTCAAACAGATTGCTCACTAAATCTTTGATCAAGTTGTCTGATCACATATAGACACAACTCTCTGAATTGTTGCATATGTTGTATACTGTTATCATACAAATTTAAGCATTTCCATTATTGACTGCTGCTTGTGTACGTATAGATTAACTTGCTGATCATAAAACTACAACAAAGGACAACATACACCAATACTGAATCAAGACCTCTAGTCTTGTCGCTCCAGAAATTAAGAAAAAAATCAACGTTCTTTACGATCGACTGACTCGTGATGTTGTGCTTCAAATACACACATTTTCCAAAATCAAACTGTGAAGTTAATGTCAAATACTGTGTTGTAACTTTAAATATAACTGACATATTAAAACAGATAGATGGGTAATTATGATAAACTACACAATAGTGCTACTGTAGATAATATCATTTATCAATCCTGTGGTCCCCATCATTCATGCATTTACAGTTTGGGAATACAGTGACTGCAAAGGATAATAAATTCATAATGGCTACATTCTCAGTACTTCATGCTAGCTCACTAGACAAAATAAAAAAAGGTTAATTGTATAACTGGAAAAATGTAAAATTTTATTCCAAGAAAATTAACAAGCTACACAGGTAAATTTTGGCAAATGCAACTTTATATTGAAATCCACACATCTGTATCTTAAAGAAGGAAAGACTCACAGACTCTAATGTATTTCTAAAATACTAAGAAATCATATTATATGCTTTCACAAGTTAAAACTTAAATAATTTAAAACAACCAATACACCAAAATGTGCAGAAAATATAAACAAGACTGTGCCTTCAGTAGAATAAATGCTTCACAAATTGTGCAAGATATCATACTAAGGCTGCGGTCTCCCCATGACAGCTGTCTTAAAATATAAACATACATCAACTGCCTGTGTTTCTCAGAACAAACCAGAAAGGGCGGCACACCTAGAAAAAAATCGTATCATCCCAGTGATGTGCATACTGATTTTGGGAACCATCGGAGTAAAAAGGAAAAAAGAGGACTAAGTGATCGTTCATGCACTCCCAAATGACTGACCAGAGTCACTGATTCAATTTTCCTTGCTTATTTGCTTCAATGCTAAACAAAATGGAAGATACTAGATAACCCTTTAAGGCAACATGTGTTTATTCTGTATAATTATAACTGTTCAATTATGACTGGATATTATCATTAGCGTTGCCTAACAGACTGATATCTAGCTTTTTAAAAAATATAAATAAGAGTCTATTAAACTTTATACCAAGTCAGCAAAAACCACAGAATACAGTTAAATGTTATTATTTCACTGTTAAGGAAAATGGCATTTAGAAAGAGTAATATATTCGGAAGAAAAAAAAAAAAAAAGAAAAAAGAAAAAGAAAAGAAAAAAGAAGTCTAAATGAGAACAAAAATACTGCTTTGGAATGCTCCCCAAAACTTACTCACAAGGCAAACAGATTTGTAAGTGTGATAATCCAATAATGCATGGCACATCTTTAATCAGTTACAGTACTTGAGTCCCCAGTTTTCAGTCTTTGCAAAACAATAATTGTATGAAATGTTTTAAAGGTCTTCAGATGTCTAAAATTAGTTTTATCAACACATTAACCTCATATCAACTTAATTTATTAAGATGTCCAATGCTAATGTTTCTGATGGTCTTATTTTATGTAGTGATATACACAGCATTTAGCACTGATACTTAGCACCTGCTACTTTCATAATCTAGATTTCAACCACATAAAGAAATTCAGGGCAGTAGTTCAGTCCTTTGTTCTTAATTACAAACCTTCAGCAGTGGTCAGCAGGAACATGTTTAGGTTTAAAATAGGATTAGAGGTGAGCTATTGCAAAGACTGCAGAATGTTGCCCAAATCCTTACAACTGCTGACATCCCATTCTTGATTTTCTTCTCAAGACATGGCTACAGGCCACAATTGCTTAGCAGAGAATGGTAGTGTTTCACAAGGCTAAAGATTTACAGATGCTCCCTCATATAACACAGTAAGGTTCCCTTGGTAACCTGGATTTTCTGCAGTAAAGAAGGGTTGTGCTGAAACAGCGCCTCAGCTCCCTGTTGGAGAAAATGCAGACAAAAGGATTGATTCCAGCTTGGGCAAAACTCATCCAGACAGCGGCCGTTAGAAATCCCCCCGGTACTACAGGCCCTCTTGCAAAAACTCTCCAGTAACAGGCTACCAAATAGGGACCCCACAAGGTCAGAAAGAGGAATGTCATGATGTAGAACATTCTGCTGATTCTCTTCTCCATTTTGAACTCGTCTAAAACCAGTAGCCTTCTCCTGCCCGTGGTGTTGGCGTTCTGCCTGATTCCCAACAAGGTTGGCGGTGTGGGACCCCTTCCAAATCCAGCCAGCCAATTAGCAGCTGCTTGACCACTCGCTCCGGGACCGTGAAATGTCCAGTTCTGGCTCACCGCTGCAACAAACTGGACTGGCTTCATTTTCCTGCGATCGTGAACAAAAAATATCAGCTTGAGGTAGACAAGCTGTGTGGCTAGGAGGATGAGGGCAAGAAGAAGCATAAATCCCAAAGAATCATTAGCCCTGAAGGAACGATGCTGGAAAGTGCACTGGTCTTCCTCCCTAATGAACGAGTAGGTGCCCACATCTAAAACTGGGGGGAAAGCCATGGCTACAGAGAGAGTCCACACCATACAGATCACGGCCAAACAAGTCCAGAAGGTCAGCCTCTTTGTATAAAAACGGTGGTGGGCAATAGCTAAGTATCTGGTGACGCTTATGCAGAATAACATGAAAGCGGTGTGAAAGCAGGACAAAACCCCCAAAAAGGCAATCACTTTGCAAGTAAGAGTCCCGTACGTCCAAGTAGAGCCATTTTTTACAGAGGTGAAAACAAATGGGAAACAAATTGCAGATCTGAGGATATCTGAGCAGCAAAGATCCAACAGGAAGTAGTAAGGAGCTCTATGCAAGGTCTTATCTTTGACTAGCAAAATGGAGATCAGAAGGTTACCCACCACACTGACTCCTATTATGAAACCCAGTGAAGTCAGTTTCAGAAAAGCTGTTAAAGGAGAGAGATTTTGTAAAATGTTGTCAGCTGCATGGCTGTAGTTCGCCATAGATGGATGGATGATATGTATATTGCCTCAGTCAAGTCTCATGATCTATATATAAGAAGAAGGAAAAAATAGATCCATACATCTTACTGAAAATGTAATCCACAAACAGAACTGATCTGGTGTCTAGTCATACAGTACATCCTCTTCGTTCTGATTTGTCATGCCATCAAAATATCTGAAAAAAAATCGAGCTATCAGTTCTTAAGTTAACAAGAAATGATGTCAGAAAGTGCTAACAAAGATGGTAATTTATGGAGAAGCAAATGAAGTTGTAAATTTGAGTACTATTGTTTGTTTTTAAAAATCACGAGGCTTTCATAGATACATGCATACATACATACTGTTCAGCATGTTTGATCACTGGCATTTCACAGATCTGGCTGGTTACAGTCTCAGAACTGGCCAGTGCCCCTTAGCTTTGGTAGCGTATGTCATTCTACAGTCAAAGCCTCGGAGATTTTATGAATCGAAAGATTCCCAGTTTGCGAGCCCAAGAGCTAATCACTGACATCCTTAAAAAAATCACCAACGGCTGCTGGTATTTTGACATTACCTATGTTTATTTTACGGCTACGCTATTTGTCAGTGTTTTAGAGGCGGCTGCTGTGTTGATACGGATCACACCCAAAGAAACCCTGCAGAATTTATGTTTTTTAACCCGAGTCACCAAAGCACATTAATCACACCGTGTTCGTTCATGCACATTCTAAGAGAAACGGTATTCATTATCTCCCTCCCTTCCTCCTGCAAACCGTAATTTCATCATTTCGGCTTCCAAACAAACAGGTACGCCAGGCAGCCGATGGCACTGTGCTTCAGGGTCCCCCCCTCTCCGCTTTAATGCAAATCTTTAAAGCCTCGACATCATTCGGAATAAGCAACGCTCGATGTAAATACCGAGACAAAACAGGCATCACACCCAAGACATAATGCCCATCCTTCGGGGAGGGCTGCTTTGGGCTATGCTTAAATAAACATATCGTACATCGACTGCATCTTTTACTATTATTATTATTATTTCCCGCTGATCGGGGCTCCACAAAGCCCGCTAATCCTCCCGGCGAGCGCACCGGGGCACATTTCATGCAGCAAAACGAAATAAATGGAAGGGCTCTGCCTGCCGCTGTGCCGCCGTTGTTTTTTTCCTCCCCCCGCGCCGGGTACAGAGCCCCGCAGCAGCCCCGGGCTGCCCGCCGCCCGCACCGAGCGCCGCTCCGCCAGCTCGGGCGTGCAAAGCCTATTCCCGCTGAATCCCCGGCAAGATCCTTCCGTTCTTACCGTCCGCGAAAGAGCCCGATCGCCGCCGTGTAAACAGACGCCGATCAGATCATGGCATCGTTTTAAAACCATGAAATCAGGCTCCCCCTCCCCCTCCCGCCGGCCCCGCCGCTTCCCCTCCTCCGCGGAGCTGTCCCCGCCGCGCGGCCCTGCCTCCGCGCACACGGACACCGCACGCACCGCACACACCGCGCACCCCCGCCCACGGCCATGCAGGGCCGCGCCGCGCCGCCCGCAGCCGCCGCCCGCCAGCCGCAGCCGGAGCCCTGCGGGAGCCCCGCGGCGGGGCCGGGCAGTGCGCCCCGCGCTCCGTCCGCTGCCATCGCGGAGCGCTCCCCGCACGCACCCGCGGCTGCGGCAGCCCCGCTCCAGCCCTTCCTCCTTCCTACCTGTTGGTGCCGGAGAGCCCCGCGTGCCACAGCCGCTCCTTCCCGCGGGATCCCGCCGGCCTCCTTTAAAACCCTCCTCGCCTCCCTCCGCCGTCGCTCATCCTCCTTCCCCTCATCCCTTTTTCTTTCTTTCTTTCTTTCCTTTTTCCTTTGCCTCGGTACCCTGACGGAGCGCCCAGTCAGCGGCTCGCCCGGCGCATGCTCGCAGCGCCTCCTCCCCGCGCCGAGCCCCGTCCTCCCCTGTCGCAGCGGCACGGTCCCCCCCGTACCGCGGCGGCGGCGGCGGGCTGGCCGGGGGTACCGCGCCTCAGCGGCGTCCGCTCGCCCGCCGGGGGCGCGGCAGCCGCCGTCTCCTCGGGGAGGGGAACGCGGCTCCCGCCTCAGCGAGGGGAAGGCGGCGGCACGTCCCCATCGCGAAGCGTAGCCGAGCCGGATTTATCGCCGAACCCGTTAGTGGAGAGGGAGGGGGAGGAATTTGGTCCTGCGCTCCTTGTTTGTGCCTTTGAACTCCCCCTCCCGCCCCTTTCGCTGGAAACGGGGGCGAGGAAGCGGCCGCCGCGCGGCTCTCGCCCGCTCGGATCCTGCCGCCGGCGGTCCCTGCCCCGTCCCCGCCCGCCGGCCTCCGAGCGGGGGGTCCCTGAAACCGCCGCGGTTCGGGGAAGGCGTATTGGCTGCGGGGTCGTTAGGGCCCCGCGCTTCCCCGGAGTCTTCCCACCCCGCCGCCGGCACAGCGCCTTTCGCAAAATTCAGGCAGAACAGCGCAGAAATGCCGGCGCGCTGCATGGCGGCGGGGCCGAGCGCTCGGTCAGCCCGCTCTGCCCCAGCGGGGCCAGCGGTCCCCTCGCGCGGCGCGATGGGCCGGACGGAGGGGCGACTCGATGGGCCGGGGCCCGGTGCCCAGCGGGCCGGTGCTGTCACTGGACGGAGCCGAAGGGACCAGTGGCGGGTGCGGCCTAAATGCTGTCAGCCGGTGGGCAGAGCCGTGTGGGGTGCCGCTATCCGGCAACCTGAAGAAAATGGGAAGGTTTTGGGGAAAAAAAATAAAACCTTGCAAGAGCCTGTCCCTCAGCCCTCCTGCCCCTTCAGGCTGCGTGGGAGTTTATCCAAGAAAAATAGCTTTTAAAAGGGAGCTGCATCCAATATAATTTGTTTTGGCTTGAAAGAGGTTGTGGAGCTTCTTTTGGATAGGGAGATTGCGGTCCTGAGGAACTTAAAATCATAGAATCATTAAGGCTGAAAAAGGCCACTAAGACCATGTAGTCCAACCATCAACACATCCCCACCATGTCCGCTAACCATGTCCCTCAGCACCACACCTCCACAGTTCTTGAACACCTCCAGGGATGGTGACTCCTCCACCTCCCTGGGCAGCCTGTACCGATGCCTCACCACTCCTGAGAAGTTGTTTTCCCTAAGATCCAGCCTGAACCTCCCCTGGCACATATTAAAGCCATTAGCTCTCATCCTATCGCTGTTGCCTGGGAAGAGAGACTGACCCCCACCTCACTACAACCTCCTTTCAGGGAGCTGTAGAGAGCAATAAGGTCATCCTTGAGCCACCTCTTCTCCAGACTGAACAACCCCCTTTCCTCAGCCATTCCTTGTAACTTTCTCACTGGAATCTTCCAGTTGAATCAAAATGGGTTATTCAGGGGAATAGACCTGTGGGGGGGGGGGCTTCGTAATGTGCGTCGTGTCTTTGAGACCCTTAGTAGACTACAAGTATCTTTAAAGCTGCTGTCAAAGTTCAGGTTCTTTTTGTCACAATCTAAAAATCATTTTAATTAAGGGCCAAACCACAAGATTGGTTTCAGTGGCAGTGCGGTTAAGCCCAAAGATCTGCAGTCATTGGACAATTCAGTTACTTAAAACAAAAAATTGCAGTGTTTCACACGTGTCTTCTTATTGAACAGAAAACTCAACAGAGCTCAGTTGCCACATACTTTTTTCTTTTTTTCCGTGAATGTAATCAATATGAAGTTGGGTTGGTGGCTCATCTTTGGGGTTAATTTCCCTTTTACAAAGATTTTTCCAGCTGTTTTCCAGTTACTCCTGTTGTTAAATATGTGCACACAAAGCTACATCTACCGTGACTTTTATAGTCATTCTCAAAGTTAAAATGTGAAGAACAAGAACATGACTACCAAGTTGGTAAGAACAGCCTTTTTACTACAGCAAAGAATTCTCTGAATGCTTTAAAAATAAAACACTTTTTAAGTTTTAGGGATTAGGAAGCAGGTTAATCATATCTGTTACTGGACAGCTATAGTATGTTCATGGTCAGAGCCTATTTGTAGACTCTTAATTTAGGATTTGTATTTAGGAGTAAACAATATGACATTATTGTCATTGTCATCATTCCAAAAAAGGTATCATGCAGTAGTTTCTAAGGACAGATGTAGAGATCTGTTCTGAGTTATTCTTCAGAACAACAGTTCTAGAGAATGGAAAGGTACAGAAGAAGAATAGTGAGGAAGCCTTTCTCACAAAGTGAGATGATTGCTCTGGGCAGACTGGTCTGGTGGTTGGCGACCCTGCACATAGCAGGGGGGTTGAAACTAGATGATCATTGTGGTCCTTCTCAACACAGGCCATTCTATGATTCTGTGATTCTACGATTAGGGTAGCCAGCAGAATTTGTTGGGGCTTTGCAACAAGAAAGGATCAGGAACTCAGAGTAAGTGGCCCATTCCTTAGTGTAAGGGCAGCAACATTAAAGGCAAGAAAGAGAACCTGTGTGCCTTGTTAGCATCTCAGAGGAAAGAAACAATTACTGTTGGGAAGGTAAATACCTTTTCCTCCCTTCTGAACAGAAGTGTGCTTTTCTCCAGGAAAGAAGGGGGAGAGGACAGAGTACAAGTGAAGAGTAGGAGCAAGAGAATTTACTTACCCCATGAGAGCTAACAGCAGATTGTTTAGGACACTCTGTAGAGACTATGAAAGCCAAAAATATTTCCTGTATTTACAGGTTTGGGCAAACCTACTGTAAATTCATTGAGAGTTATAGTACAGAGCTCTTTCATTTTGTCCTTAAATAGTTTTTTACCTTTTCAAAAAGAAAGAATCATAGAGTAGAATGTTACAGGTGAGTTACTCTGCATTATTGTTTGTAACTAAGGGTCCCATATTTCGACTGTTAAAATTTTCTTTTCAGACAGTGTTTGAGAAAAAATGAGGATCTGGATGCTGTGAACTGGACCTTTTAGATCCACTCCCAGATCAGGATCACCTTATTGGAAAGTCATACCTAGCAGTATTTGGTCTTCGGCAGGAGATCAAGGCAGCTCATTCCCATGGGGTTTCTATTTGGGTACGCATAGCCAGGTAATCAGGAATTCTGGAACCTGCAAGGCGGATGGTTTGAACGCTGTTGCAAAGAAACAGCAGTAGTTTGGGTGCATAGCACTTGACTTCTTTTGAGGAATCGTGTCAAATTTGTGAGCAAGCTGGTCATGCTTGGTAGGCAATTCTCATTGTCTTGAGCTTTTTCCTAAGAATGGAAGAGACTTTTTAGAAAAGTCTGGCACTGAGAAATCTCACTAATGAAGTCTGAGGTAGAGATTGGGCTGGAGCACGGGCTAGTGATGACAAGTGACTATCAGTTGAAAAGATGGAGTGAGATATTGGCCTCACCATTGTCAGTAACAACTCTCACCAGTTTCAGCGGAATGAGGATTTCAAGTCCAGGGCCAGACGCTGTGAGTGGCTAGCCTGTAAAATATTCATGCCTCTGCTCTCTTGATTATTTCAGAAACTAACGTGTTTACTGGTGGTTTGGAAATTTGGCAGTATGTAATGTCTGCTCAGTCTGCTAAGTGCAAACTGTAAAGCACTGTAGGATTTTGTGACATTTCTTCAGAACAAGAAAGACACTCTGCAAGGTGTACCTACCTCAGTGCAGAGGCCAGCAGAAGATTTATGTATTGCTTAAGAGACTGTGATAGATGCTATCAAAGTACATCCTTTTCAAAGGGCTCAAGGAATTCTTCCAAGGGAAATTTCATGCCAGTGCTGTAGATTTGTGCAACTTTAGAATAGTATTTAAGTAGGACTTATGTAATACGGAGACCTGTGAAAGACCCCTGCACAGTGGAGAATTTCACCTGCAATATATTTGGTTCCTGTGCTTCGTAAAGTGTTTGCAGAGTAAAGACATTGTTGGTAGTGTCTGGCTCCTGGATGGTTCTGAGCACAGACATAAATTTCCCCCCATGCTGAAGATGTCTGAAGTGGTCTCCCTCTCAATGATGCCTATTTTCTCCTATAGCAAAACTTCATTCATATGACTATCAAGAACAATTCCTATGGATAATTATTGCAATTTCTTTTTATTAATTTTTAGCCAGATCCAGTTGTTTTTTAAATATTTCTCAGAGGTGTTGAATGACATATTTTAAAACTGTTTCAAAAGTGCCCTCTGAAACTTAATTTTTGTTCTTGAACATTGATCTGTATTGTATATTTACATAGGAATAAATAAAGATTTAAGGGCAAATATACAAAAGGTTATCTTCTGAAAATACAGTCTTTAGAAGGAAATATCTTCTTTCTGTGACTGTAATGGAAAGAAACCAGTATGCTTCTGAAAATCCCATTAGATATTTATCTATATTCCCAGGCTTCTAAACACTTTTTAAGGCTTTTTTTTTCTTTTCATTAGAACTATGTTTGAGAGATGGAGCACGCATCTTTTGCATCTGGCTTTCATAGATACACTACATAAGTAAGTATTACAGTGTTATTTTTCATGCAATTTAGGTAGTGTGGACTTGACTTCACTTCTATCAGATAGTCAGAAATGCAAATGAACTTAACCTTGTCCATAAATAATTACCTATATGAATTTGCACTGCTTATTTATTTGTGTGAGCAAGCAAAGGAAGTAAAAGTTGGCCTTGTTATATATATATGTGATTTAGAGAGAGACAGGTCCACGCTGCCTTTGTGGTTTGTGCACCATATGTGTGCTGTTCTGTACCGAAGAATTACCAAATTATTTTCATAGCCAGAGTGGAGTGGTAATAAAAACTGCTCAAGGATACAGATACTCACATCCACAGTTATGCAAATCAGTGATTTACAAGGCTTCTCAGAAAGTGAAGCCTCCTATTTTATGATGTTGGCCCATGACATCAGAGGCGGATGTTGGCAGTAGGTTGAACCTTCCGCCAGTATCCTGTTGTTGCCCTGCAACAGATGGCAGCAGAGGGGCAGGCTGACAAAATGGCGGCTGGCGTGGAAGTGCCATGAAGCAACGCTGTGTCACTGAATTCCTCCATGAGGAAAAAATGGCACCCACTGACATTCATCGATGCTTGCTGAATGTTTGTGGAGACCAACCAGTGGGTGTGAGCACAGTGAGGCAATGGGAGGTGCGTTTCTGCTGTGGAGACAGTGGCAGTGGGTCAGCTCCACTAATGCAGATGTTTACGAGTGCGGCATGCAGGCTCTTGTTCGTCGTTGGTGAAAATGAACAGCTAATTGTGGTAGCAGTGTTGAAAAGCAGTGGTTTGTAGCTGAGAATTTTCTCTGTCAAGTAGTGTTATTGTGCTCTTTGTATCTGTTGTAGTTTCCATGGAAATAAAGAGGAGGCATTACTTTCAGAGTGATCTGTGCATTTTCACAGGTATAAAAATAATAAAAGGAACCATGTAGTAGCTTAAGGAGTCATTCCAAGCAGATAGATTTGTTAAGATAATATTTTTGAATGGTTGAGAATATTTGTCTGCTTTTTCCATCTTGGGTTCTTCATAAATTGTACATATAAATAATGTCATATTTTAAATTAAATTTTTGAATAACTTCTTCAGCTCAAATGAAAAAAAATAGCAAAACAGAGACTAAACCCTATTTTGTGGACCCATGTATCATTTTTTTTTTAATGTGAGTAATACTGCACTTGCAGTTTTGTTAGCAGGCAGTATTAAAATTCTCATTCCATCAACAGTTTTTAGTTAGTATGAGCAGCAGCGTAGTCCTCTGTGAGGTCCTGAGCTGCTGACCTTGGGAGGACACTTCCTGTTATTCCTTGTATTTCTGGGGAGGAGAATGAACTTCTCACCAGTACTTGAAGAGAATGTGGGCCAAGCTTACTGAAGTTTGTGCTGTCTGTCCACTATCTGTCTGCTCTCCTCACATGCCAGAAATTCCATTGATGTTTTGTTAATTGGATGTGGAATGGGAGGAAAAATCTTTCTTCTTTCTCCCTTGCCAGAAATAAAATACCCTTTCTTTACAAATGCAATAGATGGGATTTGTTGAAGCACTTGCACAGACTAGGGATAGTCTCACAGAAGTGACGACTCATGTATTTAATGTATTTTAATCTGAAGTTTAATTAATCCTATTAATTGTACAAATTTATTGTAAGCTATATTGCAGTGCATCTTTCAACTACTGTAAATGCATTCCTTGCGCACATGTATTTTTTCTGTGCATGACATACAGTTATATGAAGTCATCGTAGTGGTACAATTCAGCAGCCAAAGCAGTGGAAAGGACCAGTGCTAAGCATGGTTATGAACTCATGACTAAGTCACCCAAGGTGAGCGGTGTGACTTTTGCACGCACCTTACCAGTAGAACAAAAGCAACATGCTGTGAAAACAGCAGAGACTTTCAGATTCAGAATTCAGGAAAGGAGGTGGGAGCACTGACCCAGGACTGCTATGAGCACCCTCCATCACCCCTGGCCTCCTCTCTGCCTGCTGTTACAGAGGTTACTTTCTGCTACCCTTCTGACCATGTGTGGGTAAGAGGGAGGTGTCCTCAGTCCAGGTAAGATTTCTAGCCAATGCAAGTCAGCACCACATGACTGTTAACTTAGAAAGCTGTGTATGTGTACTTCAGTGCAAAAATCAGTTACAGTGAATTTAGAAGTGCAGTCTACTAACTGTAGAAACCAGTGTTTGACAAAAGCATGTAGATTTTCTTTTTTAAACAAAAGAAGTGTTTGGTTTTTGTTGTTCGCCTATCTCTCCCCTTCCCAGGTATTATGTTTGATGGTCCTTTGGTCTGTTCTATTTTAACACTTGAGTTTCAGTAAAATGCTTACTCAGAGGCTATGTCATGCTCTTGGTTTACTTTGCTAAATGGAAAGTCAGGACTCAAAATAAGCCAGCCACTGCTGAAACGCACAGCACTCTGCAGTGTCATGGTCATTAGCAGTGCCAATCAGCATTCAAGAGCCCGTTTTTTTTATCACCATTACAGATGCCACTGGAACACTGTGGAGCAAAATGAATAGGGTTGGTGACATTACAGAGAGACTGCTTGCCTTGAGAGAGGAACCTAAAAATGCTTGAGAGGTGAGGGAAGGCTGACTTCTTCCATCTGAGCTCTGTCCAGCATTTTTATGCACCCAGTACAAAGTGCAGAAAGCCTCATGTTTGCTATGCATGTCGCTATACCAGTTATGTAAAGCTATTCTATCCCATCTCTTTTTGTGCTGTTGGCTCACTGGAGATAATTAGGAAGTGGTTGGGGCCTAATGAGAGGAGTGATTATAGTTCATTATTTTTCATATACTTTCTATCATGAAGCTGTATAATGACTAAGTAAATTTATGCACATTTCCTCCTTTTCACTGAGCCTGCAGTGAAGTTTTAGTGAAGCAAGGTACATGATCTCAGAGGCATGCGAGGTCTCTGAAGTTTTGTGAATGTAGGTGTTGGCAGGTTGCCGTGGAGTTTACCTTCTTCCCGCTTGCATTCTCAGAACAACCTAGGGACAGCCCTTTCTAATCCAAACTCTGTGACTAGGCTTGTTTATGCACAGATGCGTAGCCTCTGTGTACACCATGCTAGTAGAACCACAGATCTTGCTGGTTCTGAGATAGACTGAATATATTCATTAATTTGATATCAAACTGATTAATAGTCACACTGCTGAGCTCCCAGAATCACAGAATCACAGCTATGCTCACTCCGCTTGCTTCTGTTGCACAGTTACTGCTCCACTTCTTCTAGTGCTCAAAGAATATTTGCAGGACTGTTATTTGTGTGCAGCAATATATCTCAATCCCTTTTTGCAGAGTTAAGAGTATCAGATCTCCAATCTTCTGCCATCTTTAAGGTTAGGCTAGAGGTGAACCATGAATGGACAGCATGTTGTCGGATTACAGACACTATTTGGCAATAGCATTTGCTATTTCTAGCAATATACTGAGAAAGGGATTTAAAAATAATAGGATAAAATAGGATAACTGTCACTGACAGCTTTCAGAGAAATTTTAGGCCATGCTCAGGGACAAAAATTAACAATGTCAGTGTTAGAAATACTTATTTTTGCTGATGTGGTCACTTCACAGCTAGGCATTAGACTTCCTACTAATTTATTGTTTCAGTTTCTATTTGAATACTGACATGTACAGTATACAGACTTTGAATTGATTCAAAGCTCTGAAAAACAAAGAAAACGAAACAAACCCACAACCAAACAACCAACCAAAAAAACCCCAAAACAATGGTTAAAAATAATATATTATCCTGAATGATAATTGCTTTCAATGCTTAGGATTCAAACAGTGAAGAGTCAAGTCTGTAATATCTGGCATGGGAAGTAAGTGCTGGCTTTGTGAGTATTTAGCATGAATATATCTCCTACTTCTGATCTTCAGGTCTTACAATCTAGAATGTAGAAATACTCCTGGGTACTTGCATGTCACCTCAGCTGCTACCTGTTTAATACTACTTATTTGGCAGCTAAAGCCTAGTGGCACGGTTTCCTTTTGTAAGTTTGTTGGTTATTAAGTATGAAATCTTCTCATCTATAGGTAGAATATGGAGAAGCCATTCTATGTTATAGAATCATAGAATCGTTTGGATTGGAAGGGACCTTAAACATCATTTTGTTCCAACCCCACTGCTATGGGCAGGTCACCTTCCACTAGATTAGGCTGCACAGGTCTCACTGTACCCTGGCTTTGAATACTTCCCAGAATGGGGCACTCACATCATCTCTGGACAACCTATTCCTGTGCCTCACCACCCTCTGAGAAAAGAATTTCTTCCTAATATCTGATCTAAATATTCCTTCTTTCAGTTTAAACCATTACAAGCCATTATCCCTTTTCCTATCACTACACTCTTTCCACATCTTTCCTGTAGGCCCCTTCATGTGCTGGAAGAAGGGAACACTGGACGTGTTAAGACACTTGTGGTGCAGATGCAGGAAACAGCCTATCTCAATAAAGGTAGGTCATCTGTAAGAGGTATGAGTTGATTTCTGCAGATACTATCAGAGCAGCACTGTGATGGTACAGTAGGAAGAACTGCATGATTGCAGTTCTGTAATGGAATTTTAAATCCAAAGTTATTACTGAATTTCATGGCGGTATGAAAGAATGAATGTTTTATTGAAATGTCACCTACAGAACTAATTAACCTAATGTTAGCAGTGGCAAGATCTGGTCCTTAATTGGACTAGTATTTGCATATAATTAGGCAATGTTTGAATATCTAATGGTATTTAAAGAAAAGAGTAAAAAACAGAGCAGCAACAGGATATTGTGCTGCACTAAATAAGACACTCAGCTGGCAGGAGAAACACATGGGATCTGATCCCTGCTATCTGAATTGTTTAGTGATGTTTTCATTCTGTTTTCTGCTTGACTACATCAGGTCAGGCCATGGAGCAGCAGCCAAGACCTATATCTTACAGTTAGAGGCAAGTGTCCTAGGCAGTGGACACAATAATCAATTTCTCTTTTCACTTCTTTTTTTTGTTTTGTTTTGTTTGCAGTGCCATTGCCCTTCTATTTTTACATTCAGAGAATCCAGAATTGATATGAAATCATGTTCCAGGATTGCAGCTCCTGGTGCTAAGTGGTGATGCAGAAGGTGGGCTTCCTGCAGTATTTATATGTGTTCTGGCCTCAGTGCTGCTACTGCTGCTGCTCCTTCCTTGAACAGGCAAGTGGGACTCTTCTAAGGACTTTTTCTGAGAGGAAGACACATAGATCATCCTCCATCTCACAACTGGATTGCAGAGATTTTGTTACATATTTGTTTTTTTGTTGTTTTTTTTTTAAAGTTCAGTGAACTTATTCACTCTCTATTATTAACATAAAATGTGGAAATAAGAGATCCAAATACTAGTGATCTGCTTTTCCTAATGTGGGATGTGTGCCTGAACATAAAAGCACTCATTTCCTTTGATGAGTGAACATACCAGCTCCTTGCAGTACAGGATGCAGCCAAGGAAGATACCTGTTGGGTAGTTCTGTGCTGCCTTTGGTATTAATGTTATGCTTCAAAAACTAACAGAACATTTAGTTGATATACTGTATATCTCTATTATGTATAATATCTCCTCATAAATATACATGCATAACAAAACTGTGGCAATTTGAAGAATTTATGTAGAACTTATGAATTCCCTTTGATATTATGGGTTCTCCAGATATCTCTGTTTCAACCTGCGCGCTCTGTACTGAAAAGAGAACAGTTTTTTTTTCCCAAGCTTTTTGGTGTATTGAATTTTCCAAGGGCCAACCATAGAACATCATGAAATGCTGACAACCCAAAGTCAAATGGAAAATTCTCAGACCAAAAGAGTTAGCAATTGCTCAGAATGATTTATTTGCCAAAGTGGATTCGTTATTAAATGTGGACCACATCCTCAGGAAACCTAATGATGCTGGCAGAGAAAGAAAAGTTAAAAAAGGAGGAAGGTATCCTAATGGCCAGTCTGGAATGAGACAGAAATGAGAAGAAAAAGTGTGTTGTAGAAATGTAAGAAGTGTTTCTCTGCTATCACAAGCAGCCAGAGGCAATTGAGTGGATAGAATTTGTGGAATCACAAGGCCAGATTTAAATGTACTTTTGACCAATTTGGGTGAATTATATAATGGAGTTGGGATAGCTTTGAGTAGATACAGGGAGGAGAAGAGAGCTATAGTTAACAGCCTTAGTTTGAAACTGTCAGACTTTTGCTTCACTTTGCAGTCTCAGAGTACGATTCTGGACCTGCTTATATCAAAACAATTTCAAGTTGAAGTGTTTTTTTGACCCTTAAGCCCACTAACCTTTACTTTAAAATCTGCTAAACTGGGGACACAGATATTCAAATATGGCTCCTAATGAATAGATAGAGTAAGGCACATTTCAAAACAATACTAAATGCCTTTTTTAATTGTAAAAATGTGTCTTAAATCATGCCTAGAGGTTTCTGAAATTGAACAATATAAAAAAGATGAATAATGACTAGTACTAAGAATATGCTGAGAATTAAACACTGGGTTTCTAAAAGGAACAAAGAGATGCAGGTCTAGTAGACCTTGAATCAGGATCATGTCTTAAAGCTTAGATATGCTGCAATGTGAATAAAACTGCATGATCTAGCAGTTTTAAGAAAGAAATTCTGAAGTGATTGCACCAAGGTGATGGTGAAAGATTTGTTCTGTTCTGTTCTGTTCAGTGAGAAGATCCTTGAAGGAGATTTTTGAACCAGTGTAGTTTACATGCTTTCATTTCTGTGGTAAGTTTAGAGAAACATAAGTACTTATAAAACACATTGCAAATGTCCTAGTTCTGTATAACCTGCACATTTCTCCATCCTGGTAATGAGACCTGGAATAGTTACTGTAAGCTGGTGGTAGGGATCAAATCGCTCAACAAGGAAAAAAAGCAGTCCTTCACTCATGAAATCTACTTCCTTAGTTTTCATTTCTTCGTGACAAAATGAATGTAGCTGCTGCAAACATAGGACAAGAAGAAGGTGTGGTGTTTTTTCCACAGCAGATAAAGAAAAGATGAAAGCTCAGTCCTGTGAGAGGATGTGGAAATCTTTCTGAACAAATATCTCAGCTGCTACTACAGGAATGAGAGTGTATTTAAGGTCTATTTGTCTGTGCCTTTCACCTTGCTTTTATGACATTTGCTTTGCAAACATGCATTTTGCAGTGAATCCATCAATTTTTGTTGTCCTGCATTAAGATAGATGTCACTGTAATATATTAAGGCAGCAAACTGACATCTAATAAGTACGGCCAGTTTCAGATAATTGGGAATTCACTTTGAATACACTCACTTTATTTTGGTGGCATGCATAAAGTGATCACATGCTGTTCATTCAGCAGTGGAAGGTCAGTAAGTACTCTTTTGGAAGCAGAAGGGATTTTCATGGTTATTTCCCATGAAGTCTATTGGGAGTTAAGCAAAGAAACTTCTGGCAAAACTCATGAATGTTCAGATTTTGAGTGCTTTACATCTCTAACTTACAGCTGTAATAATTTACTTGTTGGTCCTTCTGAAATTTAACATATAATCTTTTTTTACTGGGATTTGCTTACTACTTCTGCGTAGAAAAAGAAGATTTACAAAGCACTTCTCATTCAGTACAGAGAACCTTATGCAGGCGAGGTGGAGGCAGCTCATGGAGAACTGTTTGACATAGAGACAAAATTGATTTGTCTTACTACTGAAATGGTAGAGGAGAAACAAGGCAGAAACATAAGCTGATGTACATCTGGCACGTGCAGCACACATGCATTAAAAGTGAGTGAACAGGCATTTTGTATTAGGCAGGCGTCCTTGAGAGTGGGCTGTCCTGTGGGTTTCCCTTTTCCTTGAGTGATAAATCTTGGGGGAAAACCAATGGAGTATAAATTGAATATATGAGTTCTGAAATGTATTTGTAGAATAGGAGTGGGGAGAAAATTTTTTTCCAATATTTATTAAGATGTAGGTCAAATAATTTACTGGTAGCGGACTGAGAGAGAAAAAAAAAGACAGCATCTATTTTAAGAACCAATTTAGATTTTCACATAAATGGAAATCAAGAATAATTCTACTGCATTACACAGAAGTGTAAGGGCTGGTGCAAGGTCAGAATGAAGCCTCTTGTGATTGCTGTTCAAAATGAATTTAAATCAGGATGACTGTACTGATTTCAGCAACTTCAAGCTTTTTCTTAACCACATGAAAATTTGGCGTTCAGATAATCAAATAAATATTTTAGCTAATGTTTTCATAACGAATCAGATGGGGCTGGAGCCTAAGGTGGCTGTTGTTCCCCCTGGACACCATCTGTTGCAAGGTGTTCTGTGGGTCAAAAGATAGGAAGCCCTCGATCTTATTGACTTAGCTGCTGCATCCAAACCTGCATTTTATCTCTGACCTTGTCCAAACCTCCCAGTGATGCAATGTGAACACCATGTGCAACACAGTCTTTTTTTCAGGCTGTCAAATCTTAATATTTTTGAAATGCTGAATTTGTGAGGAATTGAGGTAATTCACATTTGAGGCTTTGAACTGAAGCACTGGATTCCATTTGGAGTACAGCACTAGCCCCATAAGCCCATCTCTAAAATTCTGCTCCGAAAAGAGGATTATTGTACATGTGCTATATTTGCTCCCTTTTTTCCATAACCTTTTAATGCCTTGGGGATTGAGTTTCACTAGACGCAGTGGGAGAATCCTGGTACATCTGGTTTCCCTGTGGTCTTACATGATGACTGAACAGCTTCACAGCTTTTGTGGTCAGGTTCCCTATGGGCTCACACTGTGATTAGATTTATTCACCACAAATATATCCTTGTTTGCCATAAAGATACGAGTGAATTGAGCTGCTGTTTATGCATCCCATTTACAACTAAGATTTCATAGAATCACACAGTAAATTAGGTTGGAAAGGAACTCTGCAGGTCACCTAGCCCATTTCCTGGCTTGATCTCTTCCCAGACAAGATTTTTTTTTGGTCCCCTTTTGAGGATGGGCAATTTAGAGATATGCTGTCAGTCACCCTTGAGTTCTAGCAGTGATCTTTGCTTTCCTACTTCTCTCAGTTCCAAGTGCAGACTCCATATACAGCCTGTATTTGAAAAGATATACAAGCTCTTTAAAAATTAAGAGTAATATCCATATTGAATAAGGAATTTTGAAACCTGAAATCTGGCATGGAAGAAGGTTAAAGACTCATAAGCCAGACAGTTGTAACTGAGAGCATCTATACAAAGACCTGATCAACTATCCAGTTTTTGTCATAGCAGGAGAGAAGACTCCTCAGAGAGAAGAGGTAGCAATGGCCTGGGTGTGCAGTTGGAGCCCAGGGACACCCAGCTGTGTCACGTTCCAGGCAGGTTTTAAGGCTACCCAGCATCTTTGAAGTTACCCAGCATCCCTTACATCAGCACAGCCTGCTGCCAAAACCTTGGCATGAGGGATGGCCGTGACAAAGTTGTATGGGGCTCAAAAGACACAGTTTGAACACCCCTTTAAGAGAGCTTGATTTAATTTTAAGACAATAAAAATTTTTGAGCTGACTTCACTGAGTTTTTCACCAGGGCCATAATTATTACTAGATAACACTGACTTGTTCTTGAGAAAGCACTTTCTGCCTATTCTTAATGTACAATGGTTTGTGGGATTTATGCTTTCTTTCTGCAAATACAACAGAATGAAAAACATGGCTGTGACATTTATTGCTGAGTACTGGTTTCCTATTGGCAACTGCACTGGATATATGATCAACATCTTTAATTTTTATGAAGAGATGAAAAGTGATTTGTGTAAGGCCCATTGAGATACTACTTTTTATTGAAAAAGGACTTCTATTTTTTGATAGATGTATAAACACTGTCGGCTATAAACTCTCTCCAAATCTCAGGTAGACTTTTGGAAGTTGACCACAAATGGCTTTTCTTAAAAGCTCAAACTTTAACAAGGCATAATTGTTCTTTGCCATTCGTGAAGACGCTGAAATAAATACATGTTTGAGGAAAAATGAGTCAGGATGACTTCTGCTAATACTCTAGATCATTTAAGTAGATGCAGATACATTTTAAAACTGCCACATATGACTTCTGAACGATCACAGCTAGATCATATTAGGTTAAAGTCTGAGAAATAAGTGCAGGTATTTAGCACGTAATTTCCATAGCCTGCTAAGTTCTGAAAAGGGTTGGCAGAAAACGTCCTTGAACAGAATTAATTAAAGACATCCTGATTTCATAGGTACCTCATGAAATAGGTGAACATATGTTGATAAAAATGACAATTTTCTTCGCTTTAATTGTGCCGGGATTAAAATTGGTCATGTTTTAGGACTGCTGCTTTTCTGTGAGGGGGTTTGGAAGAGAAATGCTGTTGTGTCATTTAATCTTTGTATTACAGCAATGTGTGTGAAGAACTGTATTAACAGAACAAAAGACAAAGACAGATCCTTCTCTAATGAATTTTGGAGAATTATGTTGCTCTGCAGTATTTGACCCATTTGGAGAGAAAAGGTAATTTTCAAGCTCTTTTATTTGCAAAGTAACAGTATGAAGATGTGCGCAAGCATTTTAGAGCCTTGATTGAAGGCAGCTGGGAAAGCTGCTGGAAACGTGGATTCCAGATGAAATTTCCAACACAAAGACTATTGAGAAGGAACACAGCCAACACAGTAAAACTCAGGTAGAAGATAAACTCCAACCCTAGGATGTGGGGACAAGATGTTTTCTCCCAGTTGTAATGGTTGCAGATCAGGAGTCTGCTAGGGGCCACCCTACTTTCAGGCCTTTGAAATCATCAAGAGCTTGTTCTCTCTACTTAGCACTCCAATGGGCTGCTTCATTTTGATTTTCTCATCAATATCTTGGTTCTGCTAAGATGAATGATCCAGAAACAAAATGCTGTGCTAGCTGCCTGTTGTGCCTCCTCCTAAATTTGATGGAGCCTCCCACATATTTGCAAATAGGGGGCAGCTGGGGAGACCAGTCAATATCTGGAAATATTTTGAATATCTATTTAATTTCATTGTTCTTTTTTTGTTTTCAGCTCAAAATAGGTGTGCTTTTACAATAGTCTCCATACCAAACCTTAGTATGTACATTCCAGCTTGCTTGCTGAAAAGCTTTCTTTCTGAATATTGAAAATTTAATATTTATGTACTCTTGCCTATTCACGTGAACTGAAAATCTTTGTAATTTTAAAGCTGGTTACATTCTCTTATAAATTAACTCTTAGTGGTATGGTTTATTTTTCAGTCATTATCTAACACATTAAAACCTTGTTTCAAAGAAGCTAAAAGACCTGGGAATAAAGTGTTTTGGGTACTGTGCATCTTTAATATCATCAAAGCTCACCATAGGTGTTTTGCTGCTTTTAATTCTAGATACTGGTCTTATTTTTCTAATCTGGTGAATAAGCCCCCCCCCAGTTGACTTCACATCACTTCTTAGTAATTTGTTTAGTGTAAAAAATGGGAGGACAAGCAGATCCAAGCCCTCCTCTCCACCACTCTTAAGAATCTCCTGACATTACATCAGCTTAGATCTGCCAAACCGTTCAGCAGATGTAAAAATGAATGGAAAGGTTACTTTTGTAGTGTAATAATTAGAGCATTTACCATGGCAACAGACCTATTAAAGTTCTTCCATTTAGTCATGCGTTATCTTATTAAAAATGGTGAATTCAGCTCCGCTACTCCATTTTCACAAAGCTCCTGTAAACAGCTTTTTTGCAAAGAAGAACCTGGGATTCAGACTGTGCCTAGTCAGCACACAATGTCTCTGGGCTAGTCCAGGGGCAGCACCAATTGCAGGGGCACACTGATTGCAAACTGTACGCACAGTACGCTCCAGAAATCCCAGTGAGCATCCTGAAGATGCCACGTTTCCAATGACACCACAGTGAAGTCATTGACTACTTCTACTTTTCTCATTCATAGAAGGATATGAGGGATATGCAAGCATTGATATCTGTAACATACAACACTTACAGATGGAAGACGACATAAAATTGCTGAGTGTCAGTATAGTACTAAAGCAGTATCACCGCCAGCAGCAGGATTTATCTGTGTGGGAGAAAGGGTTCACAGCAGCGCTTCATCAGTTTTAGTACATCCAGAGAGGCAAGGACATTAGGAACTGGGTGCACTGTTTGCATTTTCTTCTCAGCTACAGCTGTATGCAGCAGAGCAGCAATGCCTGGCTGTTGTGCAGCACTTGGAGGTGCGGAAGGAATGAGCAACAAACAACATCTGTCCGTTCACAAAGGGACTGTAGGTTGGCTGTTAAATGCTGTGGGACAGCTTGTTTTGAGCTACACTATTGTAAAGGCAAATGGAAATCACAGCAGTCTTGTTCCTCATTTACAACTTTCTTGCATTAAAGAGAGGGTAGGTTGCTTGTTAAGAGGTAGGCGCTGTCAGGCTGTTTTTGCTTTCTGCTCCGAATACAGCCACTAATACAGTCACAAAACTGCTTTGTGCACTACTGAAGTCCTAAAAGAACTAGAACCCTATTTTCATAAGGGATAAAACAACCTCTTTTGAAGTCTAAAAAAATGTATCATTCAAATAACTATACAGCATTAGAACATTTTTCTTCAGAAAACGGTCCTTCATATACTTGGGTCTGGCTAGAAAACTCCCATAAATGGCTTTTCTGATACAAAGGCAACTGTGTAATAATGTTGAAAATTCAAAGTTCAGAAGAAAAACAAATGTTTCAAGTTTCCCTTGTACCAGAGAAACAGGCTCCTGCACAACTGCAAAGTTTCAGATTCAAAGTAAGAGCACTCTGCAGTGCTCTCAAATGACTAATACTGAAATTAGATACACTAGAATACTGAAATTGGATTTCATGTATACCAATAATAGGACAAAGAGAAGCACACACATTTTACAAAATGGAAAAGATCTTTTACCTGAGTTTTCAAAGTCAAATATTTGATATAAGCAATTTCAGTAGTTTCAGTCATTTCTGTCATCTTTTCCTCTTCACATAAAAATTACTTCATCAGACTGATAACAAATCATATGTGAAAGTTTATTAAAGCAGAAGAAAAACAGGGATATCAAATTTTACACTCAAGTAATTGACAAATGCAAGTCTTTAACAATAGAGCTTCTGTGAGAACCCAGGAAACAATGCCATTATGCTGTGCAAACACCTTTCAGTGAAGTACATACAGCTTCAGCCAAAGGACAGGGTTCCTCATTTCTCTATAGCCTGATACTAATTATTCCACAGAAATGTTGTACTCCTACAGTGAAAGTGTTGCACAACCCCGTGAAACTGTTGCCAGGGATCTTTTCCAAATTGATGATAAAGGAGCCTTGAGAAAACCTGCTTGTGATAAAATTTCTACTATTGAAAGCATTATTTAATATTCTACTGAATAATTGGCAGACTCCTCAAATTTGGGGAAATGCAAAGCATACTGAGTTGTTGGGTGTTTTGTTGTTTTTAAGGGTAATAATGGTTTAGCCAAGCCCGAAATGCAGAAGATCACACATGATGTGTGCTTGCATCCACTCTGTTAAAAAATCACGTACTGGACTTTGAAGGTGATACTACTATTTGAAGCTCATTCTAGGGCTGTCCCACTGTGGCCTCTGGAAGACACAAAAGGGGGTACTAGAAGAGCTTGCTGAATGGCAAGGCTTGCATTTCAGCAGAGTAACTTTGTGACCAGTATCATTCCAGTAGCTTGAGAGCAGAAACCAAGATTAATGTGGCTTGCTGGGTTGAGTCCCAGTTTCAACCACAGTATTTTGGACACTTTCATTACACCTTCCTGCGTTAACCGTGAGACAGAGACAGACACGATTATGAGACTGAAATAAACTGGGCTTCTCTCTCCAGCTTCTGAGCAGATCGAAGTCAAAACAGCCACATATGGTATAGGGAATATAGAAATCTTAGAATTTGTAGAACATGAACTGCCCATTCAATTACTTATGTAAAATCTATTTCGCAATTCTCATCACTGCTTTGTGCTCTACTGAGCAGAGACGCTAACGGAGAAAGGGGAGGAACAACATACATAACTTTGCATCACATTTCACTTTTTCTCTCCAACTTTGAAAGATAAAAGACGAGATTTCTAGCAAGAGTGGCAGTGCCCACAGCACAAGATCAGAACAAAATTCTGTGAACTACAGAGTTCACCTTCCTCCGCTGCTTATTCTGCTAGTTTTTTTTTCCCTGCTGTTATTTATTTGCTTTCATGTGCTCCTTCAACTAAGATGACAGCGAGAACATCCTCATAAGCCTGAGGGCTTTGTGGTTGACATTCTCAGCTGTGTCACTTCCACATTGCTACTAAAAGAAATAAATGGGTTCTAGATATGCTACTCGGTAGATTTTTTCAACCATATAACACCCTGTTTGACAGAGCATGAATGGAGTTTTGCATCAAGATCTTTTACTTTGTTTTTGGTCCTTTTCTTCTGTGGAACTCTTAGGTATCAATCAGATAAGAAGCCTAAATGCTTAACTAACAACATCAAGTTTATCAGGAGGAGGACATTCAAGAATAACAGATTTGTCTACTAAACCCAGGATTTTAACAAAACAAGTTGTTTCCATATTGCAAAAGAAATGTGCACAACTGTCCTGATAAAATTTAATTACAGACTAATTCAGAAACACTACATATAATTCCACACTAAAATAGCTAAATCTTCATTTTTGGAAAAAGCAAACAAAAAAAAACCAAACCAAAACAGAACACTTTACTCAACATGCTTAAAGGAAAACTGAGAGCTGAAAATAAAGAAGTGACAACAAAACATGCTCCCTACCTGATTCACATAGCTTTATATGTTGAAGTAAAATAACAGTCCCATTCTGGGAACAAGAACACAGGCTACAGAAGAGGCACATTCTAACATAAAAATGGAAATAAATAGAAGAGAGTTTTCCATGTTTTCTTAGTTCTCCCAAATCTCATCCCTGTAACATTGGAAGTGAGCTGTCAGGTGCTGTCATTACAAACCATGTGAGCACATGTGCTCATGTCAAAGCAGTCTGCTTGCTAGTTATCTCATCAGAGGTATTTCCAAAGCTCTGTCATCCTGACTGGAAGATTAATAGCTGCTTCCTCCTCATGAACCCCTGAAACCAAAATTGCAGAACTTGGTGAAGATCTCCCTCATACATTCCATTTATCATTGTTTACTGTGAAGCACTCCGTGGCTCTCTACCCCCACTCAAATAGTTCTCACCCTTCTCTAAGGCATTATTTAATCACAAGCAATGTAAAATCATCTTACTGTCATGATGACAGATCCTACAAATCCCTTCTACTGAGTACGGTCTTGATCTGTTGTATTGCACAGTAAGAGGGTTTGCAGGATTATCTACTACAAGTTTTCAAAAGTTATCCAGAACTGAAGAAGTTTTAAATCCCGGACCTCAACCCCAAGCAATGTTAGGAAACACATTTCATTTGAGCATCTTCTTGAGATCATTGCTGTCCATTTCTTTTCCTGGCATACAAGCCAAGACAGGCACAGAATCCAATGACGCTGACAGCGAGGCCCAGCAGGAACGCAATTGTATCTCCTGCATCCATGGCTTCAACCACTGGCAGCACCAGCAGCAGTGCACTGAGGACCAGGAGAAGTTTTGAGGCGCACCCAGCAGAAGACATGCTGCTGACCCCACAAGGAAGTTAAATGATGAAAGCTGTAGAAAGCAGGTCCTTCGGCACTATCTGCTTAGAAAACAAAAGGAACGTGACTGGACCTCCCTTCCTTCTCCCTTGGATTCTATTCCCAAAAGCCAACCAACGAGATTGCTGTACTACAAGCATCTGGGTGGGAGTTAGGACAACAAGTTACAAAAACATGCAACTTAATGTCATGAGACAACTATGGCGAGTTTGCAATTTTTCACTTCTTTTTCCACTAGGCTGAAACAAGTCTCTGAAGCCTTTTGGTGAGGGCGGCTCAGAGCATGCTCTGCTGCCCCGTGCCGGCTCGCTGCACGCTCTGTATGCGGGCCTGTCCCTGGGCTTTCAGGATGGGTGGCCGACACGAACCGCTGGCACGGCACGGCCTCGGGAGCTGTGCACACAGGACTACAGAGAACGTGGATGTAAGTGCCAGTCCCTCCCTGTGAATACGCTCTAGGACAAACGTCCCATCCGGTTTCACAAAGTTCATGAGAACCGGTTTGAGATAAGCTCAAAGAAACGGAGGAAAAGAAAACACAAGCGGTGTTTTACCCGGGGCCACACCCTAGGTACCTTCGCTAAAGTAAGGCGGCACGAGCAGAAGGAAACTCCCGGCCAGCGCCGGACGGGGCCTGCCCGCCCCGCGCAGCTTCCCGGTCTGGTCGGGGCTCCGGCAGCCCGCGGCCACCGGGACTCCGCGCGGCGCCTTCCCCGCTCCCTCGGCAGCGCTGAGCAGCCGTCGCCCTCCCACGCGGCCCGGCCCGCCCCGCAGGCCCTGCCCTCACGGCGGCCGCCGCCGGACCGCGGACCTCGGTCACCTCCTGCAGCAACGTAGCGTCGCCGACTCCGGGCCGGGCGGCGTCCCCGCTCGGCACCGGGCGCTCAGCTCCTGGGGAAGGCCACTTCCCACCCCGCCGCCTCGTCGCGCTGCCAGGGCCCGGCCGCCGCCATGACAGGAAGGGGCGGTGGAGGGCCGGAGCCGGGGGCGGGCTGACCCGGCCGGGCCGCCTCCCGCCGGGCACGAGGTGCCGCGACGCGGTCTTCGCTCGTCCGCAGAGCCCGCCTCGGCTCCTTCGAGCATCCCGGGTGTGGGCGGGCCGCGGCTCGGCAGTGTCGCCTTTCCCCCCCTTGAGCGGCGGAGCGAGCGCCGCGCTGCTGTGAGGGCCGCGGGGCCACGCCGCTGTGCGAGCGGCCGCAGCCCGCGAGTCTGGCGTGGGAAGGCCGCCAGTGTTTCGGCTGCACGCCAGTGAAACGATAAGCGGCTGGCTGAGCGCTCGTCGCTCTGGAAATAAATAAATAGCGCGAGGTGCTCCTGTGGAACTGCAGATGCCGCTTTGGGACCTGACAGGGCAGCGGTACCAAGTACTGATAGCACCAGCGTAACAAGAGCCTCTTTGTAGGTGTGTAAAGGGTGTATAAACGTGTGTGCAGGGTGCAGAGCTGCATGGTGCCTTAACAACAGAAAAGATTGTAATCAGGCAACTACCTGTCATCACCCACAACACCCAGTAAAAGGTCCTGGTTCTTGATCTTATTTCTGCTTCAGAGCTGCTCGTAGGAGCGCTGTGTCTCATGCTGTGTCTTCTGTTACACAGAGCAGGACTAAAATGTTTTTATTGTAAGTGCCACAGCAGCATACCCAGCTAGTTCCTTATGGAAGCTCGAGTTGAAGCTCACAGATGTGAGAGACCTTTCAACTCTACGTTTTAGAGCTCATCATGTCAGTAATGAAGAGTTATGCCATCTTTGGACTTGCATATTTTGAAGGTGAGGAGTGCAAAATCCAAGGAGAAGACTGATTATAGCAAAATTATCTTGCTTTCTCTCTCCTGAACACTTTACATGATGTAGAGAAGTACAGTAGAAATGCTGTGGAAAATTTGGATTGTAAGGTATATCGTGTATTAACAATAGCATGGAAGTGCTATTGAGAATTAGAAAACACTGTCATTTGAGGATGTATCTCTGGCTTATTAGCTTTTCCAGTGCCATTGCATTTCTTAGCTTTGGCTTCAGATACAGAGTGCTTTGAAAAAATGCCAACAAAATCTAAACAGTGAAGGAGACTCTTGTGGTTTTTGTGCTGTCTGAATAGCAGAGAGATGTGTATTCAGCTTCAAGCTCTGCCATCAACTTCCTCCATCACCTCAGGCAAATCTTCCTTTTGACCTATCACTGCTTTGATTGTTGAGCTCAAGCTATTATGTAACTAATATTCAGAGGAAAGGCAGAGAACTCCCAAAGCTGACAAGTTAAAGCTTTGTAAATGCTGAGGCACAAGGCTAAGGAGGTATGCGTGAGACTGGAAATTGAAAATAAAGTGCACATTCTGGGCAGGGAAAAGTTACAAGATAATCAGCAGAGAAGGGCTGCACGCTGAAGGGGGATTTATTTTTTCTTGCTCCTGCTCAATTTGTGCAGGAGAGCCATTTGTTTATTACATGACCACACTGATCTAAGAAGCTTTCTGATCAATTTTTGGACTTCAGCTGTAATGAGAAATGCTAACCCTGATTACTGATAAGACATTGACTACGGTGCAATGATTATCGGTTTTAAACCAGCGTGTTCACCCTTGAGCTACTTTTCTGTGATACTGAATCTGACATTTTTGCTGGCTGTTTCTATATCCTCACTGCATCGTTTCACTCAGATCCATCCACTTTTTCTCTTACAAAAGCAATGACTTGCTTTATTTAGTCTTCTCTGTCTTTGAATTCCCCATCATAATTCAGATTCTACTTCATACACTTCATTTGCCTCTGCACTTAAAATACAGCATGATTTACTTCTATCATTAACCTTATCCACATGCTTCTCAGTCTACTGTCACAGAAATGTTGACTTCATCCTTACTCTTCCTTCCTCTCTGTCCCCTCCCCTCTTATCACGTGTACCTGTTTTATCCTGCCTTATTTTTTCTTTTTTGTTTCTTGAGGTTTCCTCTCAAGTAAATGTAGTTAGCCATAGACCTTTCCTATCATGAAAACACCGATTGGATTCCCTTTTTGTAACCAGTGCTGTTTTTATTCCTTTAATCTCTATCCCCTCCAAACATGCTGTGCGAATTGCTCTAATTAGAATGTGTGTCTCCTTCAGTATGCTCCATCCTCCCTCCATCAGCTGAAACTGCTCATGTTGGTATCTCTAGTTAATGTCCCAAGAATGAAGGCCCTTGTTTTGTTATTCACTCTCTGATTGAAGGACTGCCTTTGAAACATTCATTCTTCTTCCAAAATGCAGTATTCACCTGCTTTTCAAAAAAGTTTTCTTTCCTGATTCTTCACTTCTACTTCTTAAATATTGCTTTCTTTTCTCCTGTTGAGATAATGATAGGTTTCTACTTGTTATTTTTCCTCTTAACTCTTGTTTTTTCTTGACTTTCTATGGATTGGCTGCCCTTCTCAACAAATGTGTTTTCAGATATCAGCCTTTAACTCCTGCTTCCTTTATCTTCCCCCTTTTTTTTCCCACCTGGTGGCGTTGAAGTCTTACTGCACCTCGCACAGCAGCTCTTTGATAGCTCATGACTGTATTACCTGTAGTTATGCCTTAACAATGATTCTCTCTTACTGTGACCCCTGCAGCTTTGTTTATTCAAAGTGCTGTTGCTAAGGTGCCTCTCTCTGGTTTGTCATTTTTGCTGTGTTCCCTCACTTCATAATCCTCTGGTGTTACATTTTCTCCTTTGCTGAACCAAAGACAATTTTCTTCTGAATCACAGAAGGCCTTTGCAGTGTAATCTTCCTTCGTACTGGTTTATCCTATTGCCATGTCATGAGGTTAACTTCTACCTCTCTTTTGTCACCCTGGCGGACTCTTTTTGATCCCTCTGAGAAGCAAAAGTTACTTCTTTCTCAGAGTGGGGAAGGGCTTACAGAAGGAATTGTGCTACTTTTTGATACAAAATTCTTTCTTTTGGCACCACATGCTTCCTGCTGTCCTTTATACAGCCATAAAAATAAAGGATTAAATAGCCCAGTGATTCCTCTTCCCTCAGTCCTTTGCTCCTCTAGTCTGGCAGGGGATCTCCTGTGCTGCTGGAATCTCTTTGAGTTCTCTTGCCAAGACTTCAGAGACGTCTGTGCAGCACTGGCTGAAGCAGAGGCACAGAGGCAGCTGCCAGCCCTGCAGAAAAAAGCTCTGGAGTTGGTGCTGGCAGGAGGCGGGAGCCGTGAAACTGCAGGAGTGAGTGCAGAGCGTGCCAGCCAGAGTTAAACACCCATTGATTGACTTCCGTGCTGAACTCCGCAGGGGAATGCAAGAGCTACCCATCAATACTGGTTAATCCAGGGATTCCCCATGATTATTGTAAGCAATGCCATGCTTCTTTTGGATTATGAGGAGCAGGCATCTGGGTTTTTTGTAGAATATAATACAGCAGAGGTGGAGATCTGCTGGAACAATGCTCCCAAACTCTCTCCAGCTCTGAGTTATTTAAGACTGAATGCAGTCTTCTTGACTTCAGTCTGTTTTTTTTTTTGTGCTGATGTAAACGATTGAGATGTTTTTGCATTATTCATCAGCATTTCCACTGGTAAGTTGAATATTGTGTTTTGCATGGTTTATTCTTTTTGAGAAAAATGAATTAGTGTACATTATCAAGAAAATATATACAGCAATTTAGCTTCAGAGGACCTGGCTATGCTGTGTTCATCAGTATGAATGGTAAGCAAAAGAGGATACTATTCAACACAGAAATGACAGAATGGGATTTAAAGGGGAGTAGCGGCTGTCATCCACACATTCTTTTGTGTAGCACATCTTTTTTTTTTTTCCAAGTTATGCTGTCAGATGTTTTCTCCTGTGCATATGATTAAAATAAGTAGAAGTTTAATAAAAATAAAAAATGATTTAAAACATGTGAAGCTTGAATAATCACGTGTTTTAAATCTAGAACTAATCTGTATTTGGATATATTTATCTATAGAAACATGTAAATATCCTTTTTTATCTTATCAGCTTTAGACATTAGAAATAAAGCTTGGCTACTTACAGAGTTCTAGCTATCTAAATATGAGTGCTTTAGTCATAAATGAGGAAACTGTTATTATAAAATTGTCCCTTAAATTTGCATGCCTAAAATATACTGTTTTAGGATTGGTGTCTGAAAAGAAGGTGGCCAAAAATAGAAAATAATTAGGGAAAACAAGAGGTTAGTATCAGACTCAAGGTGATGTGTCTGGCAAGTGGGAAAGAAGTCGGAATGAGGAGCTGTGTCCTCTGCCCAAACTCACTTCCTGGGGGAGGAGGATCACAGAAGCAGAGAATGGGTCACACTGGAAAACATGATGCCCTGTCTGGTTTTTAATTTCTCCAAGGGTGGAAACTGCACAGTATCTCTGTGCAATCTACACCAGTGCCCAATCACTCTCACAGTAAATTGTTTTTCTTATGTTTAAATGGCATTTTCTTTGTTTTGGTTTTCACCCCTTACGCCTTGTCCCATCACTAGACTCTTCTGAATATAGCTTGGCTCTGTCTTTAAGAAGATATTTATACACATGGCTAAGAAACCACCTGTCCCTTTTCTTCTGCAAGCTGAGCAATCCCAGCACACCCAATCTTTTATAATATGCCAGATGCTTCAGATCCTAAATCACCTCCTTTGCTCTTTGCTGGACACTGTTCAGTAATGCCATGCCACTATTGTAATGGAGAACTCAGGACTGGCCCCAGATCTTTGTTTCTCACAAGTTAAGCCAAAGGATCACCTCCATCAGTCTGTTAGCAGTGCTTTACCTAGCACAGCCCAGGGTGTTTTCAGCAAACATTATGGCCCTGCAATACTGCTATGTTGTCCTATTCTCCACTGACCCAAGGAATAGAGGGGTGTTGGAATAATTTATACGCTTCTCGGCAGCTGTTAAGTCATCACATTCATTAATGCTCTGTGGTTCTGGGACCCTCATTAGAGCATGATTGGTGTAGTCCTTGTACTGGGGTCTCAAGAAGGCAGCTCAGTTTTTCTCTCAGCACGTGCTCTGGAGGAATTTTTTGCACTGATGCAAACATTTCAGAACTCTTTTGTCAGAGTTCTGTGTCAATCTCCCAGTGAGGGCCCAGGCTGCTCAGCTTCTGCACACAGTGAACAGTCCTGCTGCCAAATGAGCAGGCATTTTAATGTAAGTGTATCTGAGGCAAGAAGCAATTAAATTTACACAATTAAAAATGAACAAAGGCTGGAGAACAAAAACAGGAAAAAGAGTGAAGTCACAAAGGGAAAAACTAAAGGTGACACTGATGGGAGACAATCAGAGAAGAGAACTAAATTCTTCAAAGGAAAAAGAAAACTTGATGGTTGCAGCTGACCCTAATAAGAACTAATTAAAATGTTGCAATTCATCTCAAATGTGTTATTTATTTGGTATTTCTGAGCTTGAATTCCTTATTGGAAATACCATCTCATTGACATATTGGAATTTTCCTATAGCCTTCAGTGAGGCCACGATCCCATGTGTACTTGAAATATAGGGGCAATTATTCTTCTCAGTGTTGAAATTTCATAATTTTTCTGATGCATGTGCAGCAGTCCAGTGCTAAAGGGAATGCCTGTAAAAGATTCCTGTAAATAAATAATTGCATTGAAAGTCATTTATCCTAAAATTGACATGTATTTATTTGGTAAATGCTGAAGTTTTGCTGTTGCAAGTTAAAAAAATGTATTTGTGGAATAAATCTCCCGTTTCTTATTTTGGTCATAGAAGGCTCTAAAAATACTTCGTAAAATAGAAAGCAAATCTGGATTATTTCAATGCCAGACTAAAGGGAAGGGACATCATTCATGAGGGACACATTTAATGAGCCAACTGTCCGCTCTCAATAGCTTGAAATTAATTCCAGCACTTGGTTATTTGGCTCCCTTTTCATTAGCAAAAACAGTTTGAGTTTCACTGTTGAACTAAATACACAGCTGTTGCTACAAAAGACACCGTGATTTCAGAAAAATATAATGGCTTAATGTCTTTGTGTCTCACGGATTACACAAACCTTTAAAGAAAAATACACTCATCTTCTGTTACCAGTCTGAAAGTTCATGTGGTGAGAAAAATCGCTCATCGTGAGTAAACTGAGAAATACAATTGTAAATACATGTAATTAAAACTGACATTTCTCACCTTAACAGCTCCAGTGGCCATGGTGATAAGAATCTAAGATACGTGAAAAATGGGAGCTATATATATTCAGTGTATGTTTAGTAACTACATATATTAAATATAAAATAGTAAAATAATAATAATGGTAGGTTAGTACTATGGCACCTGATCCAGACTCAGTTACCAAAGTAACGGGAAAAATTTCCACAGAATAACTGGGTTTGGGATGGTGTTTAAATACCATTTTTCATGGTGTAGTATGAAGTATACTTACCCCATTTTACAGCTGGGGTAAGTAAGAAGAAAGACAAATCCTTGAAACTCTTCTGGAAGATCACCAGGACAGTCGAGAAAGAATCCAGCACTTTCAGAGAATCATGGAATCATATGGTTGGAAAGGATCTGCAAGATCATCTGATCTAACCATCCTCCTGTCACCATTACTACCACAAGCTACTAAAACATATCCTGTAGCTCCTCATCCAGACACTTCTTGAACATCACCAGGGACAGTGATTCTACCTCCTCCCTGGGCAGCCATACCAGTACCTGACCACTCTTTGAGTGAAAAAGTTTTTCCTTATGTCCAATCTAAATCTCCTCTGGTATAACTTGTAGCCATTTCCTGGCGTCCTGGTTGTTGTCTGGGAGAAAAGGCCAAACCCCTCCTCATCACAGCCTTCTTTCAGGAAGTTGTAGACAGCAATGATGTCTCTGCTGAGCCTTCTCCAGGCTAAACAATCCCAGATTGCCAATTTCTTCTTGCCACTAAATTGTAGTGGCAAACTTCCTCCAAAACACTTAAAATGAAACTGGTGTTCCTTATATATTAATATGGTATTAATTGTGTCCTGAATAGTTCAGTCTTGAAAAGGATGTAGATTCTTCTAGTTCTTAATTATCTTTATTGTATATGGCTGCGTAACCTATTTGGAAAAGAACTGAGGAATTATATATGTACTGAAAGCCATTCTTAGTCACTTACTTCTGTTCCCACGTACCTGATTGTAACTTCCACAGATTTCTGTGGGAACAGAAGAGGAAAATCCCTTTGTGAAAATATTCTGTCAAGTTGTATGGTATCTTGCGCCAAACCACAAACCCCCTGAATGTTTCAGGAGGAGACTTCTGCAGTGACAAAGTTCAACATTTTCCGTGCTGATTGTCCTTATGTTCCAGCTGAGATACAAATATTACTGTAATGCAAACTGTATGGAAATACGTATATTTCCATCACTGTTTTCAAAATATTTTGGTAGCATCTTAGATCGTGGAAGATTTTATTTTGCCAGTGCTAAATTTCAAATGGAAGCTGCTTAACTTACAGGGCTATTTGCTGTTGTGCTTAATCACTTTTGAGAATCAATCCCTTCTTCAGGGAAGGAGCAGGAAAAATTACACACTTTGTGCTTTAGGGAAGTGTTACTTCTCTGTGGAAGTTTCTATAAATATAGTATGTAGTTGTTTCATCTGCTGTGAACTCATCAGTATCAGAACAAAGGAAGGCTTAAACTTTAGCATTTCTTAGATAAAATACCCAATGCCCATGATAATAAAATGTGCATAAAACACACACCAACAGGTATGTATGTAACTATGTAAAGAAATGTATGTATGTGCATACACATGCAGACGTGCAGTCTTGCAGTACTTAGGAAGTTTCACTTCTCCCTAAGACTGAGCACTGCCTGCACTCTTTGGTGGCATCCTGTGAAGCACTTAATTACCTGCTACCTTATGAGCACATCCACAGTATGACCATAGTCATCGAGACCATTTACATTTAGTCTTGCACTTGCTTCTCTGCATCAGGAGCAGCACGTTCAGAGCCCTGACAGATAAAGCCTGAAACACATACCCCACCAAACAGAGGCAAACAGTTCCTGCAGCTGGCATTTTACTTTTTGATAAGATGCTTCTGAGTATTATGGTTGGGTTTTCACTGCACAGGAGCTGGGTTTTGTGCCTCAGTGTTACGTGCTGTCGCGTACCTCTGTGCACAGAATGCCAACAACTGTTCAGAGAAACTTTGCAATTACAAATGTGTATAAGAGGCATCTATATTAAAGGCCATTTGAAAATGTATTCTAATGTATAAGGATTTTGAGAATGTGGAGAATAAACTTTTAAAAGAAGAGTGACAGGAGATTACCAAGTTTGAAACCAATTTTACATGAGCCTCTGCATTCTAATGGTTTTGACTACATTATAAACACATTGTCTACCTGTTCCCATTGCAGAATATCTTGAAAGTATTTAATAGGTGGTTCTAATTGCTCACATTCATAGTCTCTGAGGACTCCTTTTGCTAGTATCTGTCATCTTCTGGAAGTGTCAAGCACTGAGGGATTCAAAATTTATTCTGACTCTTTTATGACTTGCAGTCCAAATAGAGATAATAAGTCATAGTTTCTCTTCACCAGCTCATAGTAATGTAGCCTTTTATTTATCCATGATTGCAGGCAATTAGAAAGCAAATATACGTTAAGCTGCACATTTTAGAGCACAATAGTTATATGCAGATTGGCTTAGACATTGCTTTCCTTACAGATATTGTCCTTCTGTTTCATGCCTTTTTGTTATTTTTGATGCATCAGAGAAAATTTCTGCGTAGCATGGGGAGACCATAAAGCAGAAGGTCATATGGGTCAAAGAGGGAGATGACAGGAGTGTGGGTTGATATTTTAACAGTAGGTACTGGGAGAAAAGGTTGCATTTTGATTTAAAGAGAAAGCTATGACAAGGTCTATTGACATTTAAGTGCTTGAAAGAAGTTATGGGTGGAAGATTGCATTGCAGTTTTCAGACAGTTGTATTCTTTGCATTGTGGGAAAGAAAACAGTAGCTGGTTTGGCTGGTGAGTTTTAACACGTGAAGCCAGATGGAGACCATCTAAACTTATTGCTTAAAAGTAGCAATTTCTGATCAGTTCTGTCACTGCCATTGCCACTGGACCAGATGCTTTGTGCTATGGTGTTGAGGCTGTTTTGGGAGCTCCCACAGTACTGGGCTTATACTGGGCAATACAAAAGAAGGGAAAGAGTTAAAAAAAAAGTTCCAAACTCTATGACAGGCCATAGTGAGCTGATTATGGCTGTAAGAAGAATGGTGGATTTGAATTAATAGACAGATTAAATGCTGCTATAACTTGTAAACAGCCACTGAGAAATCCTCATTCCTATCTTAACTCTAACAGGTTTGTGTAGTGAAAGGTCAGCAACTGTTAAAGTTCTTTATGTTACAGTCCTTTGTCTTTCACAAGATCACCTTTTTCCTTTGTACTTGCACTAAAAATCTCAACAGTAAGTCACTGTGACAGTAATACATTTGTAAAACATTTTAGTGTACACACTGCTCTTACGAGGATGGAGAACATTACCTGAACTGCTAATAATCCCATTTGTTTGGCTTTATTCCTAATGTCCCTGTGGGGTCAGAGTTGTCGTGCTGTCTGCGTGAAGGACAAATGATGAGCCTTTGATGTCAGTTTGAAGTGCAGAAATGTTACTGCTATTAGCATTGCAAACTTCAGTAAACAACTAATACAGAGATCAATTCTTTGGGCTGTACCTGGTGTTCAAGTGAAGTTCAATTCTAAGTCTTTTCTGTTACTTAGCTAATGCTAGAACCATAACTCATTCCTGGTAGTGTACTTATTATTATTTTCCTTTCTAACAGTTTCCTAAGTATTTGCTCTAAGTTTAGGATCATGCTGAAAGCAGAATGAACCTTATTGACAAGTTTGGTTCACTTCCTTCGATTGACATTTTCAAGCTGCTAAGATGCAGCAATCATACTTCTCTGAAGATCTGAAGTTACAGGAAGGCATCATGCTTAGCCTTTAGATGCAGTTGACCTTATGATGAGATGAGTAATGAGAGAATTAATGTTATTTAATCCTCCCTGTGATCATCTAAGGAAATTTGGCATGGCACATTTTCTCTTTTTGCTTATTCTTTATATGAATTACAGAACTGAGTTCTGAGTGTTGTTTTCAGTGCTTTAGTTGTGACATTTGATTATGAGTAATGAAATGCCCCATAGTTTCATTAATAATTATAAAAATTTATTGGTAGAAAAGCACAAAACAGTTGCAAATATAAAACCTTGACCTCGGCAAACTTAGGTCAAATTCATCAAGCAGACAGGTCATGGATGTATCTCCATGTGACACCGCTGCTGTTGGTATTACCCAGCTGCCTGTTGATCCACAAATGCCTGTAATCCTTCCATCAGGCAGGTACAACACCAGCTGTGAGCTCCACAGCTAGCAATCTGCCTACTGATCATTCAGGAGAGACCTCAACTCAAAGCTCTAGGAGTTGGATGCTCAGTGATGGGGGGATCTACTCCACACCACTGTAGTCTCGGACCATGGCCATGCTTGAGATGTGCTTCAGCTGAATGCAACCTTTACCTCAGTTCGGGGACCAGGTGTGTAAATGTTGGTGTGAGCACACGCTGCTATGCTGCACTGAGCAACACTTTGCATCCAAAAGATTCAGATCCAGTTCAACCCAATTTAGAGTAGGGACTTAAATTTGCATTTTCCACATGGGAATGTTCTGGGTGCCAGATTGCTCTTTCTCTTAGGAAGACAAAATATCCTTAGATACACAAAGATTTACAGGCTTGTGTTCCAGGCAGAACTGGGTGGGTGTCCCTGCAAATGTCAGCTCAAGCCCAAATCCTTTTCCTCTGCAGTGAAATCTTAATGGTCTACATGGCATCTGAGGTACTCAGAGGTACTCCCACACAACGAGGGGTGAGGAATGGTTGGAGATAGTGCTATGTCAAGGTAGAACTATGCTCCAGTATGATGAGGTATATGTGACAGGGAGCTCAGAAGTGTGGCAGCCAGCCTCTAGTCATGACCAAGAACATCCCAGAGGTAGGTGCTGTCTAAGAAACATACAGTTTAAGTATGTGTTACCTACACTAATGATGTTCACTTAATCTCTGCATTGATCTTGGATGAACGGCCCAAGACCCCCCCGCACATCTGCTTTTCCATGTGGTCAATCCGTATGTTTGTGCCATGGCTAATTGATCCCTGTCTGTGGCTTTCTCTGGTACATTTCTCAACCCTCCCCTGAGTCTCCTAAGCACCTCTGTCTGTCTCTAGTGTTTGTCTGCTGAGAATGACTCTTGTGTAATCCATGAGGCAACCTCCTAGGAAAGTTGTTGGTGTCAGTAGTTTCTTATTACAGAGATGAACAGTGTTATTTTCATGAAGAGGTGTCAAGTCCTAAAATAATTAGAGGCCTTTTTTTTTTTTTTTTAAACTGTATTTGTCTTTTTCTCACTCTGCAGTTCTTTAGTGAGTCTGACATTGTTTTCTAACTGAGCAGGTTTTGTTTTTGTTTAGCAAAGTGTCAGGAGCTGTCAGCACATGATTCATTGATATAATTTTGTGATTATATTATCTGTGCAACGAATTATAAAGAGCCATGAAGACTGGTATGAGCAGAAAGTGAGTGGAAATGCTGTGGTGCTGAAGTACCAGAAGTAGCAACAGAAAAATGGCACCTGATGGCACCTGTGTTAGCAGGTCTTCAGGACATCATGGAGACTGTGCACAGCTTTTCTGACAGATCAGAAGACAAGAGACAGTGAGTAATTCCTAATAAACAATGCATAAGGAGTGTAATTCTACTCATAAAGAAGACAGAAAGCATATCCAAACCAATATGTCACCTCCAACCTAACAAGTGCCAAGAAGATGTGATGAGGACTCAGTAGCTCCATCCTTCATCTTCTGCATCACCCAAGATGGGAAGACTGACCACCTAGGTGCCTCCATTTTGGTGCTTGTGAGTATATGCACATATATGTGACATGACTGAGTGAAACTGATTTTTTTTTTAACATAAAGCTGCCTGTCTCACACCCTCAAAGTCTTGTGTGAGGTTTTGCTACACTGATGGAACAGTTTTTCCTACATTCCAAATTTCCTACATACTTCCATAGTACTTTTCCTGTTTGGATTGGGAGTTAGCATGGATGAGCTATCATGCATGTAGCCACATATATCACTTTAAACTGCCTAAATTAATGTCCTCCAAATTATAATCCTGTTGTCAGGCAGTGCTGTCTGTTAGAACATGTCTGGCAAAAGCAGATTTGGCAAGAAAAGTCTGTTGCTTAACTGTAACTATCATGGGAACTGTAGTAGGAATACTCATTTTTGACCATCAGTGTAAAAATTCCAAAAATCTAAACTAGTTAGATTTTATGGCATTAGCATTAGCCCTTCATTTATTCATTTTGCGGTGCCAGGTCTTCTCCAGTACTTCTTCTGGATATATTCAAGCATTTCATTATATATTTATTGTCATTGTACTTCAGGACTGATGATTTTTTTAGGCAACTTTTTGTTTCTTAAAATTTATTAATAGTAGTGTGTCATATTCATTGTGTTTTCCTCAAGATGTGGTTTGGCTTGAGTACAGACAGCTAGAGCAGAAACACTGATGACTCTTAGAAGAAATATTCATGATTCTCCTTGTCTGTTGAAGCAAACAATGATAAAGCCTCATAGAGTCTGCTATGAAATATCTTTATATTCTTTATTATTCACTTCTTTTCATTCCGTAACACAGAATGAAAATTAAATGTTACTCTTGTCCAGCACTTTAAGCTGTTCTTGCATTTTTCCTCAATTGAAAATGTCCCTTGTGCAGACCTCATCACAAAAAATAGGGTATTTTCCTCTGAAAGATTTTGGGTGCCAAACTACAAGTCAGCACCCTCCCAAGATGTGTAACCTATGTGCAACAGGATTCTGTATTCTTGAGATAATTTGCAGGATCCTTGCAGATGTGGGTGCATTAGTGAAGATATTAGCTAAAAATGTTTTGTATGTTTGATAAAATATTAATCCTATTCCCTGATATTATAACCTGTACATAGCAGTGATATCAAATGATGTGGCCTGATTTTGTCTCAACTAGATGTCACAGGGCTTAAGCTGATTGTGCCCTTCTTGAGCAAAAAGTAATCTTTCTTGCTCATTCTCTTTCTCACAATATAGTTATAATAATAGGAGTGAATTGTTTCAAACCACTTTTTCAGCACAGTTTTTTCCAGCTCAAGGCTGGAAGTGCAACTTTACTGCCAACTTCATTACTCTCTGACATGTGTACACGAAACCATGTTTATGTCAGTGATTAATGAGAAGTGCCCGTGACCACTGAGGAATGCATAACTGGTCACACATGCCAAGAGCCTGGCCTATGTAAATCTCTGACCAAGGGAAAGCTGGCCAGCCAGGTCCCACCTGTCCTGCAGAAGAAGGCAGCATCTGGCTGATGACTTGTTCTGTCACAGCTGATTGAGCACATAGCTGTATTAAATACCAGCTGTAAAGTACTGTTCTGGTAACAGCTTGCCCCATTTCCTATAAGAAAAAAGAAAACAAAACTTTGAATATCATATTGAGACTCCCTGTATGAGCATACAGGCCTTGAAAAACAAAATCCTAGTCCCAGAACTAGCAGTAGATCTCACACTGTTTTTGAGAAGAAACAACAAACTTTTCCTGATCCATTAGGACATTGGCATGTCAGTTGACTGAACCTGGCAATGGACAGGGAACTTCTGCTTCTCTTCATTCCAGCCTGGCTGAGGTTCCTCCTGGGAATGCATGTTAAACAAATGGGGATCCTGAAGCTGGCAAAGAATATCACAGAGGGTAATTGTCTCTCTTTGTAACTTGCACCCAGGGGTTCTGTGGTGCATTTGATGTTCAAGGTCTCAGTTCTCACATAGTCCTACCGTGTAACCTTTGCTCATGCTGCTGGTAAATGCTGTGAAAATTCTGCAGAAAGGTCAGAAAGGTAAAATTTTAGGCATAAGTAGAATTGTTGAAGTGAAGTTGTTAATCATTCAAGCATTCAAGAGGGAAAAAACCCCAACATTTTGGAAAGGTGTAAAACCATAAGGAAAAAATAAAACAGGTAGTTTGGCCAAGGGTAAACTAAAATCAGGGGGGTATTTAATTGAGTCAGTTGTTATCACTATTAACAAAGCTGGTGGGGACAGTAGCTCAACATCTCCAAGGATCCCTTCCCGGCAACTGCAGAGGATGAGTTCTTCCAGCATGCAAAAGCCTTTTTGGGGTGGTAAGCATAATGATTAGCTAGAGGAGACACCAGCAGTTTTTAACAGTAGCCAGGAGGGGGAGTATTAAAGAGTTGTACCGAAAGTCCTTCTGAAGTTGACTGGGCGTTTAGCATTGCAGGTTCCGAGCACGCTTCACACGTACGCGTGGAAGATCCCTCTCTGGTCTCACAATTTCAGATCTCTTTCTGCTAAGAGCATATTTCTCCTGCACACTGATAATCCATTGTAAGATCTTTCTGTTTTCACTTGATTTGTTGAGCAGCAGAAAGTCAAAGGCCCCTTACCCGTTCCATCTCAGGCTGCATGGTGGTGAAGAGTGTCTCTAACAGCCACAAGAAAGGTAGGTATTTAAACATTTGCCCAGTCCTATCAGAGGGAAACTTATACAATGTACACAATATCTTAACTCAGTGTTCTGCTGACCCATCAAGACTGTCAGAATTTCCACTCCATTTGCTACAGCTATTTTCCTCGAAGCTTTCCTTGATTAAATGTTACTTTCTCAAACTTACTTTCTTAATGCCCCCAGAATTCATGTCAGTGTTTATTCATGTAGTTAACTCTTGCACAGGTTATTATGTGCATTGGAAGAATCCCTTGTAAGAGATTTGCATGGCTGTCTTAAAGTTGGCTTCATTGTTGCTGTTGGAAATAAACACTGCTTGAAAGAACAAAAGTGAAATTCTCATTTCTTAATATTCCTTCCCATCTAATACATAGATACTAATAAATAATATTGATTTGATATTCCCATTTTTTAGCTCCTCGTTACTCTTGTCAGTTTACAAATACGAATTTATTTTTGTCTTTATTGACCTTAAGTTTCATTATTCTTGCCACTTCTTCAAGTCTTCCACTGTTTTCTGACAGGGAGTTATTAAGTCACCTTTTGCTCTTTTAGTTGTGAATGCAAAGAGGCTTTTCTTTACAGTGGTCTTTGTTTCTTGTTTATGCCATTCTGTTATTGAAAATCGTAAGTCCTTAAGTTTGCTGTTTTTAATTTAGATGTAAGTATAAATTTCATTCATTTATATTATCCTTCATTTTCAGATTTTCAAGAATTGCAGTTCTCATGTATTGCCCACACATCTAATACGTAAAACTTCTTAAACATTCATGAGACATTACTGTCATTTCTGACAAGGTACTGACCAAAGTGGAAATGATTCCTTCTGAAAACTATTATTTATCATTTGCTCATGACAAATGTGGAGAAGTAGAAATTCATAAAGGATTACTTGCTCTGTGGTTTCAGACTCTGTGACCCATATTTCTGTAACTTATGATGTCTGAAGATAAATATGTTTTCCTCATCCACAGAATCTAACATCTTTTGCAAATGTTGTGGACTTTGGCTATCCTTTCCCATTTTCTTTCTGAATACTGATAGATTTATACTTTCATTATTTTGCTGTTGAACACCTAATTAGGAAAAGAACTTGAATGCGGTACTATAATAATATCACTGTATTATTTATATGAAAATAATTTGCTTGCTTTCTAGGGCTAATGGGAATTTTATTTGATTCTTAAATTATTAAAACTTATCTACACTGCCAATACGTGGCTAACAGACTTTGTTATTAGTTTTCCACACAATGTGAATTTTTAACTATTACAAGACTGTGCTAAGGCTTGCAATTAGTTGCTTCTTGCCAACCAGGTTTTTTTTTTTTAATTTTATATATGTGTGTGTGTGTGTATGTATATATATATCCACAAAAGTATATTTCAGACAAAAATGAGTGGATTTATTATGACCTTCCTCAACCCACATTCTGGATTACATGATAATTCGATGCCAGGGAGGGACTTCTCTTTTTAAAATAATTTCAATAAGAGCTGGTTATTTTTAAGGAAGTAGAATATATTGAAGTTGGAGAGGGTGTGATAAATCCTTATGCTTATGGAAACTCAAACCAAAATTTCATTTTGATTCTTCCAGGAGGATCACTATTTATCTAAGAAAAGTAAAATGGTAAGATAGTACATTTGAGTTACACTGTATTACTGGCAACACCAAATAATTTTTATTACATTTATCCTTGGGTGAAGACAGGCAGACAATTACTACAGGTTACTCATCTGCAAGCTTATCCTAAGCCTACCTGCAGAGCTGTTGAGCTACTCATATTTGTTATACCATTGCTACGTACATATATACATGTGTATATAGATGCAGTTATAAATATACACATATGTAAATACACATATTCATTGAATACATAGAGAAAGAAGGAGCATTGTGATGCTGTTTATAAGATGTTACTCTTATAAACAGATATTTTTTTCTTCCTTGAATGTAAATGTTATGCACCCAGAAAAAGTCAGTTTATGCACCTGTAGTATAGCTTGTTATTTGTCTTAAAGACTGCATATTCAGCAGAAATGTGTCCCTGTTTGGCTTAGAGACAAGGACTTGTACAGCTCAGTCTTCATAACGTCTACGCTTTCGTTAAAAATAGTCACAGGTCTAATGCTCTGCTTCTCTTTTTTCTATGCCGTATTGTATCAAAATGGGGTATCAGGTCCAATTGCAGTGTTACTTCACAGCAGTCCACATGACAGTGGCAGATGTCAGTGTTAAATCACAAAATCACCGAATCGTATGGGTTTGAAGGGACCTCTGGAGATCATCTAGTCCAACTTGAACTAATGACAGTGCTCAACGTAGAAGTACATTCTAGGACACTGAGGATGGACCAAGGATTCATATTCTTCAGGGAGCTGATTAATTTTAAACTTATTTCTTTCCTTGTGTCTATATTTAGTGTAAGAACAAATCATTTTCATATAATTTTCTGTTCTGGTTACAATCTTAAGAGTGTCAAGGGACTGGATAAATGGATAAATGTTCTGCTATTTTCTCTTTATTATTATAATTTTTTCTCACAAGATTGAGAAAAAAGACAGAATATAATGAGAATAAAAATGCACGGTATTGAAGCATTAAAATACGGTGATAATTCATTCCTGTGACAAACTACAGCAAGAACAGAATGCAGTGTAAGATATATCCATTCTCCTGACAAAACCTGTGGAAAGAGTGGGAAACTGTATAAAAGTAATCTACTCCAATGTCAATTGTCCTAAGGCAGCAGCCCATGTCCCATGTCCCTGGTACCAGAGTAGCTGCGGATCCTTTATTTAAAAGTGCTTCTTAGTTCAGATTCATTTTTGAAACAGCACTGTTTTGTGCATAGGCCTTTAGTTCTACTTTAAGAATATGAATATCACTTTGCCTGTCAGACTGTTTAAATGAAAAGATATCTTCACTCTGCATTTCTAGGTGTTGACATTGATTTAGCATTTTTTATGGTGCAATCTAGCAAAGCTAAACACAATCAGGTTTTGACTTTTCATTGTGTGGGTTTAGTTCTGAAGTACTGTATTATTTACATCAATGAGAGTAATAACAGTTCAATTTAGAATTTTGGTCCTCAATTTAATCCCACTGCAATCACTGAGATGTGGAATAATAAGGGACTTTTTTCCTAGCAGTGTTGGTGTGAGATTTGTGGGCTTGAAATATGTCACTTGAAATTACATGTCCACGGAAAATTTAGCAAATATTCAGATAAAAACTATCAGAGCACAGAGCAGTATCTGTTTCCCTAAATTGATTTGGTTGAGTTTTATGTATTTTTACTGAGAAACTGTCCCAAGAACTTTACTGTTTGGTGATTAACTAACAAATAGCATGCAATAGATTTAGTTTTGGATAGTGTTTTCTCTGCAGTGGCTATCTCAAAATGCTCTGCCAAACTTGCTATAATTGTCAGGATGGATTTTGCTGTGGCCTCAGTAATAACTTGCATGCCGTTGGTTGATTAGAAGATTTTCCAGGAGGTAGCTGAGCTCTCTTTTGGGCTGGAAATCAAGGAGCTGGAACAAAGGTATCTAGTATATGCTAACAGCCAAAGCCTGCCTCAGAGCTGCGGAAAAATAGAGGTTATGTTATCTCACAAATGGATGTCATGAGATTAACTTAAAAGAAATCTAAATCTAGTCATCTGTCACCCTGAAGGATTCGTGTAGTAAGGTATTTAAAGTAGCTAAGATTAGAATAGCTTCATTTGCAATTTATATTTGCTACCGACTATTTTAAGAGTATATACAAGAGTCCTAGGATGTGTAGTACAGTTCAGCAGAGGGTTATACTTGGATGGTATTAAGGTAGTGTTTCTCAAACTATTTTTTGCCCATATCTGGCTTCCCTCCCATCAAATTTTTAAGGGAAGGCTGGAGAATACGTACACAAACCCCATGTCCTGGTTTCTGGCTTTTTTTTTGTTTTGTTGTTGTTGTTGTTTGTTTGTTTGTTTGTTTTCTTTTATTCCTTTTCCAGGGAGGCTCAGCAGTGCCCACTTACAGCTATTTCTGACGGGCTGGTGCTAAGCTGGTCCTTTCTCAGATGTATTCCTTCAGAGTCCTGGCCTGTGCCTCACGGGTTGTCCTGCACACTGCAGAGGAAGTCTATGGGATTTGTTTAGGAGTTTGAATTCCAAGCAGCTAAAAAATAGTGCAATGCTCCGTCTTGCAGAACTTAAAGTTTTTTGTTTTTTAATATGACTGTGAACTGCTGGTGGCCCCTAGGAACATACCAGCTAAAAAACTGCAGTTTAGAATTGCAAATCATTAATTACTCATTGTCTTTGCTGCTTTATCAAGAAGACTTGATGGTATGTGGTAGTGCAGGACCCAAACAGAGACCAATCATAGTTTTATTTCTTGATTAAGTCTCTGTTTCTTCATGCTGGAAATACATAAACCAATGTACTCTCGTCTTCATCCTACTACAGGCTCTCCAACGCTGAGCACGGTAATTCCATCCCAGGTGATGTAACTGGTAGAAAGTGTACCAAGACTGGGTGCTCCAGGTAGCATTTTAAGGTAGAAGTAACGTTTTTACTCAGTATAGGTTGTTCTGAACGTGAAGATTATCTTTGTACATAATCTTGCAAAAGTACCACAGAATCAGTTCTAGCCTACTGTAGTTACAAGCCTGCACAATAGGAACTGCGTTAAGTGGAAAACATTACTGATGGGAAAGATTCATCCACCAATATAATTGAACTAACAAGGATTTTTACTGTGAGAAAGAGGGTGCTAGAAAGAGGGTACTGTAAGAAAGAGGGTCCAGCATAACAGGATTATTTCAGTAAGTCCTATTTCACCCCACTATGGTGAGATCTATGAAAAGATCCAATACTCTGCAGTCACTGCTAATATACACCTCATTTTTGTCTCCAGACTGCCTCCGGGGCAGGTCTTAGATACGCTGAGGCAGGTGCCTAAATCCCAAAAGCAGTTCTTCCTCCACCATAATGATAGTTATGCCTTGCTAATATTCAAAATATTGATCTTTAAGCCCTTCCAAATGCTTTAGATAAATGATCAGTAATGTGTGTACACCATTTTTAGTGTGGTCCTTGTATTATTAATAGCCAATATGTTCTTTCAGCTACAGCTCCCGTGAGTCAGACTTGTCCAGTAACCAAAGGCAGAATACAGGCAGTACAGTACAGCACAAAGCAAATGCTGTTAGAGGTCACACCAAGGATAACTCAGGACAAACAATTGGCTCAGGAGCTGGAGAAAAGCATTATGAAAAACAACCAAGTGTGAACAGGGTATGTAGCAGAACAGAATATTCATTCCCCAATTATTATGACACTGTTTAGACTGTTTACTATAAAACCCATGATGTACTAAGATACACGTTTTCCAAGAAAGAATGTGGTAACAGTAAATGATGATTGCCTTGTAACAGTGCAGCAATTGCAAGATGCCAGAATGTAGACAAAGGAGGTTGAATTTATTTAACTTCTTTCAGGTAGACAAGGAGTCAGATAGAGCAGCACCTTAGGCTTTAGATTCCAAATTGCTAATGTCTTCCACAGAGTTAACAACCACTAAACTCACTTCAGTCAGCAAATGAAAAAGAGGTAGTGATTGTGAGAAAATGTTCGTCCTTAGATCTTGAAATTGATGTCCCTAATTTCTTGATAGAGATTAGACAACAGTAAAACAGTGTTTTTAATCTCAAAGCTTCCCTAAAAATCTACTAACAGTGAAACGCTATAATGAAATTCCATACCATGCTGATTACATTGCCAGTAGTAATGAAAATGTTTCTGTTGGTCTTCAGGGAAGTGGGTTAGATGTTGCAGCATCTCTACATAGAAGTTGCCAGCTAAGTGCATTTTTTTCCCAGAGACCTGCTAAAACCTAACACGACAGTATGTTCCTTCTGTGTGAGATGAAACAGCCACACTGCCAGTAGGAATATGTCAACATAGTAAATTTTCGCCTCTCTGGAAGTGGGCAGCTTGATGATGGCGGGCTGACTGTGACACCAAGGAACATTACTGTCGGCTCTGCTGCTTCAGACCAGAGAGGAAATGTAAAGGTATGCCACCCTAGGTAATCTTTTATGTGATTTTAAAATTCAGATAGTATTTCAGTCATCTTGAAAGACAAATTGCATATCAAAGATATCGCTAAGTACTAAATAACTCTGTGGTGGCAGGTGCTTTTACCACTGTTCTAATTTGGTTCCAGTAAAACAAATGTACACATTGAACAATTTGTACTTTCTCTGTATTTCCTTGTTAGCTGGTAGGTCTCTTGAATTAGCATCTGCAGACACAGCTCCAGAAGCTGATCTGTCATGCTTATCTCCCTGCAATGGCTGCATTGCTCTTTTTGTATGTCCGTAGAAGGTCTGTCCTTGGGGGAATGCTGTGAGCATGCTTTCTCTTCTACTATTCTTATTTTTAAACTAATTTTAAAAGGATTTATTTTTCTAAGAAAGAATATTAGAACAGAGAGCATTAGAAATTACATTTTTTCATGTTACTTTTCAAAGAATGCATTAATAATCTCATAAAAATATTTTGTACTTCTGTGGAAGTTTACATTCACTATTCTCAAGTGCCGTAAAACTGCTTTCTAATGTATGTCTTTACATGAACAGATTAACACAAATGTAGGCCTGGTGGATGGACTGACTCGTGTAGACCCCTGCGTGTGTCTGTCCTGCACCATGCTGGAGAGGACCAGGGGGGACTGGGGAGTTTAGGGGGTGGGGACAGGAAGTACCAGAGTGAGGAAAGGAGAGGTGTAAAGTTCTCCCCAGCTTTTCCAGAAAGTACTGATGTCTTCACATCAGTGCCTTGCTGAGTGTGAATGCAGACATATTGCAGGAAGCAAAGCTGAGCAGGCACTTTTTAATTCAGTTGCAGAAAATGATGTGTGGTGGTGAACAACCTGAGGAGAACAACCTGAGGAGAACAACCTGAGGAGAGTTTCATGGTCCATGAAGATGGTTATGTCTATGCAGCCTCCGTAAAACTTGGTGCTCTTGTTCTTCAAGGAAAAGCCTGCATGTCTGCAATATGTCACTCAGGGCCTTACACACACTTTTGGCTGTAGAGTATAGGAGTGACAATGTGCTCCTAAAAACAGATTTTGGCAGCTGAAGCTTGGGGAGCTTGATGGCCAAAAGCCACCTCATCCTGTAACAGGAGCCATTGTAACCACTCAGTGGATCACACTTCTTCAGTAGCATTTTTCTCAAATCAATCTCAAGTTTGATTTTGTCCCACTGTGTTTGTAATAGGTTAAGACCGGGTACAAGAAATAGACTTTACTTCAGCAACCACCAATTCAGAAATCTTTTTTCCATCTTGTCTGTTGCTGCTGTTAATCCTGGAACTCATAAAGTCATAAAGCAGCAATAATAAGGCTAGGATTTTGAAGTAATATATAGCTGCTGAAGGTGTGGATCCAGATAGGTAATTCAGACATATATCATACAATTTCTTTGGTTTGTTAGAAGCTGAAAAAAGTTTGAAGGTTTTTCTCCTGCTGGTCTTCTATTCATGGGAACTGTGTCTATTTGAAACTGGCTTGGCGTAACTCCTGATCTTCCCGGGACTTTCTGCATTTCCTTTCCAGTTTTCCTTAATTCTCTTAGATTTGTATGTGTATGGTTCTGAATATTTACAACTGCCCTACTTTTTTAGGATTTGTTTGAGAACTTCTACATTGTACTCCTTGTGTTGCGTGTTGTCAAGCAGACTGTACAGAAACTTCCTTGTTCTTGCTTAGCGTAAGTTTCCCTTGTAAAATTCAGACAGTTCTGAATACTAGCTACCTGTCACTTCTCTACATAATTTTGAAAACATCACCAAATTTATATAAGCTCCTCTGGAACTTATGTCATCTTCTCTGAATTTCCTTCTGGTGGTTCATTAACTGAGGATGGGAACACACATACACACACGCACACACACAAAAAAAAACAAACCAAAAATCTACCCAACCAGCCAATCAACCAAAATCTACTAGCCCATATTTATTTCTTGTACATATTTTTTCCTAGCATCTGACTTCTTAACATACCAAAATTTTAATTGTGAGTTTTGCATATTTATGTATCATCATGAAGATGATACCCAATGTCCAGAACCTAATGTCAGAGTCTTTATTCTTTTTCATAATTCTCATGAGACAACATGCACGGGCATTTTCTATCATGAATCTCCATTTAAAGCTACTCTCCTCAACTTTTACCTCAGTGGTTTTTTTTTGGTCCAGTAATTACTTTGAAAGCTGGTGACCTCTTTTTTGTTTTGTGGCTTCTTCCTCAGCGTTATCTCTCTAAGCCTGATCTTTTACCTTTAGTAGGTCTAGTCCTTTGTAGCCCGAAAGAGATCATCATTCAGCTGGCAACATCTCTTTGGTTGCCTGGAAAACACTTGCTGTTTTTCCCTTCTTACTATGAGGAAATTAATCTCAACAACTTAATTACCTGACTGCTACCTATTACACTTTGTATCTTTTTGCTAAATGGAAGATTTAAAACATTATTTTCACTATTATAATCTTTACTGTGATCACAAAAAGAAAAGAATCGTGCAGTTATCTATGAAAACAGTGCCTGCACCATTTTCCTCACAAGTAATTCTACAGTTTGTGGCATATTTTGAATGTTTCTGTGGAACTTAAGTGTTGATTGATTACTACAAGAACAGGATTTTTGGCAAGAATTAAGCTTAACATTGGCAAGTTGCTTGATAATTATTAGAGTGTGAAAACCAACACAAATATACTCATTATGCAGGGAGCTCAGTCCCAAACTATATTTAAAGTGATACATTCCTCTTAGAAGAGTTTCTAAAAGCTGAGGTTATGCTATTTAGTTTGAAATTTAAAATAATAATATATTTTTTTCGTAATATGTTTACTGCTAGAATATGTACAAATATTTTAAACTGATTTCAAAACATGTGTAGGATGTCTTCTTCAGCTACATTTGTTGCTAAACTGCTTCCTGTTCCTCTTCTTTCTCTTTGTTGATTCTGCTAAGATGTTTCTTGGAAGAGTTTCATTTTATTTTTGTCATTATTGATTTAATTGTCATTTTATATAGAGATTTCAGTGAAAAATAACCATTTACAATTTGGTAGAGACTTTTTATTATGAAAGATGAAATATATTTGCAAAGTAAAGCTGGAAATGTTTTTATCTTAAAATAGAAATAAACTTTCCTTGTAAAATCTCAAGAAAAATATAATGAAATGAAATTAAACAAATTAGATATAAAACAGTATCTACTTTTGTGATGATATCTGCAGGAAAAAAAAAAAAAAAAAGATGCTATAATGTTACATAATGTTGCTATCCAAGAGAAGTTCCAGTCCTGCAAACAATGGCTTTTGGACACAGAAATTCACTGTTTTGGATTCTGTTTGTTTGTTTGTTTGTGTATGCTTTTTTCTCTCTCTTTTTTTTTGTTACAGCAGGAGTTCAGTTTTATCCAGCCAAGCATAACTTATATGAGGACTGTTCCCTCGTCTGATCTCCTCCACCTTCTTTTGTTCTGCATCTTCTGTCTTCCCCACCATATTGTAGCCTGATTTGAATGAGGAAATAGGGATCTTTAGAAGTTATTTAACATCTCTTAGAAGACTTTCTTGCAATGAGTAACTCACACTTTGACATCTACATGACATCACATTATAATTATCAATGTCTAAACTACATAATGTTGATGCCGGTGCAAATCAGAAACTACCACTGGGAGAAAAATTTGTACAGATGGAGAATAACATGCTCTTAGAAAACAGGATTCTCGGGATTCAGATTCATAGGATGTAGTAGGTACTCAGTGATGTACTATTTTGAGATTTAATAGTTCAGTGGTTTCTTGCAATATGAAAGAGTAGATAAGTAAATATAGAATTGGCTTGTTACAGTGGCATTTATCTCCCTTGTACCTTGCACAAACAATCCAGGATTTGGAAAGGAAAAATCTTGTCTAATGTCTGAACATCTGGAGAATTCCAAGGCGATGTAGGTCAACATAGGGGTTTTAAAGCATGTAGGAAAATCTGACTATAAAGAAAAAGATCATCTTGACATTGAGTGTGACAGTTGTATGAACCAGTGAAAGCTTCTGAATTCAGTAATGGAATGTATAGAAAGGTTTTGTATTTCACTGGTTAATGCTACACTTGCCCATGAATATTTTCATTTGTATTTCCACCTTCGTTTGGACTAGACATGAGGTAATGTTCTCTTCAGAAATCCTTGTGTTCTCAGAAAATGATGGTCGTGGCACCATCTTTAAAAAGAGATTGACCAACTGTAGAAAAGCACATCAGCTAGCTCTATTGCTATCAAAAAGAAAAGATTAGATGACAGTGACAGTATTAGGATTATTTAGTTTTCCAAATAAATGGATTAACTGAAGTATCTCCACTGGGATCTGAGGTTCAAAAACCATTAAAACTATGGAACTCTAGTGTTGTAGGCGACTGCGAGACCCCTCCCCACAGGATGTGACACAATAGGCCCTCTCCCTGCTCTATGATTGATGTGTGGCACGTGCCCTTAGGGGCGTAGACGAAGCACATAGGTTATATAAGCTAGAGTTCATGTGTAATAAAGGCCATTTTGCTGTTCATCATATTGGTGTGTGCGTGCAGTCATTTAATGGTCCTGGCCTGGTTTAGGTCAGTACCGTAGGAGGCAATGCAACACTCTAGTTTTCATGGAGAAGGTTTTGTTGATTGTGGATCTTTGCCTGATTGCACTGAGAGAGTCGAACAGGAAAATACTGAAAGACATGGAGAATAATACAGCTACTTATGCAACTGTATTCTCAGATACTACTGTACCACATGTATAGCGCAAAATCTTAAATTGTTTCTGGTATGAAAGATACTTCTGTGGATGGATCAAAGTACAAGAAAATGGGGTCAAGATTTTTTTGAAACTATATACATATTTGCTTACATTCCCATGCTTCTAGTTCGGATTTCCATGGTACCATCTTCAGAACTTAGCTGAGTAAGTTATTCACATGCATTCGTTATGAATTGAATGTGTTTGCTATCTGTTCAGCAAGAACACAGTTATGACACAGCACAATACACACCAAATGATGACAGATTTCTTATAGTAAGAGCATATATTAAGACTTGTACATACTTTGATTTTCAGACCTTGTATAAGTTAGCTTACATATGTTAACCATATAGTTCAAAAGAGTGCATGATTTGACTTTGACTACAGAAAACAATGTTAACTCTGAGATGGGTTCAGCTTTCATGCTCAGTGTCTTGAAATCTGAAATGTTTTTGATTGAGAATATTTTTTCATTGTTTTAAGTCTTAGACAGACATACATTGCCCATTGTATAACAGAAGCAGTGGACTAGCTAAGTGTGATTAGAAATTTGATAAGCAAAACTGACAAAGGCCCAATTCTCTTTCTACTTTATAGAGACATTCCTTTGACTTAATAATTTGTTCCCATGTAACTGGGGGCAGGACAGAAGGGCATACTGGGAATTTCATTCTCCTGCCTTCAGAAACAAGGAACTGATTCTGACATAATGTGATTCTCACATAATAGATGATTGTCACTTGTGTTGCAAAAGCTACTATTGTGTCCTCCTCTATATAAGGATAGAACTGACCCAGTGTTTCTATTTTTAGCACTGAAATACAGAGCCTAATTAGTGATGTCCTTACACACTATTCCTATAGTGGAGAAACAACTCTTACAGAAGGCTTCCACTTTATAGAGCATATGCTTATTTAGTCTTTCATAGTTATATTATCTAACTATTGCTTTTATGGTTCAGGCCACGGATTATTAATTGAAACAGTAAATTAAGCAATCATCTTTGGTTGCCATAGCAAAGCTACCCAAAATATAGTTGCTGAGGAAACCATACTGAGAATATACACAATAGATAATGTGATAATGTTGACATACAGCTTTAAGACTATGGTGATACAGAATATACTTGCACTCTTTCTGGGAAATTAGATATTGAATCTGATCATGCTTATTCATTGCTTTTAGGAAATCTTCCTCCTGCACGTGAAGATAGAGCTTACTTAGCTACCAGATATGTTACCTCTCTCACAATCTTTAAATTAAGTAATGGTTTTTAAAAATATTTCTTCCTCAAGGGAAGAGAGACGCTTTGGAAAAAGATTCAGATCATAAATGGTTGAAAAGGGAATAAAAACTGTCTTGATGAATACTGCTTTTATAATCCAAATAGAGCTCTAAAACTATGCAAAATAATAATAATAGTTAGAAAATACAATTTTTCCTTGCTGCATTTGGTTGCTTTGTTTCTAATTATAAGAAAAATGTTAAAATGGCCTCTCACTACCAGGATGGGATCTGTAGCATGTATTGTACCTTTCCTGGCAGATTTCAGAGCCTCCCTGTGTAATCTGTTTGAGGGCATTGTTCCTCCACTGTTAATAAGAGTTTTTCAGCGTCTACCATGAACATTCACTGCTGCAGTTTAAGCTATTTATTTCTTGTCCTGTGCATCATGGACGGGGTATTTCATTGCTTTCTGCATTCAGTCCCATCGCTCAATGTACATGAAAACTGTTCCCATGTTTCCAAATTAGTCATTACTCCTTTAAATAATCACAATCTTCAATTTTTTTCTCAGTACTTTTTGTTTCATGCTTAGATTGCTACGACTTCCTTGAAAGTCTGTGCCCAGAAATGGATTTCATTTTCCAAATGAAACCAAACCCATGCTAGACAGAGCAAGGGAACTATTTCATATCTTCACATATTTCTAATTATAAACCCTAACATATCTGGCTGTCTTTTTCTTGGGAATAAGTTCATTCATGTTCAGCTTGTGATCCACTATAATCCCAGAGACACGTTTTTTGAAGAAGAGCTGCCTAAATCAGACTGCATTTGTGCAGCCAGTTATTGCTAAGAATAGAAACTTGCTTTTTTTGAGAATTTTTTTGAGAAGTTTTTCTTGTTCTTCTGTCGATTATTTCTTGTTTGTTAATTTTTTAATCTCTAATGATGCTAGCCTTTTTTGTTTGCAGACCCTTTTTTATTTGTCTTGTACAAATGTAATAGTAATTATAATTCAGTTCTTTTAAAAAGCATAACAAGCATTTTTCATTTTATCTTCAGATTCTTAATGAAAATACTGTTTGCTACTGAAGCCAAGACACTGCAGCAGAACTTCAGTATACCCTTCTGTTTTTGACAGCGATCTACTGGCAGCTGTTAGCCTCCTGTTGTCCAGCCAGTTTTGCACCATGTGATAGGACATCCAGCAAGACCTGCCTGTTCTGCTGAGTTGTTTAGCCAGTTGAGACTTCCCTAAAGGTCTTATGCTTAATTTTACTCTCTGTAGACAAAAACCTCCTTAACTTATTCTCTCTTGCTTGTAATCAGCTGCTCCCCATCACTGTACTCCTAGTCTTTTTTTTTTTTTTCCTCAACCTTTATTAAACCTTGTTTCACATTATTCAGTTTTCTCCATATTCTGGGTCTCCAAACTAAGAGATAGTAGCTGAGTGAACAGGGCAACATATCTTTGTTTGCTTACTCTGTGAAAAAACTATATCCCTTAATATTGACAAGTGAGTAATCTGTGTGCTTTTCCACAGAATGTATGCTGTGACTGTTTAGTCACTTCCTTAATCATGTGAAAAGATTTCCAGCTCTTCTTATTTGGTTTCACACTTGTTGCGATGATATGCAGACAATTAGGGTATTTAGCAGATCAGTTCATCATCCTCTCCCTATCCTGTGCCCTACTATGGATAGATTTATTTTTTTCTTCTGTTTCCAGACTCTTCCCAAGGCTGACGGTGTTGTTCCTGTCTTTTGTGATAACCTCTACACAAAAGATTAGTATGTGACATGAGGAAGATTCTGCTTTTGCCCAGCATCACAGAGAAAATGACTGTGGAAGAAGTCACATTCCTCCTGACAGTGCCATCTGCATGACCATGCATCTACACACCCACCTAAACCCTTCCTCTCCCCCCAGGGACCTTACAAAAATTGACCTGGGTTAGGCCAGGGTTGGTCAGGAGGGGGCTGGGGACATGTTGAGTAGAGCCCAGTGTCCTATGGGACATAGTGTCCTGTTTTCTGTTAAGCTGGATTGCAGGTTAAATGCCCACACTAGATCAGACCATTACACATGCTTAGAACTTGGAGGAGCACTACAGGGAAGTTAGAGACAGCAGGTCAGTGATGGCTTGTTATTATTCCCACGTCCTGCTGTTATTTATGGTGCTATCTTTAGTGCTCTTGTGGATGAGAAATAGTGGACACAAAAACCCTGTTCATCTTTTAGCTACACACTGATTAACCTCCTGGAAGCTGACACAGTTCTTTGATCTTCAGGTAATGCCAGAGTGGAGTAAGGGCCAACACCATGACAGGCCCATGTTTTAAAATAATGAATTTTAATAATTTTAATCAGAAGCCTCTATAAGAGTTTTTAGGAGGCTGAGTTTATGAGGTTGTACACTACCCTAAGAAAAACATGGGTAGTCTGAATGGTTCTGAACTGTTCGAATGAGTGATGGATGAAAGATTCCCCAGGTACTATATACAAAACACTGCTACTGACCCAAATGGTTCCTTGAAAGCTATTCTGGTTTATCGTGTCAGTGATCCACAAATAATAGGTATCTGGGGTATTTTTGAATCAGGTTTTTCAATTCATAAGGCAGTAGGGATGCTCTGAATTGCCAAGTCTGGGCAAACTTTGGCACATCTTGAAGTGTATTTGAAGAGCTTAAAGCAATGTCTCACAGACTTTTATTGAACTTGTAACAGATTGAAAGGAGGAACAGTAAGGAAATGCAATGGTTTTGGGCTGGGGGAAGGCATGAGTGGGAGGAAAATCATGCAGTGCTCAGCCAGATTCTTAGCTGTAGAAACAATTTTCAGGCACAGAGGTAAAGAAAACGGTTTCACATTTTCAAGCCTTGCAATAGCTGCACAATGTTCTATCAAAGTTTCTGAATAGCTGCAGATTCACAGTAGACTATATTTACATTCGCCTGCTAGAGTGTGAAGTAATCACACAGTAATTTCATAAGCAAACTTAAAAACATTAACAGTTCTAATTTCTGAGTGATAGCATATTGATAGTTTTGTTTCATGTAATTAAAAAAAGGCAGAAGGAAAATTTCAAAGTTAATTGCCACACTTTCATATAATGATGTGTTATGGAAGTAAGAAACTTAGCCTTGAAAACTAAATAAAATCTGTCAGTGATGGAACTTGCTTCTGAAAAATGCTTACCTCAGATAAGACATGTCTGCTTGTTCAATCCAGTTAGCATGCTCCCTCAAAACCTGGGCTTGCCACATTTTTGTTTCTTGTTTCATGTTTACATGCTCCAAAATCCAATTCTTATATTACAAAAATGTTCTTAAATAAACCTAGCAAATGAATGTATTGCTTATCATACTTACATTACTTTTTAGAGATAGCTTTCATGAGTAGATTTTGTCCTTTAGAAAAAGCCTATTCAAAATGTAGATTTTGGTGGATCATTTCAGATTTTTTCTTTTTTTTTTTTTTTGTGTGTGCCAAACTCTGTATTTTCAGAAACATAAAATGCAATTAGGAGATCTTGCTACATTTTACCAACTTGTGGATTAATGGTTAATGAATGCTGTTCATGAATTGTTATTATTCACGAGTCCTTGTTATTCATGTTGCTTATTCAGCTGGAACAAGATTAGTTCAGAATGCGGTCTGAGCTCACCAGTCTTCAATGCATGCTGTGTCTTTGCAAACAAATTCCCGATTTTTGAATCATCTTTGTTGTGGTGAATCATTATGAATCCCAATGTGTTGCTTAGGTTTTACTTAGACAGCTTTTGGATACCCCTTCAGTGTTTTAACAAGAAATGTAGTAACTATTATGCCTCTCAATAGCAAGTGACAATTCAACAGCATACTCTTTCATAGCAATAGATAACAACTATGAGAAAACAGGATTGCTGTGTTCTGTGAAGCTAATAATGTGGGTGAATGACAAGTATCACTCTTCTGTAGTATCCAAAGTGGAACAGCATAGCTGGCACACAGTGCTTGTGCCTGGTCACACGAGACATTTAGTTAACAGGTGGCCTGCATCAACTAAAATAGATGTGTTGGAAAGGTTGCATTGAAATGCATGCTGCATACCTCTTTCTTCTAATCTTTTCCCATTGCACAAGCACTTTCTGTTCTATTAAATTCTGTATTAAATAAACATTGTGTCCTGTAAGATTTACCGCAAGAGGAAATTATTCTCAGTTATCACATTACAGAAATGTAAAGCTATGAACAATAATGTCAAATTATTTTTTCGTGATAAGTTTCTTCATGTGAGGCTGCACTTACTGTTTTGCATTCATAGTTTCAAAGTTGTGCCTCCATTACATTACAAGATGCAGGTGGGCTAATTAAAGCCAAGACTTAGTAAGAGTTGAGGAGAAGATCAAATTGTAATGAAAGAAATATTATGAATAATATATAGTCATTTATACAGAGCAGAAGCTAAAATAGGTAGGCAAATGTTCAATTAGTTATCTCAAATTTATAGAGAGCACTTTTCCACTCTCCCGTTTGAACCCTCAAAGGATCCACTCTGCATTACACCATTCACATTTATTGTAGACTCTTTACCTTTTAATTTCACCTCCAGTTCTGTTATTCTTCAATGTATCTGTACTTAAAGGAATTTATAGGCTTTAAAAAAATTGTGTTCATGTGCATCCTAAACACTTAAATGCTACTGGAGGCTGACCTTAGGCAAAGAGTGACCTTAGGCAAAGCACAGGCTAGCATATCCTATGTGCATAATTTGGTGGTGACTGACTGAGAAATAAATACACTTTAAAATGGAAACAGAAATAAACGCTTCAATGATGATACCTCAGACTGTAGTTGTGTTCATTGGCATGCCATGCAGCCTACACATAGGTTGGAAATTCATCTGTCTCAATGTATTCTGAAAAGGTCTGTGAAAAGAAGAGAGTCTTCCTCGTTTTGTGCATGTTGCATCCTGCGTCTGTGTTTCACTGTGCCAGTTTCTGCCAGTCATGTTAGAACACGTGGCAGTGACAGGACATAGAAATCCAAAATACCGTTAATAAGCCTCTCTTTTAATTTTTACTTAAAAAAAAAAAGTGACAGATGAGGTAAACATTTCAGAATGGGCAGAGTGAATTCTATAAAGAAAACAGTAATCAATTGCATTCAGTGCAATGTTTTAGAGCCGCAGTATTTTTTTGCACAGAGCTATTTCCCACATTTTTCCCCTCCGCAATATTTGTTGGACGCAGTCCTGCAGGGACACATACAGCTGACATGTCATGCAATTGATAACTGATCCAAATGTAACTACAGCCAGAGCTGGCAGCATCTGTAAGCACAAGCATATATGGTTTCAGAGTAAGACATATCTTACATATCTTAGAAAAAACAACATATAATACAAAGAAATCCACAGCTTTTTGGCATTCTTATTATTCCATTGGCCAAAGTGAGCTGGTATTACTTTTTAAAATCAAATCAGAATTCATGCCACAAGACATTATGAATTCAATTTCTGATAGACTTATTCTGAAGGGATTTGGGGTGGAGGACAGACAGAGCAAAACAGTTTTAAGCCTGTTGGGAATTGCTTGTTCCCAGACCTTATTTACAGTCATATCATATGGAAAGCTCTTTGAAGAGCTCTCCTAAAGGACTGATATGATTGGAAATAATGCAAGCAGAGTCCGTATAGGAGGGTTTATAAGGACATCGTAAAGATGAAAATCATAATGGAAATATTATCCCCATGCAATGACCAACACCATGCGGTGTTTAATATATTCTGTCATTAAAAGAATTTTTGCAAACCAAATTCACTTTTATGCATACTCCATATTTCCTTCAGCTCAGGCAGTGAAGCCCACATGGTTCTTTCAGGTAGTTTGATGTTCTTATGCCTGATTAGAGCACTGACTCGTTTATTCCTACCGCCCTGAACTAGGCTGTGTCTTTAAGGCACAGCCCTGAGCAAGACTAGCTGTGTGGGCTGAAGCACCACAAAAACAGCCCTCGAAGGCAGTATGCCTCAAGCATCCTCCTCTTCCGCCTCATATAAAAACAAGGGGCAGGAAGAAAATTTATATCATGTCTTCAAAAGTAGTATCTGACTGCCTTGCTCACAGTGGCCAGCTATTCTGTCTATGGAGTAAGCGGGTGAAGACAAAGCACTTTTGGATGGTATTAACTTCTACATACATTTCATTTCCCCTTTCCAAGATTGTTTACAAGCCCAGACCTGCTTTTAGGATGCCAGGACACTTGCTCTCCTTTTCACCAATGAAATGGAAGGAATAGGCTACGTTGCAACACAATGAGTGTTCGATGTGGGATAAAATAGGCCTTTTGGCCTCAACTCCCACTTCTAAATCCTACGCAGGAACAATATGAATGACTTAATGGCCAGTAGGTTAACTCTGAAATATTATCTATGGTTCCTGCTATTTTTTCTGAAGTCTTACCAGTCCTCAAAGAAGTGGAAATTTGCAGTTCTGATGAGAGGAGGAAATCTGAGCAATCAGTAGGAGTGCAAACGAGAAAACACTTCTAACTGCTGAATATCTTTGGGATGGCAAAGTCCCATAGGACTAGAGAGCAGCAAATCTGATCCTACTGAGTCTAAAACCCTCTGTATGAATACTGTGTCTAAGCAAGACCACTAAGGCCAGCTCCTATTTCTTACTTGTGTCATCTGCCGTGTGGCCATGGAAAACACTTTGACCTCCCTTTTGACAAGAACTGTGGAAAAGTCTCACATGCATGTTAAACATACATGGTACACACTTCTGAAGAAAGAAAAGCTGGATTTCTAACTCCAAGCCTGCTTCCAAATAAACAATGTTCCTCTCTGTCAGGGATTCTCAGGATGCAGTTGCCCAAAGCGTGGCTCACAGAGCCATCTGTGCTAGCCTGGATGGCAGAAGTGTGAAGCTATGCTATCCTGGTTCTCTTCCAGAGCAGATATATCCTGTTATTAATGAGCATTAAATATCCCATGCACAGTACTGTAAAAACTAAAGTTTAATCATGTCTCCCGCATGTGAGCTAACTTGGCTATCTCTTCACAGCAGGGAGTTTCGACATACAGATATTTCCAAAGGAATTTAAGGACCAGCCTGTGGGAGTTCTGGCAGAGTGAGGATCTCAGGTGAACAATTCCTTCTGGCCTCAGCAGTGGAAGAAATTTTATTCCACTAATATTTGAAGAAAACATTTGATAGAAAAGAAGTGTCAATAAAAATAAAGTGTTTATATTTGTAATCTTGCTTTCCCATTTTCAGAAGGAAGAAACATCCTTCCTTAGAGAAGGCATGATGAGTTGGCTAAGGCAGTGATTTGCTTCTTGGCTCAGATGTGGAGGAGGAAGCAATAGAATGACAGTTACATATTTTAATAGATTTTCAAGGAAGCCTTGGTGGTAAAGTTATTATTTACTTACCTAGCATAAAAGATTGTTACATTCAGCTTACAGTTACTTTTAAATTTGCTCTTTCAACATAGTTTGGATGCATGATTCAGGTCTTTTTAAAGAAAATGATTTTGCTAAGCCAACATAATGTATACAGAGCAGCTATAAAAATGGTTTAAAAAATAATATTAATCCCTTGCATAGAGTGCAGATCTTATGCCAGGAATCAAAAGGAGAAGGCTGCTTCCTCTTTCATCTTTAATAACCAAAGTGTGGCCCCTGAAGACTGAAGGTCACTGTCTGTAATGCTTCATAATGTGATATGCAATGCCGGCACATAATGCTCCAGCCTGATCTCAGGGGCAGATGGCAGGAGTCACAGGTACAAATATACAAACTTACGGTTTCATGCTGGTTAGATCACGATGAAATGCTGTGTGATGGCACCTGTAGTCTCTGAAGTCTTCTCAGATATTTTCCTCTGCATTACAGATTAAAAGGCACATAGTTCAACAGATTGCTGGTCTGCCTTCCTATTTTTTTTGTGATCGCTCTGTCAATAACCATTTTCCCCACTGCAAATAATTTCCCTAAATTTTAACTTAAATGGATTCTCAAAGGCATTAATCTCTTTAAAATGGCAAAGTAAGCAGTGGCAGATTAGAGTTAAGAGTTGTTCCCACTCTGAATGCCGCTCTCCCGGAGTGCTCAGCTGTGGCAGCGGCGGGGCCCTGTTGGAGCAGCTGGAGCTGCTTTGCTCTGCACTATGGGGCTCCACTCACACAGGCTGCCCTGCAGCCCTCACTGCCAGCACCACAGCACTGGTGTGCTAAACAGTACAACATGCTGAGCAGTTGGAGTCATTAAATACACTTGAGGATTAGAATGCAACGGCAAGCTCCATCAGAATGTGGATTCCTAAACAATCCAAAGAACAGCAGCGTTGAGTAGAAGTGAAGTAAATGGTTTTGCTTGTAACTGTCAGGCAAAAATTTGGGATATCCAGAGTTGCTCGACCACCAAGAGCTTAGGCTCAGACTTTGTGGGTTATGTTTTGGTTCCTAAAAATTTGGACAGTTACCCTGCACAAGGGACAAGCATTGGGGTCCCCAGTACAAGAAAGACAAGGAGCTATTCGAGAGGGTCCAGAGGAGGGCCACAAAGGTGACTGGAGCACCTCTCCTATGAAGACAGGCTGAGTGCGCTGGGCTTGTTCAGCCTGGAGAAAAGAAGGCTGCGGGGTGACCTCATTGCAGCCTTCCAGTACCTAAAGGGAGCCTACAAACAGGAAGGGAATCAACTCTTTACAAGGGTAGATAATGGTAGGAGAAGAGGAAATGGTTTTAAGTTAAGGGAGGGAAGATTTAGGTTGGATGTCAGGTGGAAGTTCTTTACTGTGAGAGTGGTGAGGTGCTGGAACAGCTGCCCAGAGAGGTTGTGGATGCTCCGTCCCTGCAGGTGTTCAAGACCAGGTTGGATGGGGCCCTGGGCAACCTGGTCTAGTATTAAATGTGGAGGCTGGTGGCCCTGTCTGTGGCAGGGGGGTTGGAGCTTCATGATCCTTGAGGTTCCTTCAAACCCAAGCCATTCTATGATTCTGTGATTCTATGATTCCACGAAACTTGTCAGTGGCAGCTGTCTTTCAGGAATGCTAACCACATACTGCTCCATAAAGAAAGCAGTAATCCCATTTGGTAATAACCTCACTATTTGCGAAGAGAAGATGACAGTATCTCCTTATCTCATTAATGTTGTAAGGTTCTGACCCTTAAATAGGAAAATGAAAGATTTTGTCAGTAGAACAGGAATGGTGTTACTTATATCCGGTCCTACCTGCGTGATCATGCTCCCCTTCCAATCTGTGGTTTAGAAGAAGCATGCCTTCCCACTGCACACTTTCTGTCAGAGTTCCTTAATACAGAGACTCTTACAAAACACGTCAGTATGCAACTGAATGTTTTAAGAAAGAAAACGTTCCTTGTACTTTTTGCAGTACTTTTGCTTTGCTTCAGCTTATTTACATGTCTATGAGAACTTTAAGTTGAACCAAAAAAAATCCTCCCCACATGGTGGTTTTAGAGATGATTTTTTTTTCCAGTATTTCCAAGTGGGACATGAGCAAAGAACTCCCAGGTGATTTCAGTATTCAGCCACTGTCTATCACATCAGAATGAAGCAACCAGACCAAGTCAGCATGAGGACACAGCAAAGGGCAAGACAGAGTGGACTAGCAGGTGGAGAGAATGCTGTAAATCTATGCTTTCTGTGCCACAGGAATGGAGGATATATTGGAGAAATCATCCCTCTGCTTTGTTAAATAAGGCAGAACTGGGGATAGGAGGAGAGAGAGAAAGAAGGAGAGAATTACAGGCAAGACATTTGTTTTTTCCTTTTAACAAAGGAATGAAACTTTGTTTAATATCTGGCAGTTTCACCATGCAAATAAAGGAAGAGTTACAAAGAGGATATAGAGAAACAAACAAACAAACAAACAAAAAGGAATTAACTGGGAATGAATTTGGATTACGAACTTGACATTCAAGCACCAATGTACATTTTCACTTCAGACATCTTTTAACTGAAATGTGGTCGGTATATGTATGGCTTCCAGCTCTTCCCTCCCACGATGCACATACCTCTGTTAAATCCTGTGGCATGTTGGCAGTCCCATGCAGATATCTTGGGCAGCTAAGGGTATTTCTTATGGCACTAGACACTCTTTTAAGCTATTATCCTGTCCCCAAAGACAGGTTAAGTGAACTGAACTATGGGTTGCACTGACTAGTAGGCAACTCTCTGCTGGCGATGATTCAACCTTAGGCAGGCACATACACATGTGGGCATCTAAATTTAGAAGTCAGTCTCAAAATGAGTGCTCTTAAGTGAAAGGCTGTGTTTGGCTGCTTAAACATGGCTATTTATGGCCAGTCAAGATACCGTTTCATTTCTAGGCCATCTGTGGAGATCTTGTGCTCTTCTGAAATGACAATGGGAAGTGAGGTGCCACATCAAAACGTACCTTTAATGATGTTAGGTCCTACACTCAGATAAATGAGTCAGACCTGAAGCTCTGATGTAAATGATTTCCTTGTATGAAAAAAATGAGAAAAGGGAACTATGCAGCTTGACAACCAACCCACTGCTGAGGATGCTTCATGTGTGTTGCAAGAGTTTGAAGAAGAAAGCTTTGAAGTGTTTGAATCTTGATGCAACTGTGGTGTGTAAGGCTTAACAGACAGCAAGATCAGGGCCATATCCTACCTAATGTGTAGCTCTGGCTCCACAGAGTGCTTTGCACATCCCACTGGTAAATCTAGTCTGTGATTTGGGTGTGTGGAGTGATTTTAGAGATGAGAAAGACTACAATGAAAAAGATATAACAAGTGTTGCTGCATGTGATGAATAAGCTCATGTGTTAGATAATGGAAGAGGGACCACCAAAGCTGAGAAAGAGAGGAGGGAGCCATGGCCACTGTGAAGATGGACCTGCCTTTGGACCTGTCACTGCTCAGGCACTCGCTTTGCTTTGTTTAATAATCTGACTAATAAAGATAGTTTGCTTTTTGTTTCTTGTTGTACAGAGAGTTATCAACAATCTTTGAATCTGCCTGTGTTTCATTTGCAAAGCCTAAGTAAGCCTTCAATTTTTTAATTTTTTTTTTTTTTGCCTTTGTATAAAAGTCTTTGAAAACAAAATTCCAATATGAATGTCAAAAAAATCTGCAATGTGTGAGGTGTGTTGTCCATGCACCATTATGGTAAAAGAGACCAGCGTATATTTCACACTCTTTCCTTTCAAAGATGAATATGTTACAGGCCTCATGCAATGGAAGAAGTTTTTTAGTCTTTAATCTGAATATTGTAACAAAAAACTACTGATGCTTCAAACTAACCACTGAACTGATTTCTATGAAGGAAAAAAAAAAGCACTTTCTGTAAGGTATCTGTTATTTGTCAGAGTGAAAGCAGCAATGAAAATACTGCATTTATGTTATTGGGTATAATTACACTTCTTATGAAAGAACATTTACTACTTGCATCATATGAAGTGATAGAGAAAGCTAAATCCTTTGTTAGCTAAATAGAGTTAGCCGTGGCAAACACAAAAGCTGTAAGTCAGAGTTTGGCAAACACTCTTCACATCTTGTAACACATGCTGTTAAAAGCAAAGTCTAAGAAAATTTACAAAGGTTTGAAATATAAAAAGCATTCTCATCTTGCGAACCTGCTTGATAAACTCACAAAACTGCAATAGAAGTTCAGTAGAAAACATGGACTGCAAGCACGTGGAAAGGCTGATGTTTGAGGAAGGCATATTGTAGCTCAGCCTAATGAACAAATGAAATTACATTGCAACATGCTGGTGTTCTGAAGATGGATAGAAGATGTCTGAAAAACATTGCCAGTGCAATACCTTGTATTGTCAGTGTTTCTTCTACATCAGGAAATCAGTCCCAGACTACTGAATTAATGCCATTCTTCATACTAAGCAGTAAGATTTCCTCATGGGATGATTGTGTGATATCAGAAGTTCTCCGAATCATTGTCATAGAAATGCTACAGGAAAAGTGTGCAGCTTTACCTTTGGTCTGGACTGGGTATTGAAGGAAAGACGGTCTCAAATTTTACTACCTGAAGGTCACATTACAGGACAGCAGACATGTGTTGCACTGTCGTTCTAACTTGTAATTTTCCCTGATTCATTGTAAGAAGAATTTGTGAGTGCTATAAGGCCATTTGACCTTGCAACATTTGACCATCTCTCTGATAAATTACTTCAGTAAGGGATCAGATTAGTGCTAGTGTTATCGCTCAGTTTTGGCAATCAGAAGTGAATTCTCCTTTAGGTGTCCTGTGTTGCAGGAAGAAATTCTACTTCAAAAAAAAATCAGTGTCTGACACCAAATTCAATGTGCTTTCTCAGGATTTGAAGCTTTGTTCAGAGAGTAATTCTGTTTTCTAGAAGATCAACAAGCTGCTATTTTTAAGGTGGTGGAAGTATTGAATGCTTCAGTATATGTTTGGAAGAGGTTTTACTGAAGCTAATCTAGGAGAACCTTAGGAGCCTTCATTGGTGATAAGTTCTCTCTTGAATGAAGTAATTCATGACATTCATGACATTTCTGAGCCTCTGCATTCTGGATCATGTCAGTTTTTCATCTGTCAGCTGCACAACCTCTGGAAGTAGGACTCAGGGACACTCATTCTTACCGTGTCCCAAATGATACCCAAACAGCAAGTGCCAGTGCTAGCATCTTCCTTCCTTACTCAACTTCTGATCACATGGCTCTTGTCTTAGTTTTATACTGGCACTCCTTTACAGGAGATATGAATGGAAATTTTATCCAAATGAGCTCATCATATGTTATTGCTCCTGCCTTCCTTGGAAGTTTGAAATGTCTCAGCCTGAAAGAGAGCCTAAAATGCATTTTTCACTTTCTGTGTGAAATTCTGGGAGATGTTGACAGCAGCACCAATGCTGCTACCTCTCCTCCAATTTTTCATTTCAAAAGTAGATATGATGAATTAAGAAGCCACTCCCAAAAGAGACTCAGGCTCCATAGAGGGGTAGGAGTTTCAAGTAAGACGATTGCTGATGCTTTGTTTTGGCACTCATTTCTTGGCAGTACCTGAGCTGGATCTTAATTTGTAAGTGGTTCTTGAGGTGTCAGACTCCTTTAGCTTTCATTCCACTTTACTCACTACAGCAGTCCTAAGGTTCAAAGGTACATAAAAGTCATGGAATATATTAGAAACGAAAGTTTTTAATTATGCTGGGCGCTCCCCAGCCTATTGCCATCAGTGGTAACAAAGTGACAGCAATATGCATGGGAATGCCAAATGTAATTAAAAATTTTGGATTCAAGTAGATTCTGTGATTTTTCTGACATTGCAGTGTCACAGTCTTTAAATGGATCTCATCCTGCCTGAAAGCTGACAGGCAACCTGAGCCTTGGGAGGGGAGAATCAACTGGGATAACATGAGAACTCTGCCAAATCTTTGCACTTTGAAATCTGAACCTTATTTTCTCTGAGGTCTGAAGATGCTCTGTTCATGTATTCCATAACTGGCAGTTAGCTTGGGCAGGTTAAAAGGACCTAGGAGTCCTGGTGAACACCAAACTGAACACAGGAATGCGCATTTGCTGTTAAAGAAGGCTAACAGTATTCTGAGCTGCATTAGGCAAAGTATCACCAGCAGGTCAAATGACTGTTGAGCCTGAAGAAGAGGAGGCTACGGAGATACGTACAAATACCTGAAGAAAGATACAAAAAGGAAGAAGCCAGTTATTTTTGGTGGTTGCCAGTGCCAGGGCAAGAGACAGTGGGCACAAAGTGGAATACAGGAGGTTCCATCTGAACACCAGGAAGCACTTCTGTGCCACGCAGGTGATGGAGCACTGGCACAGTTTACCAAGATACATTGTGCAGTCTCCCTCCTTAGAGATGTTCAAAAGCTGCCTGAATGTGATCCTGGGCAACCTGCTCTGAGTGTCCCCACTTGCACAGGAGGGCCTGGACCTCCTGAGGTCCCTTCTTGAGTCTTGAGCATTCTGTGAATCTCTGTTTCTGTTACAGTGTGTTTTCCTTGTCTTTGAAGTGAAACTTAAAAAAAAAAAAAGAAGAAAAAAAAAGAAGAAAAAAAAAGTGGTGTCACAATCCAGAAGAATCTGCTTCTCCTCTATGGACTATAAAATTTACAAGTCCAATACAGCTGCAGGTATCTACTTTGTTAGTGGGTATAGTGATGAATTTGATGGATAGAACACCTTTAGGACCCTACCTAAGTGAGGTATCAGAAACTAAATTGATGGTAGGTCACCTTAAATCTATGTATTCAAACTGTATTAATCAACAGTAAAGCCACTGAATTGGAATTACTACTGATCTAAACTTATTCTAACTGTAGGTTTGAATTCTTTAAATTCTTTTATATCTTTCATAATCACTTGTACTTTGTCAAAACAATCCCTTAGAAGAGCTCTGGATGATACCATAGAATCATAGAATGGTTAGGGTTGAAGGGAATCTGAAAGATCATGTAGTTCCAACCCCCTGCCTTGGACAACGATACCTCCCACCAGATCAGAATGCTGAGGACCTTGTCCAGCCTGGCCTTGAACACTTCCTGATGGGGTATCCACAGCTTCTCTGGGCAGCCTGTGCCATTGCCTCACCACCATCTTAGTGAAGCGTTCCTTCCTAATGTCTAAGCTAAACTTATCTTTTTTTTTATTTTACAACCATTATCCCTTGTCCTATCACCACACTCCCCGATAAAGTGTCACACACTATCTTTCTTGTGGGCATTCTTTTAGATACTGGAAGGCAGCTGTATGGTATCTCCAGAGCCTTTTCTTCTCCAGGCTGAAGAACTTCAGGTCTCAGCCTGTTTTCATAGGAGAAGTACTCCACCTCTCTGGTCATCCTCAGGGCCTCCTCTGGATCCACTCCAACAGGTTCATGTTCTTCTTGTGCTGGGGGCCCCAGGGTTGAACACAGTGCTCCAGGTGGGGTCTCATGAGAGCACAGTAGAGGGGAGACAATCACTTCCCTTGACACGCTAGCTACACTTCTTTCGACGCAGCCCATGACATAGTTGTTTTTTTGGGCTGCATGTGCACACTGCTGATTCATCTACCAACACCTACAAGTCGTTCAGGGCTGCTCTGAATCCAATCTTCATTCAGTATGTATTTGTGCTTGAGATTGCCCTGATTCTTGGCCCTGATACCTTGCACTTGGCTTCATTGAACTTCATACTGTTTGCACTGGCCTACTTCTGAAGCTTGTCCAGATCCCTCTGGATGGCATCTCTTCTCTCCAGCATGTCAACCACAGCACATAGCTTGGGTTCAAGCAGTTTTCTTCTTCCTTTCTTTTCTGAATTTTAAGAATTGGCTAAGATATTGCTTAGCTAGCACTGGATGAACCTAGCAGGAGTGAAAGTATAGAACGAGGACCCATGATTTCATAATATAGTGGACTTAGGAGTTGACAATTTAGGATGGAATTAATGCATCTGCCTTTTCAGTTTGAAGAAGAACAAGAATGTGGAAGGAAAGAGACCTCATTCTTGGTGACTTGTATGCTGCTGAAGGAAGTTAACTGCATATTTTCAAAGTTTCAGCTCTGCAAAATGTTCCTCCAGAGCTGCTGTAGGTCAATCAAGCATTACAAATACAGTTTACCTCCTCCCACAATAAAACTTTAATTTTTGCTGGTGCTTTACTGGGATTGACTGGGCTCTTGTTTAATAGATATGTGTAGTATAATTGGACTAAACTGTGAGTACGTTTCAGTATTCCTGAACTTGTAGGCACATTTAAACCATTTAAATATCAGTGCAATGAATTTATTTCATTTTAATTATCTGTCATCTATCTATACAGTAACTGGAATGAAATTGTTTATTTTCCTGGGGTAAAATTAGCTCTTTGGCTGTTACTTGAATTGCATAACTTCTGCACCATCTGACTTGCTAACAAGCTTGTCACCTACATACATTAATGCCAAAGATCTAATGTCAAGGACACATACCATGTTGGTACAGGCTGTGCAGTCCAGAAGCTGATATGCTCACTCTCTGGGGTAGGCATTTGTCTAGCCAGTGTAAGCAACATGCCCTGCTGTCATTCCAGAGAGGAAAAATGCTAAGTGACAGCTTAGAATGAGTTGAAACGATGAGTGCAGAGTAAGAGAAAACAGTGGGAGAGAGAAAAACACAAAATACAGTCCTTCTCAAAAACTTCTCCTTATTTTCTGAGAACCCAAATCTAAATGATTGTATTTCTTCCTGACTGCCTGCAAAGAAAATTAAACTATTTTCTCAGGTTTGTTTTACAGAAAAACCAGTGCTATTATTAATTCATTTCCCTCAGTAAAAAGTGCCAGATACGGATTATCAACAAAACAGTTCATTTACTGTTTCCAGAATATTTCATCATTCTTCCAACCAGCTAAAGAGGTCAGAAGGTTGTAACCTACAAGATGTGAGAAAGTACTAAATGAAAACATGGGAATTTGACAGAGCAGTGCTAGAGAGGGCTGGCTGATTGGTCAGTGAGAAAAAGGACAGAGCCCTAGGAGAAATTAAGCCAGACCCAGGTCCAAGGTGGAAGCAAAAACTGTGGCTAAAAACTGTACCGACTCAATGCAATTAGCTTAATGGTGAAGGGGAAATGGGCAGTTGTTAAAAATGAAGAAAAAATTTTTTGTTTCAAAGAAATCATGCTGCGTGGGTCAGATTCAAATAACCTGGCTTCAGCAGTGATCCTATCTTTTCTCCAAGTTTCATCTGTTCTTCACCTTTCTGTGGTTTCTTTTTGTACTGATTTGTTGATCATTATTATATTCTTCTTGATACTATGTTCCCATGAGGCCTTTTAAGAGTACAGTCCAAGATTTACCCTGACTTAATACTCACTCTTCGCAGGAAAGCTGCTGAAAGCCTATGGGGCACGACTCCTTCCTCTGCCATAAGTTTGGGCAGGATGTGGTGTCTGATCTTTGCTACCATGGCACTCTCTCCTTCTGTCATTTTCTGCAGTGTTCCAGCAGCATCTCAAGTACCTTTCCTGTAGACCTTCTGTTGGACAGCAGCGTTCTCAGCTACATTCTGTGGTTTATTTCAGGTGACTCCTTTTGGTGATCTTAGTAAAATGCTTCATCTGCACTGTTGGCATACCAATGCAGGCCAGGCTTCATTTAAGCACAATACCCTGGCATTCAGCTTACAGAAATAAGCAGAATTAGTCCACTTTTGCTAGCAAAAAAGCTCTTTGCTGTGGTTACACTGACACTAAGGGTAGTTACTTAAGAAAGTATGAGCTTCAATGATGTCAGCCTGCGACTGCAGATCAGACACAGCTAAAGTCAGATTAACAATTCATGCAATGCTGATTTTGATATTATTGTTGCTCATCAAAAATTCACCTCCTGATAGAGCATACTCAGTTTTAAATAAATATCATGTATTACAGAGAACTTGCACTGCAGGGAGTCACAATAATCTTGGTAGCTTTCACTAAGACTGTAGGCACACATCCATCTCTTGTTCAGGGTCATATTTTATTTACTTTGTTTTCAGTTGTGCCTATTTCTTAACCTGTATTTTCTTTTATTGCTCATTTTCTTTATGTCAGCTGTAATTTTCCAGAGCTCTTTATTCAGGCACTTTGCTTCTACATGGAAAGAATCTCTGCAAATAAGGTATATGCAGCGTATGAGGGTTACTCTGAAAGTAATACCTTCTATGTAATTATGCTGGCCCGTGATGTCAGAGGCAGATGGTGGTGGTAAGGCAGTAGGGAATGAAACCTCCCACCAATATTCAATCACATGTTGGTGCCGTGCAACAGATGGCAGCAGAGGGGCAGTCTGTCAAAATGGCATCTGACGTGGAAGTGCTTATGGAGCAAGGGTGTGTCACTGAATTCCTCCATAGGAAAAAAATGGCACCCACTGGCCACGTTTGTGGAGACTGAACAGCGGATGTGAGCACAGTGAGGCAGTGGGTGGTGTGGTTCAGCAGTGGTTACAGTGACAGTAGGTCACCTCTGCTGGGCCAGAAGTTTTTGAGTGTGACATATAGGCTCTTGTTCACTGCTAGTGAAAACACATAGCTAGTGGTGACTATATTAAAAAAGAGTGTTTTGTAGCTGTGACTCTATCAGAGTGCTATTGTGCTCTTTGTATCTGTTGTAGTTTCAGTGCATTAAAGAGGAGGCATTACTTTCAGAACAACCTATGTACAGAAGAGGTACTTGGCGGCTAACACTCACTGCAGAGCCCAGCAGTCATTAGTCACATGGGAAGGGTTGAACTCCACTGCCCCCTGGCGTGCATCCTCAATGGTGGTGAGTAGCTGTTTTCTGGCTCCCTGCTTTTTTTCCTTAATATTTTACTGTTGATGTTTTCCCTTTTGAACTTTTCTTGTCAAGCTGCTGATAACCTCTGACCCCCTGCGTTTGCAATTTTATGTTCCTGATGTAGCCTGGCTCTGTTCTAGATACCGTCTCTGTGCTCTTTCTCACAGTTTCACAGTTTCCTCAGCAACCTAAGCCAAGGTGTCAGGGCCAGGCTGTATCAGAACTGAGCCTTGGATTGTAGAGTGCCAAATCCTGTGAAGAGGTGGAAGTCACACATCACTGTGTCTCTCTTCATGCTGAATTGTGTCACTGTTTCTAGGACCAGCCTATGGGGAGCTTCGGTGATTTTTCCGACCAGCAGTAATCTTGTTAGAAGATATGTGTCGACTTCCAGCAGGTTCTTTTCTTAACTTTAAATGATCTGTGGTTTATTATTCATTTCTAGCACTGCATCTTGAGCCCCTCTTTTTATTCTTCAAAATGATTCCAAATCCAAAACAATCAGCTTCAAGTATTCCTCTCCTCAATAAATAAATAAATAAATAAATAAACAGAATAACATCACAGTTGTTTGCTTATGTCTGATGAAACTGATGACAACTAGCCACATCTTCACTCAGACTTTGCAGTTTGGAAAAATCTTTGGATGACCTAGAGTGGAGATCTTTCTGAGGCTCTGTGGTAGCACTGAACTAACAGGGTTAGAGCCAACATTGAAACATTACGTGAGTGTCTAAGTGCAGATCAGACCTCATGCAGAGGGAAAGAGACTCCTTGCAGACTTCCTCGCTACTCGCTCATGATGGACACAAAGCACAAAGTAAATCTTAGAGTTTGATCTACATCAAAATCAGCAGGAGTTTTACTCTGTGTATCAGTAGGTTTTGTTGCAGGACTCAGATTGTACACAATTTTAGGTAAGGCAAGAGCTTTTTCAGGTCTGTATATTAGATCTGGGAAAGAAAGTACCTTGTAACAGTGCGTGACATGCAGGACATGCACCTTGTGTTGTGTCTATAAAATGTTATTCAGTACAGTGGACCAATTAGCCTCAGAGGTTTCCTTCCAGAAGCAATTGTTCTATACATTTGTTTGTAGGCATGCTGTTTCCAATAATCTCCAGCTCTGATTCCACTAGAGACAGGTGTTACAAATGATGGTAGAAGTAAAAACTAAAAACACGTGCTTTCTTCATTCCTGCTTGAAAGACATAATGTAAAACTAAATTGCATTTACATTATATTTAAATGAAATGATATTTTCCTGACATATATAGCAACCTATAGCTGTTTAGATTTAAGAAGTGTTCCATGTGTTTCTTCTCATGTTATCCTATTTTCACAGTAATGAATTTATTCCAATGGACTCGTGAATAATTTTGCAAGCCACAGAAAGGAAGGAAGCACTTACTCCTTTCTTAGCTGTAAAAAATGAAAGAAATCAGGTTTTGAAAGTAAACAACATTTTCCACAATAAATGGGCCCATACACCAGTATGGGAAAATGCTTGACAATCACATTAATTACCATGAGAGTTATGCAAGGGTTATTCTGGGTTATGCAAGCAGGCACTGCACTCTGGAAGTGCTTGGGCATGCATTGCTTTTTGAGATGGATTTGTGGTTCTAGAGAATGGCTGGATGCTACTAGTGATCAATGTACGCTGTCCATTTTGAGCAGTGAATTCACAGCCATTTGGCCTCAATGAATCCTGACAAGCAGAAATGGAGCCATATTCTATTTTCTGAAATGCCTTCTCTCATTACGCACTGGTGTTCCTTTGACAGCTTCCCTTCCTGCTGTCATAACTGCTTCTGTCATCCAGCTTCCAATCCAAGCTCAAACGAAAACTGAATTTTTTCTTAACGAATGATTGCTGAAGTTTGGTGCTTCTATACTCATATTATCAGTGCAGAGTTCTCTTAATTCCTTTTTTATATCATGACAGCACAGACACAGTGCTTGTGGTAGTGAGTTTCTGCAGCATTTTTTTGTACGTTGTAGCGAGGTCCATTTATCAGGTAAGTTTCACTGTCAGAAGAAGCCAAGCAGATATTTGAAGCTCTACATCCAGTCTGAGAATGACTGACATCAATCATATCTCTGTCTTCTGGGAAATAATAGTTGAAAGTTTGGTTCATTAAAAAAGTAAACAGAATTGAGCCATGTATTTCATACTCATCTCTTTAGACATTGAAGCATTTTGCTCTAAATTTGAAGGAAAAATTGGAATAAATATTTCTCAGATGTTTTTTTTTCCTCACGTTTTACCAACAGCAGTGTGTGTCACGGAGTTGACCAGATCAATCTATGTCCGTGACAGGGGCGACAGGCCTCTGCCCTCCCCCCCCACCCCAGTCCCACAAAATGGGAAGGAAGGAAGGGAGGAAAAGAGCAGCGGCAACAATCTATGGAGGAAAACTTATTTTACTATAATATTGGAATACAAGATAACACAATATATACAATTTAATTGAAATTGAGATTAATAAATCAGACAAGATAAGAGAGAGAGAGAGAGGGAGTTCCCGGGACCGATTCAAACCTGAAAAGCTTGGAACGGCTAGGAAAGCACCTCCAGCACCCACTGCAAGGCAGCAAGAGAGCGCCCCCCCCACCTGGAAGGGCCAGATCCCGTGGCTGCTGTAATGTACAGGGATAGGAACCTGGGATTGGGGCAGTGACACTTCAATGCCCCGTACACTACATGATGTTTTGATGTGGAATACTGAAACCCAAAATAAAAACAAACAAACAAAAAACATAGAACCATGACAGTGTGGTACATTGAGATAAGATATCAAGATAATAAATTTCCAATGAGATAAACAAATAACTATCAAGTCCGTCTACGTTACAATTTCCCAGGTGGGATTATGAGACAACTCCAGAAGCATTAGAGTTTTAATAACAATTCCCAGCTCAGTCATTATAAACAGTTAAAGAGTATTCAGTCTTGGGGTTAAGGTTTTTTGGGGACAGGCTGTCCTGTACCCAATACCTGAGAATCCTTTACATTTTTAGCATATTTTCTCATGCTTTTGAACCACTACTGTTAAACTTTCTATTTTTATTATTTGTGGATTCCAAACATTGCCAGATATTTCTATTACTTGCCACCCTTGTACTGCCACTTCAGATCTAGTCAGTGACACAAGCATATGACCTGAGGATATACTGTGGTCAGGGAATTAATCACTAGAAAATCTGCAGCGTATGTTTAAAAATGTGGCTGTACCCTGTGCAAATGGAAGTAGCAAGGAAAAAATAAATCCTTGTGCTTAGATGAGGCCTGACTTTCCAAGGCTCTGAACATTTGAAGCTCCATGAATACAAGTGTATTCAAAATCGCTGAAAGTCATTCCAGCTGAAAGTAGACTGTACCAGTCAGTATATTGTTGTAGCTGATTACTTCCCAAGTCATGTTACAGAATGAAACAATATTTAAAAATGACTCATCTTTCATATTGAAGGAAATGTTTTAATGGATTTTTGTGAAAAAAATGAGTTTTCAGTCTTCCTAAAATGCAAACTTACATAAAACCTCCTTTTGAAATATGATAGACACAAAAAGTAGTCATATAAAGACACTAATTACTTCAAAATATTGAGTTATATAAAACAACGGAGTATCTCATAATGTACAGAAGATGACAGCTTGGAAACCTAATCTAAGACTGGTAAGTGATATTTTAATAAGAAAAAGGATTGAAAAAGTGGGCTAGGATTTGCGGAGGGTGGGACTCACAGAGTGTTCTGCATCTGCAGTGGTCAAGAAAAGTGAACAGAAAGAGATGGTGCAACATTCTTTCTGTACCTCAGTAAGAAAGGCGTGACAACAAATGGCTTAATAAGATAGCTGCTTTAATAAAACAGGATAGAGAGAAGAGTATTGGGGGTCGGTACATCTTCTGTTCCTTCAGATGACAGGCGCCTCATGTTTGCACAGCATCAGACAGAGCCCAGCTGGATTTTCTCACATTGTACTGCACAGAGCAGATCCTGTCTGTGGAGAAGAGCTCTCCCTTTCTTGCCATGTTACATTTTCCTTATAAGAAAACAACTCTATTCATAATGGATGTTCTCATGCAAACTTGTTGCTTCACTTTTATGTAAAGGCATGGCCACACTGGTGATGAAATCACCAGCCCCAGTTTAAGATGCCTGCAGGCTTCTCTCCTCGCAGTGAGATGGCTGAACTCACTCACAAGCCAAGGACTTGTGCAGCACAAGGTTAAGGTTAGGCCTAGGGTTAGGGTTACAATATTTTTGCTCAAGAAAGGAGATATAACCCGTACTCTTTACTCTTTTTCTCTTCTTTTCTTTTTCACTGTTTTCTGAGGCTCAGTAAGTCAGGAAATTGATGAAAAGACACGCAAGTTTGAACAGATGGAAATGTAAAGTGATCACCTAATAATAGCTACTAAACCATTTGAGTTCTATTGTAGCAGAAAGAGTAAGAAGAAATGGACACCATATTAGCTAATGCAATTTTGGACAGAGTTGAATAGCATGATCACCTACGTCTGGGAAAAAGGTAACTGTAGCCATTGAAGAGAAATATGGCTGGAGAAGGAGCCAGATAGTCAGAGCCTTAACAATCAGGATTGTAAAGCTAATTATATATAAATAACTGGAAAGAAAAAATTCAATGTTGTACAGGTGATTCTGTATATCAGAACAGAAGGCCAAGTGTTTGCATGTGTTTCAGAACACAAATGCAGAACAGACACAGTTGCTTTGTTCAGGGGTCAGAAAAGGTGGTGAAGAAACTGGAACATGGGAGCGTGGCAGGACTGCAGACGTACTGGGCTCAAAGAGATGATTGACTAGGGAAAGCTTTACCTTTAGGGGGGTACGGTTCTTGGCAGAACAGATGCACTGGGCTTCAACTAGGAGCTGTAGAAGAGGGCAACACAAACTGTAAGAAAGGCAGAAGGCTATGTCTCTGGAAAGGGCTTTGTGGCTAATGCATGGTGTTCTCAAATCCGTAAGAGTCATAGGAGTAGAACGGATAATGAATAAGGCTTGTCAATAACCCTTTCTGATGGTGATGACAGAACTGTTTTCAAGATATTTCCTCTTCCATGAATCTTGTTTGTATTCAGGTCTGAAGTACCTACATGGAAAAACATGGTGCCATATTATCATACATACATATATATGTATGTAGTAACTGAAGTATCCAGTTATTGATAAGATAGAAGTAAGTAAGTACAATAAGTTTAAAAGGATGACACATTCACCAAACTGGCTATTTTTCATGTACGCAGATTAGCAGAAACTGAGGATGTGACATGGTTGATGTGACATTTTGAGTTTGTCTATTCCATGTCTGTTGTGTGCAGTTATTACATTATTATATTTCTCTCAAAGGGTGGTCAGGCACTGGAATGGCTGCCCAGGGAGGTGATGGAGTCGCCGTCCCTGGCAGTGTTCAAGAGGCGTCTGGATGAGGAGCTACGAGATGTGGTTTAGTAGCTTGTGGTAGCAGTGGTAATGGGAGGATGGTTGGACTAGATGATCTTGCAGTTCGTTTCCAACCTTGTGATTCTATGATTCTATGATTGTTGAGTTAGTCTGGTTGTGTATGGAAGGGGGGGAAAGTATATCTTTTACTTGAGCTCTAAGCTATGCTGCAGGCAAATGGGAATATTTACTTGAAATAGAAAATCCCTGTAATAAAGAAGGAAATATAGATGAGGCTAATCATGGTGGCTTCCATCAGGTCTGTAATTCTTGCACTTATTGCCTGATTGATCAGAACAGCATGGGTATTTCATTTCCCCTAAGACATCTGATTTGCATAATAATTGATTTTTAAAGTTTTAGATAATTTTAAAACAAGACAATTCCATTCAATAATGCTTTGGAAAAAGTAAATTGTTTTTCTCAAAAGCACTGGGATGGTTTATTCTTACCACAAAGATGTCTAATCTTTGATTGTCCTTCCATGTGGATTCCAGTACTGTAATTATTCCCATTTAGGAGTCTTTTACGCTGATTGGTTATTGATTGTAACATTTTTTGCAGATCTGTTCCTCCCCGTTCATCATTGAATCCTTGAGTATTTAACGCAGCTGAGGTCCCGTGGTTTGCTCAGAGCAGAGCAGAGGAGCTGAGGGGAGGCCTGATGGCGGTGTCAGCTCCTCACAAGGAGAGGAGGGGAGCGCTGAGCTCTGCTCCGTGTGACAGCGACAGGGCCCAAGGGAACGGCATGGAGCTGTGCCAGGGGAGGGCAGCTGGGATAAGGAAAAGTTTATTCAACAGTGAGTGGCTGGACCTTGGAACACATTCCCCAGGGCAGTGGGCACTGCCTCAAGTGTCAGAGTTCAAAAAGTGTCTGGCCAGCGCTCTCAGATGTGGTCTGATTTTTGTGTGGTCCTGTGTGGTGCCAAGCGTTGGACTCAATGATCCCTATGGGCCCCTTCCAGCTGGGGATATTTTATGATTCTATGATCCAAAACTGCAGATTTGAGATTTGTATTTGAGTTTTGTCTGGTTTCTCCCATTCTCTAGGAGAGCTTTTTTCATAAGGTTTAAGTTCATCTACATTCCACTAGCTACACGTAATCACCATTTCAGCCAATGCAGAAGCAAGCAGCAGATATGATACAGAAGGTGCATGTTACAGGCTTTTACAGATATGGCTCTACTGGTTGTGAAGACACTTCTGGAGTGAAGGATATGGATGGATAGAGATGGAGCATCAGGAAGAAATATGTTCCTTGTTCATTAAACACTTCCTAGGGCTACCCTTTATGCTGACAGGCAGTGATGAGGTAGGGATAAAAAGACCTGTCTACAAAGGACCTTTCAGATAGGCTATCAAGTTCTTGCTTCCCTTTTTAATTATTTTGAAGGAGTGGACAAGAAGTCTTGAAGAAGAAAGTTAAAGGACAACTGATCCAAAGAATATTTCCTTCCCCAAAATAATTATTTTAAAAACATCTTACAGATAAAAAAAGTTATTTCTAGTACCTTTATTTGTAAAGCAGAATTTGTACTCACAAGTTTTAATGTTAATTTCTTCTCTGAAAACTTGCAAAGCGTATCAAATTTACATTATCAACACTGAAAAAAACCCTCTACTCAATACCTAGAATAAATTTCCTTATTAAAATCAGTTTAAAATGTTCAGTTGATGACAGATATTAATTGTCTTTGTTTAGGGGCTTTAAGTTTAATTTAAACTTCATTGAGCAATATATCCCTCAATTTTATTTTATACTTTTCCCTCAAGTAAAGTCTTTTTGAAACTTTATATTACATTATATAATCACATTGTTCATTAATTTCTAATATATGCATTTCATTAATGACAAATCCCTGTGTTTGTAAATGTATTGTTATTATTCATTTTTCAAGATCAAAGCACCCCTTATTTAATAAATCATAATGATATTCTGACATAAGCTTTCTTAATATACCTTATTGTAAGTGCTATTTTTGGTACAGAAACCAAGATGTGATTCTTGGAAAAGTGAGAATGGGAGGAAGGATTTCAACCTAGATTTTATGCTGTGCTTATCAACACTGTCTGTGGTATTGGCTGTAGATAAAAGCTGTTCCACTTTGATTTATATCTAAGTTTGAAATAGCTGGAATGGCTATTAATTTATTTCAATGAAGGCTCAGATAGATGAGCAATTCACCACAGCAGTAAACCTTTTATTGCCAGAAGAACATAGATGTAAGTTTGCAGTTTTTTTCAAAAACAGAATTGTAGTCAGTGTAAAGTGGCATAAGTTGCTGTGAATTAGTATGCAGCAAGCGTACATAAATCTCAGTGAGGACAGGTAATGCACACTCCACGTATCTCTCATCTGCAATGGTAAGGATTCTCTTGATGTATTCTTCCAGCACACCATCCTGAAGCTGCTTCTGTGAAAGGATGTTACCTCAGACTATGCTGCCCTCACCTTGATTGCATATACTCTGTAGATAGCAGCATGTCTTTTCTGCCCTGGCAATAGTTCGGGATGTTTCTCTATTCTTGCTTTTTTTGTATGTAATTCTTGATTCTGAGCAAGATGTTGGGTTGAAGGACCAGACGCTAGGAGAGAAGCTGTGTCCATTTCAGTAAAGAAAATGTAACTTGGAAATCTCTTTAGAAAATCAATTCATATACCATTTTCATAGTGGTGCTTTGCCTATATGTTTTTGAGAGTTTATATAAACAGAATGTCAAATGTACCCATTTCTGAATTGTATTTTTGATGTACTTTGAATATATAAAAATTCAGATGCATCCCAGTTCCTGCTCTTCTCCACAGGTGCTTACTTATGCTGTATGCCAAAGCAGTTGAATTATATTTTTTAAGTACCTCAGTGTTCTTGCAATTGCCTCAATTTCCGTTATCCTGTAATTTATTTTTATTGAGTATAGGAGAAGCACTCCCTTTTTTCTGTCAATGGCTCTTGGAGAAAGATGCTTAACAGTGGCTTTAATGGTTTGCTGCTTAGAGAAATTTTTTGGTCCCACGGGCACTGGATATTACAACAATTGACACAGAGGTGCTAGCATCAGCAACACTGTGCTTCTCACTTTCACTGCTAGTGGCATTGATGGCTGGCTTAGAGGGGGCTAGAGAATATCAAGTGAGCAGCCTGGGGACTGAAGTGGCAGCTTTTCTTCTTTTTTATTTTAGATTTATGCATTTTAAGTCACTCCTCATTGATGTCTGGAAAAGACTCCTAGCAGAAAAAAAACCAAGAGAAAAAGTAGGATTGTGCAATACACCACAGAGTTCCTGGTGATGGCAAGGTCAATCCAAGAAAATAATTAATTAAACTCTGCGAGATCCATTTTTGTTTCAGATTCCAAGTTGATGTTTTAACAATTAATTTACTGTGCTCAAGAATGTATCTTTGTAGAGTAAGAGAATCAGTGTTTCTCATTTCTTCCTCCTTATTCTTTACAAAAAGCAGGGAAGAGACAGTAATAAAGTTTTCTTGATTCTCCAGGCTCTTTACAGAAAGACCAATCAGAATTCATGTCTGCTATTTGCATTTTTCCTATATATTACAACTCTTTACAAATTGTCACAAATGACAGATGGCAGCGGTAGATTCACCTATTGGCCAGATGGAATAAGGGCCTGGGGCAACACAAACTAGGACAACATGGAGTAGTCAATAGGAAAAATGCAATTGCCTCGAGATTAAAGATAGCTTTGCAAAATTTGACTCCTCTTGTCATCTGGGGTGAACATTTTCTTTTTTCCTTAACAAGTGGAAGATTATCTTCAAAGCTCCTGCTTTTTGCCACAGTAACTGGTATCAAGAACAGCATGCAACATTTTCCATGGCTGAAGCATATTTCTGTTAAGAAAAGTGAGCTCTGTTCTTCTCTAAATAAATGTTTTGTCCACTGGTTCTTTATCAGCTGATTATAAGCATGATTTCATATCTTGTGGTGCAAGAATATCATGAATGTTAAATATTACTTATTCCAATGGTCAGACAAGAAAAAGATGAGCACCTAAATGTAATGACTGCAGTTCCACCTATTCTTCCTTGGTGGGTGTGTGTTTGCTGCAAGCCAGAGCACCGTTTTGATCAGAATCCTGAGTTTGGCCGTACCATGTTGGGCTGCTGTGTTGGCTGTCAGACCAATGTAAGCAGATCAATCCCTGGTGCAACCTCATCTCAGCATCAGCAGGGTGGTAGTACTACGGTGTAGGACTAGCAGTGGGGCAGACGACATGTAATGAGATGGAGGACTGAGTTTGTAGGGCTGACATGGCTTGAGAAAGAGCTTGAAGAATTAGCCATGCTAAGATACAGATATTACTACTGAGCTGCAAAAATACCTACAGAATTAAGGACAAATATTTTCAGCTTCACAACAGATAGCACAGAGATTAACTTTGCTTTTATTCCACCACCTTGTGACAGAGTGTTATTTGATCAGAAAGCAATTTTCTTCATAAGATAATGTGGAAGAAAATAATTTAAATTAATTCTTGCTATTAATTTATACCCAGTCCTTGATATTGCTAAGAGCTTTGTGGCACATAGCATTCTACTGAAGCAGGATATGAAAGGGATAAATAGATATAACTGTCAGCGTGCTGGTGACAGAGAGCCTTTATTTTGTACGAAAAACTTTTCCAAACTTGCTTCTCAGATCAGCAATTCTTCAAAATGCTGTGAAAGTCTTTTTTAGCATTCAAGGGCTTTTACACATGTGCTATTCAGATCAAATAACACAGTAGATATCATCGCTATTCTTCAGGTAACTTGGAAACTGTATGGAGCTGCAGTTTCCTCAGCCTGCCTGGAGACGCCTACCAGGTGTTTCTGAGGTTAGCTACCGTGACACAGCATTGCTTACATAGTGTGGCAAATGAATAAAGGGCTCTGGGACATCTGCAAAAGCATCCAGCTCCCTTATACAACCATCGTAGCCAGAAAGGAGCAAAGGAGCCATAGAGGCAGCAGAGAGGGAAGGCATCACACTACCACAGGATTTTGTACTGTATTATATGGGAGTACGCTGTGACAAAACGTACAGCAATCAGGACAACAAACATCCTGGCCACAGAGGGATTTTTGGTGCGGTGCCTGTGATCTGAAGGCTCTGATTAACATCTGCTGAGCAAAGAGTTGCAGTTGTTTGGGACAGGAGGGGTTTGCAATGGGGAATAACTTGGGGCTGTTAGAGAGCACCCGACTTGTCTTAGCTGGCCCAGTTTGCAAATTGGTGTGTATCAGCATCCTTTCACAGCAGCTCAAGTCATCAGGCAGCTCTGTGCATTGGAGTGGCTGATGGGTAGGAAGCAGGGTGCTTTCTAATGCCTTTGATATAGGAGTGGTAGCCCACAACAGAGGCGAGGAAACAAGCAGCTGAGGCTGATAATGATAATTATAATGATAATCACCACAGCAAGAGTTTCCAGCAGTCATCTGTTGGAGTTTAAGTCTCCTACAGACCAGTGCTTTTCCTATAATACAGACTTTCTGTATTAGAGAAAGAAAAAGCCATTCCATGCAGCACTAGCTACTTAGCTACTTTCTCTTGTCTGATGCTTGTCTGTCAACACTCCACAGTTCTTGTTCTGATCACTTATTACCACTATGCTTGCAAATTCTTTCCAGTAAAGCTGAAAAATATAAAATAAAAGTGAGAAGAAAGAGCGCTATTTAGCCTAGTTTTCCTTATGTTCTGATAGCTTGACACCATTATTAGATTTTAAAAAATCCACTGAATTAGTTTTTCCAATAGGAACAATGTTTTTAACTGAACAAAATTTGAAGTTTCAATTGTCTATCAGCTCTGAGCAATTTGGAGAAAGGAAACAATTTAATATGGTCTTAAACTCTTGGCAAAAGAGCAGTCTTAGAGTTTATTGTTTAAAATGTGCAGAAAAAAATAACTTGAAGTCTTTGACAAAAAAAATGTACATTTTTTTTTCAGAGAGAAAAACAGCCTCATCTAACTATAACTACTTTAGCATTATTGAAATAAAGAAATTTATGTTAAAACAAAACTAGAAAAAAAAAAAGGGAGAGATGGATGAGGTTTCATGAAGCTTACTACATCCATCTAAACACACTTTCTCATAAGAGTAGACTTCTGCACTTTCTGTAATACCACAGTAACTCAAGTTACACCTGCAAATGGAAAAGACTTGAAGCAATGTCTTCCCCCCTTTCAGAAATCTGCTTTATAGCTTCCTTGCCTTACCAGAATCTAATTGTTTCTTCTTATCCATATTTGACTCTTTGGAGACCAAAAGCTGCAAGATGAGACAGTCTGCATGTTCATCAGGTCAGTCTGGCACAGAAAATAGATCCCAGTACATCCACTGCAGATCAGTAGTGAAACAAACATTGCAAAAATAACTTATTTATTGCTATATATTATATATACACTATATATTATTTATTATATAACTTACTTATTACATTTATTTATGTCTGTAGAAGTGGTACTAAGGTCAATGATGACTGTAGTTTATATCCATTTATGCATGTGAAGCTGTTGAATCTTCCTAAAATTGTAAAAGTTTGACAAGAGTGAGAGAGATAGAAGAGGCATAGAAGAAAGAAAAAGAAGAAATTTGTAATTATAGTAAGGACATCAATTAAGAGTGGTTTGAGATGGATGATAAAACAGGCACAAGAAAAGAATGTTGGTGGAGACAGATGAAAAGGAGAAAATCCTCAATGAAAAGAGACATAAATGTGAAAAAGAAATTCTATAGAGAGAGATGAAAAAAGTGCACAAAAAAACCTTTATATTGTAAAGAATGTTTCAGATTTAGTATGTGTTTCATGCAGCAAATGACAGAATTCACTATCCCATACTTGTTTTTTCTGTTATTTCACTCACAGTCGTGGAGAGGATGATAATGTCCTAAGAATTAGGAAGACAGATAAAAATGTATCTGTCCTAAAGTGCTTGCAGGCTGAAGTCAAAACCAAAGATAAGATATGATACAGACAAAAGGAGATCACGAGGAAATGTTTAGATAGAAGTTATTGGAGATGTTAAATGACTCACTTCAGGTGTTTCTAAGTGGAATTTGAAGGACACAATGGAATAGATTTGATGACAGTTATTGAAAGGTTTTAAGTGTGCAGAACAACAAGGAAGAAAGACCCAAGGTATAAAGTTAAGAAGCAGTTGTGACTGAGTGGTTAGTGGGTGCTGAGCCACAATAAACCAGCAAATGCAATTTGATGGTGTCAAGAGACTGAAGTGAAGAATAACCCTGAAAGTGGAGATGACTAAGTTGTGCTTGAGTCTGAAAACGAGGATATGCTAATAGAGGAACAGAGGAGAGAGAATAGAAGGAATAATTTTTTTTTTTTTTTTTTTTGCAATGCTAATCTCAACATGAGACATGAGCAGGACGAAACTGCATTCATCAAGACCAACAAAACAGATATTGCAATAGCAGAAATATGAAGTGATTAGTGTCTGGGCACAACATTCAGCTAGGTGGTTAGATGAGGCTCACAGTGAGCGTTTTTACGTAGAAAGAAGTATCTAGGTGTAGCACTAGAGCCAAAGAAAGATCTGAGTCAAGGACAGTGCTCTGTTTATGTTCCTGAGTAAAGGAAAAGGTGGGACTACCAATAGAGATTTGCTAAGAACATCATGGAGAGAGATAAATGGTGAATATATACCCAGTAGTTGTACAGCTTGTCTGGGGCAGGGCCTAGTCCAAAGGCCATTGGTGTTAAAAAGAGGCTTACACTGTCTTCACTGAAAGGCATGCAGAAGACACTGCATTAGATTTAGTCATCTGATGTGAAGATTTCTGGTCATTTGTTAGCAGAGTATATACCATCATACTACTATACTACAGCAGCCCTGTGTTACTGTGAGAGTTTATTATTTTTAAGAATTTCTGGTTTGAGCTGCCTTTCCTGATTTTCACCATGCATTTGAATCTCAGCACAAGAGGCATTCACTGAACAAGCCTTCAACAAAGTGACCAGAAGAAAATATGCTCACCATTAAATTAATGCTTGGACACTTGAGATAGTAACAGATGGTAGCAGCAGCAGACGCATCTTCTGAGGACTATGTAGGGACTTGCTGGAGGTGACCTTGAATTTCACATCTTTTGTTCATGGAAACAATTTTTGAAAAATATACTTAGGCCCAGGAATCCTGTTCCACTCTTTCATCATCAGAAGAGGGATGTTTTTAAGGCTTTATCAGAGCCGTCACAGATTTTTCCCAGCAAGTGAGAGTCAGAACCACAGAACTAAATGATTTTAAAAACTGGGCTGAAATATTATGTTCTGATGAGTACGTCTAACGGCCCTAAAAACACTAAGCATCTCTGTGCATTACTCAGTGAAGTCTCCTGGAGTTTCACCAGAACACCCATTTTCTCCTGATTATTAGGCTGTGTCAGGAGTTGTAGGGTAGAGAAACTTTAGAGCCAACTTTGGCAAAATGTCCTCAGTCCAACATCTGGGGGCTTTTTCCAGATATTCTTGACAATAGCAAGACTGAAATGAAAATTTAAATGTAGAAAGTATGAAGTTACCCTGGGGAAGTGAAGAGGCAAATGTAATACCTATTGGGGTAGAAGAGTGAAAAGTTACTGTTTATGAACTTGTGCTTCATTTTAGGAATTTAGACTTTTTTTATTCTTTCTTGGCTGGCCTTGTAGATACCAAAGCAAATTCTAAATTGTAAAGGTTGATGTATTCAGAGAAATATCTTTTCAAAGAACAAAATAGGAAATTAGTCACAGCTGGTATTTTTAAATAAAATTCAGTGAGCACTTTTACTGGAAAAGTTCAAATATACTTTACTGTCTTCTGTGAAGAAAATTTAAGGCATTTGTTGTCAAGCCTTGTAGCTGGCCTTTTTCATCTTCAGATGGATACTCCTACTTACTGTGTGTGTGAACTGAGTGTAGCAATAAGACTAAGCAACTGTTATTTCAGTTAAACATAATGTTCTCTTAAAGTGGATAATTATCAGCGTTGTTCTCTTGATGCTGCTACAGGTTTTATTTTGCGTTCTCACAGTAATTTTACCTGGTATTTTTCCTTCTTGTTTTCTGAAAACATTTATTCAGAAGGGACATTTTTATGCGTCCAGCAACTCCTAAACGTATTTCATCATGTGATTTCAACATACATATGAATTGATAACCATAATAGTAATTCTGCTGTACAAGTTCTGCTTTTTTTTTTTTTTTAAATATATATATATATTGACTGCATAGTTGTTTCTAAGATCTAAAATACCAAACAAACAAATGAGAAATGCATTTGGGTCTACCTGTCTTCCTTTTGTATTTACTTCCAGATGCTTGAATTTCAGTGCATGGAGTGTCCCAGAACTGGCATGTTGCTTGTCTGACAAGTGGATAGGTACATAAAGTAAGACTGTCAAGTTTGTGGGAGTGCAGGATCCTCAAAATCAGTTCTTGACTCCAGTTACTGGGACTGCTATAACAGCTAGAAAAAGAAAAAAATTAAGCAGTTAATACAGATAGGTTTTTTTTTAAGTCACCAAGCTAATGTAGAATTTTCACGCTCACAGAACTTTTTTTTTTTTTTTTTTTTTAATGTGTTGTGTACCCACCCATGTACACACACTCAGAAACACAGCTCTACACTCATTCATTCTCCTGACTTATTGCAGGTGTGCAGCCATGAGCTGAGCACAGCATGGAACAAAGAGATTCAGGATTTCCAGCTATTGCAGCTCCTTACAACAAATAACAAATAACTCCCAAATAACCAAGCAGACCTTCATTTTTAGCTACAGATGTTGATTAATGTTAGTCTTTAAGTCTCAGAATTCAGAGATCAATTGTTACAAACTCTGATGATTTCTAAAGGAACAGCCAAACCTGTAGGCCAAAGCCCTGCCTTCTGCTTTGTTGTATATATAACTAGAAATACTGTGTGTATCTGTACTGGATATACTGCATGTATACTAGATATAACTGACAGATAGGTAATGTTTCTGTTTTCCTTTTCTCATAGTCATATCACTGTACTGCACTGAGAATAAATTAACATTACCTGACATTATTACCTGTTACCTGATTTACTGCTTGTAATTTACATGATTATATCTAGATAAATTAAATTTGATAAAATGAGTGATTAAAACAGCCCACTAAGCAAACTAGTTGAAGGGGAGCAATCACTGGTAATGGAGGAAGATAACAAAGTGCACAGGAATAATTTAGTTTTTATTTTCTAATGAAATATCATTCTACTCTTTTCCTTCATTTTATCTTTCTTTCTGCTTTTGACTTTGCTAAAATATTCCTGATGACCATTGTTTATTTTTAAATTGAATAAGGAGTCAGAAATTGTAGGCATTTTTATGATTAATCATTTGTACCTTTTGTGAAATCTCTGTGTAAAATGGCAGCACAAAGTCATATATCCTGTCTTGTCTCAAATAAATAAAGTAATGGCTGCAGAAATACCAACACAGAAAGTGTGGTCATGTGTGTGTGTGTGTGTGTGTGTGTGTGTGTGTGTGTGTGTGATGATTTTGGAACCCCAGAGTCAGACTGTTCTACAGTCAGGAATTTATGGGGAACCATTTCATTTGTTTTTTGTCTTAACATTCCCTTCTGCTTTGTTTAAAGTGAGCAACTCCTGTAATCTCTGCCAGCCCTCATCCTTCAGTCCACTGTTCTATCCTTGGCACTTACTGTCCTGATTTCCCATATAAAAGAGAAATGTCTTTTTCATTATTAGTGTTTACAGGAAATCTCAAGATTTCGTGCTATTTGCCTTTGTGGCATTGCATTGCCATATATAGTTTGCTTTCCTAAAGGGCTTCCTCTTGCTAATTTTAAACAACACTTTCAGATAATTTAAGTGTACCTGCAAAGCTCTAATATTGGTGGAATTTTAAATTCCTTTGAAGACTGCTGCTCATTTTTCTTATTGCCAAGAGATATTTATGTATATATGTTCTTAGCTGTGAAAATTATTACAGAATTAGTAAGCAGATACACTGAGGTCTGAAAGCATGGCAGAGCAAATACCACCTGTAAGGTAAGAACATGTGGTTTTAGGCACTATAAGTACCAGTTCAGACTGTATGCTATTTCATGCTTAAATTATAAATAATGTCCTGAACTTGTATGCAGTATACACAGACCTTATGTAAGGGAGTGAATAATCCACCTACCGTGTTGCTGAGGCTTCTTTTTTTTTTTTTTAACAAAATCCTAATTTGTTAAGGCCTTTTGCATAAGAACTTGTTTCTGTGTGTAATCAGATTTCCAGCGATCTCTGCAGGATAAAGTCCAGAGAGTGGTGGTCAATGGCTCCATGTCCAGATGGAGATGAGTGATGAGTGGTGCTTCACAGTGAGCAGTGCTGGGACTGATACTCTTTAATATCTTCATCAGTGACATTGACAGTGGGGTTGAGTGCACCATCAGCAAGTTTGCTGATAACACCAAGCTGTTGGATGTGGTTAACACAACCAGAGTGATAGGATGCCATCCAGAGTGTCCTAGACAGGCTTGAGCAGTGAGCCCAGGTGAACCTTATGAAGTTCAACAAAATCAAATGCACCTGAGTTTAGTCAACGCTCAATATCAGTACAAGTTTGGGGATGAAAGGATTGAGCACAGCTCTGCTAAAAAAGGCCTGGAAGTACTGGTGGATGGGAAGTTGACGTGAGCCAGCAGTGTGCCCTTGCAGCTCAGAAAGCCAACCGTATCCTGGGCTGCATCAAAAGAAGTGTGGCCAGCAGGTCAAGGGAGATGATCCTGCCCCTTTACTCTGCCCTGGTGAGGCCTCACCTGGAGTACTGAGTCCAGATGTGCAGTCCTCAGTGCAGGAGAGACATAGACCTGTTGGAGTACAGAGGAGAGCCACAAAAATGATCTAAGAGATGGAACACTTCTATGAGAATAGGCTGAGAGAGCTGGGGCCGTTCAGCCTGGAGAAGGCTCCAAGGTGACCTGATAGTGGCCTTTCAATATCTAAAAAAAATATCTAAAAAAAGCTACAGGAAAAAAGAGGACAGACTCCTTATCAGGGCTTGTGGTGATAGAACAAGGGGAAACAGCTTCAAGTTCAAAGAGGGGGAGTTTAGATTGGATATAAGGAAAAGGTCTTTTACAGTAAGGGTGGTGAGGCACTGGAACAGCTTATCTAGTGTGGTAGTTGATGATCCATCTCTGGAGACTTTCAAGACAAGGCTGGATCAGGACCTGGGCCACTTGATCTGGTTGTGCATGTCCCTGTTCATTGCAGGGGAGCTGGTCTAGATGACATTTAAATGTGCCTTCCAACTCTAAGGATTCTGTGATTCTGTGATTATCAGATGGTGTAGTCAGAAGGTGATGGTAATTTCTCAAATATCCCTTGCGGTAACAATTTCAGGTTTATCAAATGCAATTCTATGAACTGTTCCAACTCAGCTGGGCCATGGTCCTATGAAACCACTGCACCATATGTGTTATCCATTCTTGCTGATTGTCTTGAATTCACCATAAAATTTTTTTTCATCTTAACTAAATACACAGTTATATTCTGCACGATCATTTCTGCATCTGCAGGAACAGGCGCTACTGACTATTTAAAATAATCTATATAGAGCTTGATCAGTGCTACAGTAGAAACTGTCTGGGGGAGTCCCTAGGACAGTCAGTTTCTCCACCCAGGGACTTAATCAGCATGTCCTGAGCATAAAAATAGTGTCTAGTAATTGGACTGAGCACAGCAGGAGCTGTCTGGGTGAACAGACTGTCCAAAATTCCCACCTGGAGAGGGTCAGCCCAATGCTTTGTTGTGGAGGTCAGTCAGTTGTCTTCCAAGTCAGCATATGTGTCAAATAAACTCATGGAATCATTTGCCTCAGCTATGTAGAGACTACCTGCTGAGTTCCATGGCCACCCAGGTTCCCATGCCCTCCTGTTCAGTGAAAATTTATATTCAAGCCTACTCAAATGCAGCTTCATACTTTTCAATTCAATAGGAATTTCCTTTCATCTTGAAGTTGCTGTAAAGAGCGTATCCATTTTTTTATAAACCTAATTCAGATTAGGTGGAAGGTTAAAAATGTTTTCTGACATACGCCTACTTTCACTTTCAAATTCCAGAGGAAGTGCTTTATACCTTAAAATTAAAACAGTTATAGAATTTCCATTAATCTATGATTATGAGTGATTCTGCCAGCATTTCTCTAAAGACATTTCATTAAAATGACAGGATATACTTTCTGTGTATGTATAAATGCTGATAAATATTTGTCAGATATAACATTGCATGCCTCTTTGATGTTTGAAAGTTTTAGGGATTACAGTTGTTCATTTGTTGATGTTTAATTGTTCCAACAGACTCATTTTAATTGTTTCTGCAGCAGCAGTCAGTGAGTGTCAAATTCAAAAACAGTACAGCAATTTAGTTGTCCTCTGAAAAATTAGTTTGTTAAACTTGAAGTCCAGTCCTTTCAGTGCAAAATAATGACATTTTAATCCTGCAAATCTCGAGACATTTAACTATGAATTAGCTACTGATGTCTTCCTGGTATAGGCTGGTGTATTATGCTTGTAAGTATGTATGTCTGCTCGTCTGCTCTGAAGACAAAGGTTCAAAGTTACATAGCAGAAAATGCAAAAAAGTTCATGATGGGTCTGGAGGTACAAAAAAAACTTCTTATACCTGTTAGGATGAAATGCAATGTTCTTTGGAAATTGAAATTCTGCCATATTGAAGGAAAGAGAAAATAGTTGTCTTGGAGGCTGATTTAAACACTTTCGGCTGTCTTTCAGATGGCCCAAAGATTTGCATTGGAGGCATTCCCAAGAGAGTTGCATTGGCGTAGGCATAGGCAGGGTAGTCAAAGGGCAAGACGGTGTAATTTATTTCTTGTCTGTCACAGTTCACCTTTGTATAGATGAAATGTTGCTTTCACTAAAGCCAGCAACAAAATCCTTGGGAAAGATGCATGTGCTTATGTGTCTATGTGTGTGCTCGTATATTGGTGGATATATTTAAACACACCAGCAGGAACATTTTTCTTCAAATTTTTACTCATTTTAACAAATGAAGGTATGATGCCATGATTTCTATCCACACAGTTAAGTGTTGAGTGATTAAGTATGTAGTTATATTTCAAGTCTTGTAGACCAGCTCAGAGCACATGTGTGGTGTAAAGGTAGGGTAAATTATGTGTGTGTGAATAGTGCAAATACAAGCCAGTTGTACTATATTTATGTGTGTGTGGAGGCTTAATGTTATATAACAATCTTCTGCTTTAAAATCTGAAACAGTCAGAAGGGTGCTGCCAGGTGTTACTCCTCTTTTGGACACCTCCTCTATAACAGCAAAGTCTCGTGCCCTACCACACCAGATAGCAATAATAGTATTTCTTTGCCATAGTGATTAGAAAAACAATGATGAAGTATATCAGAGAATTTGCCCATATTTAGATGTTGAATTTTAGGTAATTTTTATAAATAAGCACTGTGCTCTTGGGTATTAAAGCTGCTGTGTGTAGAATTCGTATTGCAGGAGGTCTATGAGAAACATTTAACAAAAAATAGAGATAAAAACATATGGAGTTGGATTCTCATTTTAGATGTATATCAACACAAAGAGTTGACTCACTGCACTGACTTCAGTGAGATTACTTACAATTGATATCAGTGTAAACACAAGAGAATCACCCTGGTTGTAACCAAATATTACTGTCTAGGTTGGCTCACGTTTCTGGAAAGCACAGCATAATCAATCTATAGTGAGAGGAGATCAGTGGTAATTTAAAACATCCGTTTTATTTCTGGGAGAACTAGCAAGGTAAGAGAGGAAGGTTGAGAAGACCAAGCCACTAATGGCAAAGGAAGTAGATCTAGCATAGGAAAGACGTTTAGGGGGGCTGTCAAGCAAAAGCAATTAAACTCCAAGAAATGTGCTCAGAAATAGTTCTCCACTTTATAAGCTTTGTGGGTTAACTCCACAAAGGTTCTACATGGGGAGAAAAGGAAAAATATTTGAGGGAAAAAAAGGCAAAGAGAAGAAAGGAAACCACTCAGAAGAAAAATGAACCAAAAAGGGAGCAATAACAACAAAGAAAGGAGAAGAAAGAAAAAAGGAGGAGGTATGCAAAAATAAAAAGGTAAGGAAAGAAAAGATAAAGATTTTATCTTTTCCACTAAAGCAAACATATCTTCTTGGATAAGTCCAAAAGTGCTGTCCAGAGAGCAGCTCAGTCAAGCTGACAGGAGGTCTCCTGCTTTCTGTTTCAATCTTTCTTGCATTTACATTTAATGCAAAACTCTCCTGCTTTAAAAAGTAGGCACTATGGCTGACATCTACAGGTGTATTTATAGTCCAACACTTTGCCAAGTATTTAATTTACATTTCCATAGTAACTATTAGCAGAATCCAGGCAAGGAAAACATTCACAGCCATTACTCAACAATTACACTGCCACATATCCAGTATTGTTTCATCTCATACAGCAGTTTAAAAATACATGCCTCTCAGTTATTTCAGTGCAGTGTGGTAAGACCTAGAGTCTCTGCCAATACAGTATATAAAATATACAAAATACAATACAATATACAAAACCATTGGAAAAGGCTATTCTCTGGTCAGGAGAACCATCAGTCCAAACTTATAACAGTGTACCACAGGCATGCAGGTGAGTAAGCAGGGGAGAACCTAATGGTGTGGCCAAGGGACAGTAGCCATAGATTTCCTCATGTGCATGTAATGTGGTCACAGAAGTCACAGATGACATCCAGCAACCTCCTAGGCAAATAAAAGTGACCTGTTGGCACTGATGTAAGAAAAGCTGTGAGAGAGATTTAGAACTTAAAAAGTTGAGACATCGAGCAATGATGACATAATACCTTTTTTCAAAAACTCATATTCACATGAAGTTGAGGAATATCAGAGAGAATAAAGGAGCACTACCGGAGACAGAACAAAATGAATAAGTCTTTTTTTCTTTATTTCTTTTTCAATGAGAAGGAAAATCTAACTAGTCCTGTTTTCACAAAAAGAGCAGTCCAAATGGATGGGGAACTACAGAAGTGGTCAGGATAAACAAATTGTACCCTTATATTGCTACTGCTGAGATTTTAAAAGGGATCTTTGAAGCTTGCTTTCTGCCAACCACTGAAATGAAGGTTGCATTCAGGTCTTGTTAAAGTCAAGAGTAAAAAACTGTGACTTTTTTTACATCAAAAACTGTCTCTACAAACACAAGTTCTTTTTTCAGCATCAACTATCATTTTCCCCTCACTGGCCATGAAAAGAAGTGGTTGCCTCAGGTAATTATGTGTATAGGAAGAAATTCTCACTGCTTAGTGAATATCACCAATAACACGTTTAAGTGATTTACTGTACCTTGTAATTGGTTTTCTGAAAATATGAATATTTTACTGCCAGTGTGGCAACTCTCCACAGCATCTATAACAGTGACATTCTTCAGGACATGATTAATGAGTTTTATTTTTTGCTCTGTCTAGAAGTAAGAAGGTTAGAAGTTTTAAAATGATTTTCTTTAAAAGAGCACATGAAAAGATTATAACGCTGCATCTGATAAATTTGTGAGAATTTTTCTGAAGGGCCAAGTGAGCAAAATAACAAAGCAAATACTAAAAATAAGCTAGAAGAAGCCCATCAGGCGTAGAGTAATGTCATCTTAGTATCATATACTCCTTTACAGCTAATTTTGAGAGGAGAAATTAGCTTTTCTTTTGTGCCTATGGTGTGAGAACAGGAAAGCGGAAAAGAATGTCCATGAATGTTAAAGCCTGCTTTAGTGGATGCCTTTGAAATCACAGAATCATAGAATGGTTGAAGTTGGAATAGAGTTCTGGAGGTCATCTAATCCAACCTCGCTGCTCAAGCAGTGTTCCCTAGAGCATAATACACAAGATCGTATCCAGACAGCTTTTGAATATCTCTGGGGAGGGGGAATCCATAACCTCTCTGATCATTTTGTTCCAATACTCTGTCACCCTCACAATAAAGAGGTTTTTCCTAGTGTCCAGAGGGAATTTCCTATGTTTCCGTTTGTGCTTGTTTCCTCTTATCCTATTGCTAGGCACCACTGTGAAGAGTCTCCTCACATCTTCTTGACTTGTTTTCTTTGGATACTTAAACACATGAAACTCTTCCTTCTCCAGGCTGAACAGCTTCAGTTACCTTAGTCTTTCCTCACATGAAAGATGCTCCAATCCCTTCATCATTTTAGTAGCCCTCTGCTGGGCTTTCTCCAGTAGTTCCACTTCTCTTGTACTGGGGACACCAGCACTGGATGCAGCATTGCAGGTGAGGCCCACCAGGGCTGAGTGAAGGACTACCACCTGCAACCTGCTGGCCACATTCTTCCAAATGTAGCCTAGGGTACAATTGCCCTTCTTGGCTGCAAAGAAACACTGCTGACTCATACTGTTTTCTACCAGGATTCATGAGTCCTTCTCATCAGAGCTCCTTCCCAGCAGATAAGCCCTCAGCCTGTAGAGGTGCATGGAGTTATGTTATTCCTCCCCAGGTGTAGAGCCCTGCACTTGCCTTTCTTGAATTTGAAGAGGTTCCTCCCTGTCAGACTCTCCAACCTGTGGAGATCTGTCTAAGTGGCAGCAACGCTCTTTGGTGTTTGAAGCACTTCTCACAACACTGTATCATCAGACTTCCTGAGGAGGTACCCTATCCCTTCATCCAAGTAGTTACTGAATTATACCGAACTCAGTATTGACCTCTAGGGGACACTGCTAGCTTTAGCCTCCAGATAGACTCTGCAAAGCTGATTACAACTTTCTGAGACCTGTCATTTAGCCACTTCTCAATTCACCTCACTATCAACTTGCTGTGTTTCCTGAGCTTACTTGTAAAGATATCATGGGAGATGGTGTCAGAAGCCTTGCTGAAGTCCCGGAGGACAACATCCACTTCTCTCTCCTCCTTTATCCAGCCGGTTGTCCCTGCGTGGAAGGCAATCAGGTTGCTTAAGCATGATTTTCCTTTGGTGAACCCACGCTGACTATTCCTGATCACCTTGCCTTCTACGTGCTTAGAGATGGCCTATAGGATGAGTTGTTCCATCATCCTAATGTCTAAAAAATGTATGCGGAGTAAAATATTATAAAAATGAGATGTTCTTCTCAGTAGTGAAAGTAAAACAAATCAGCTTTGTAAAGCACACTGGAACTGAAAGGATGCCAAACATGAACTTCCTTGAAAGGTGTGCCCCCTTGAGAAGATATTATGCTATTATCCATTTTTCCTTCCTTACAAGGAGGAAGAAAACAGATGATGATAAAGAAGTTCACTATGCTGAACACACTCCATATTTTTTTAAAGAATCTTTTGAAGTATTCTTAAATGGAAATAATAATAGTGTGTAATTTCGGGTTCCTTAGTAATTAGTTACCTTTAGTAATTTACAATCACAAGTAAGGCTCTCTTAAAGAACAGAGTTTCCCATGCTTTCTTACATAGGTAAGGAGAAAGCTCTGCAAGCCTGAAAAAAGGTTTTGTTACAGCATGATAGAGAAAAGAGTTTGCACTCTGCCTTAGCCAGGGGTTGGGATCTGTTTCACAACAAGGAACTGAGTTTATGTGTTATCAGAATTCAAAGATAAACTGTTTATTCCAACAGAGGGCTGAAACAGCAAGTGTTGATATACTTTTGAACACTAGACTGGTGGGTATGTGGCTTATGAAGATGCAAGAAATTTAATCTCTGACTTTAGGGCTTTGATTTAATAACAACAGGAGATGGTTCTGAGTGGGATTTATTGCTATGTCCCATGGAAATAATTTGAGTTTGCATTTGCTACTATTTACAAGATGGTTCATGGTTATCTGTGCTTCTTCTACTACATACTAGACAGTCTGATAACAATTGTCTGTAAAGCTTTAGAGCATTTGAAGGAAAAACTACAAAGAAACAGATGGAAAATAAGATAAAAATTTAATGGGGGTTTATATATGACAGATCATGCCAGACCAACTTGGTCTAGTGACATAGCAAACATTATGCACACAGGAAAGAGGGCAAAATCTTGAAGGATATATTCAACTGGTCTGAAACACAGTCTGCTGGGGATGATGCAGCACTCTACAAGAGCTGTAAAGCAAGAAAAAATCTGGCTAACTGGAACATGCTAAAAAAGGGAACAGTACTGCTGGATGAGGGCAACTAGTGTAATTCCTCAAGGATAGGTCTTGAGTCCAATAATATGTAATGTTTTTATTGGTGACCTTGGCTCCAAGCGTAGCAGTGCACTGATGAAATCTGCTGATGATACAGAGCTGAGAGCAGTAATCAATACAGAGGAGCATCAGAATAATATACAGGAAGAGCAGGATGACCTTGAGGACAGGAGTAATAAGAACAGCAGGATAACATGCAGTACCAAGTGCAAGGTCATGCACTTGGGAACTAATAAGAGGGACTGCCATCAATGGGAATACAGCAATTGCACATGAGAGAAGGGGAGCAAATTTGCATATTTAACCACAGTATGTCTATAACCATCAAGAAAGCACATCCAGTGTATTTCCAGCAATGATAGAAAAACACAAAAGCATTACTGAAGTGGTCAGAAAAACATTTCTTATAGTACGTTCAAGTAAGTACATGAAGTTATCTTTAAATATTTTAAACTGAATAGAAGCTGTGATAGGCTACCTTGAAAGAGGATTCTCAGTGTATGGATGTGTGAGTGAGTTACTGTAAATTGGGAAGGAGCGGTGCTTTTCTAGTTATACTGAAGTAGTTTCTGCTAAGTATTTGCCTGCTAGCTCTGCAAAGTTGTTAGCTCTTTCAAAGTAGTTTTCCTTCACTCTCACTGAAAGATGAGCTGCCTTGAACTTATCAAGGAGAAAAATTATAGCAGCTACCACAAGGTGGCTAATGAAGAATATAAAGACATGAGTTCTTGTTATCACATGCTGAGTTATTTTGCCCACACTAGCCAAATGTCTTGGTTTTGTCCAGGATAGAGATGATTTACTTCATAGGAACTTGCATGATGCTGTGTTTTGAATTTTTTTATGACAATGGTGGTGATAGCACACCTCTTGGTTTTAGTTGCTACATGCAACGCTTACACTAAGTCAAGGGCTTTTCTGCTTCTTGGGCTGCCTGACTAGTGAGGAGGCTGGATCCGGAAGAAGACATATCCACTGACCCAACTGGCCAAAGGGATGTTCCATATCATACGGCATTGTGCTTAGCAATAAAAGCTGACAATGGATGATAAAAGGTATACCTAGTAAACTGTCTTTTTTTTCTCATGAGATCTTGCGCGTCTACATTTCCAGTCCTGTTTCTATCCCAACTGGGGAGAATGAGTGAGTGGTTGTGTCTGTGAATATGTAAAGAAAGCAGACACCAGCAGCGAAGAAAGGCTCTTTAATTAAAGTAGTTCAAGATTGAGTAGCATTTAGTTGGTTTGGAGTTATGCTCTGGATGGAAATTATGGACTCATTTCTGGTCACAAGAAGGGTGGGTTGTCACAACAGTTTTCTGATGAGCATAATGAAGGTAAGAAACCTAAGTGCTTTTGGACATATAACTTGAAAATATCTTAATGACTGCCAAATCTATATTTGCAATTCTTGTTAGTAAGGTGTTTCACGTGTGGAAAGAGTATGACGTGGATATTTGGCTTGTGAAATTGTCTAAGGGCAGGACACTTCTCTAGGAAAAATTCATTCCCTTTTCTGCTTTTCAAGTACTTGATTATGACAAATGAAGATTCAGTACACTGCACTCCTATGGTTTTGTTTTTTTTCTTTTATTATTCTAATCCCGTTTCCTGAACATCTTCTAATGCTCCAGAGCATTGTAATGAAAAGAATATTTGACTTGAGTCTATTTAACAAAAATAGAACCTCTGTATATTAATAACAGTGAGCAATGAGTGTATGACTCTAAGCACTGATGAATTTTAGTGTTACTTTACATGCCATTGTACTTTTTTTTGTTTATATTTTTAATATGGTTTTTAAAAACCACGATTATGGATTGCTTCTTTCCTGCAATACAGGAATGAAGGAAACTTAAGATAGTGACTGATCAGGCATTTGTATACAAATGTTATTAAACAAATCACAGATTATACACATAGAATATATTAAAAATAAGTATAATTTATTTATTTATTAATTCAACAAATGAATGAGTAGTCTGAAGAGGATACAGAAATGGAATTGCCCATAAACAGAGAAGAAAAGCAGATGTTCGCATTCTGTGTTGAGGATCTATGATCTGAAAAGTACAGTGATTAGAAACTTTGGTAAAAAGTCCATAGATGCATTTCTGGTATGCATGTGTATTAACGCATTTGGGGAAACAGTTATGTATTGAAAATGATGTCACCCATCATGTTGCCATGGATACAGCAAGATTTCAAAAGTAAAGCTTACATTTTTGATTGTTTTTAACTGAGATCTCAGGTCAGAAAAGCATATGACTATCTACTTAATTTTATGTACATAGATAGATTTAAACTGAGAAACAGAAGTAGGGAACTTCTGCTCACATGCCTTCAAAGATGCCTAGAGAGATGTTCTCACACAGAGATCTGAGGTTGCAGGCAGAAGAACTTCCTGGCTGTCTGGATCTGAGATGTAGTTTTTCCCTCTTGTCCTTCTTACTGTAAACAAATCAGATTGTTTAATTGCCAGGAGAGCCTCAACCCCTCTCAGCAAAATCTGTGGACCAAGAATTGAGAGGAAATGTGTAATCACTGATGATGGGAGGAGCCTCAACAGAGCAGCAGCAAGCTGCAAGAAGTCCAGCACACTGCTCCATTTCTCCTTCTGGCTGCTTTGCCTCTGAAGAACAGAAACATGATAGTTTGTGCTTCATTTTCCAATCTTCATTAGCTGGCTGAAGAAATCATTTAATGGTACTCTACTTTTTTTCTCCATATTGGGTGTATTTATCTGAGAGAAGTGCTGGTTGTAACACTGACCCGATGAGTCGTAAACAAGTCATGCTATTCTGAAACATCCTTTCATTACATAATAGAATTCTATGATTAAAATTATTTTCATTATTTCCCACGGTGAGGAGTTTCAAAAAACTTAACACGCAAACTTTGATTACTTAAATTTAAAGAAAATGCCTGGAAAGGGATCTTTATTTTTACGGATTTTTTTTGTGTGTGTTTTTTTTTCTTACACTTTTACAGAGTTACGTAGTATTAAGGAAAACATTTATTGGGGGGGAGATTTAAACAACTATTGTATTTCCTTCAACTTCAAATGCTTTCTCTCCTATTTGTTTTCTAGTTGAAACAGCTATACAGCACGAGTTTGTTTTCTCATTCTACCAATCTCGATAAACATTCTTTTTTACCAATTGCGGATATTTATAATAGTTTGGAACCAAGTGATTTTCAGGAGCACAGCTGATAGGTTTCTTTCCAAGTAAACAAAGAACAGTCAATATCAGAAACAGGACAAGATGCTTTTTGCACTTTTTTTTTTTCCTTAAATTTTATGTCACATAATTTGTGTGCAATCCTTGTAGTGTAAAATATAATAGTTACAGTGATGGAATATTGGCAAAGTAAGGTCAACCCCACACATTTTATGGCCAGGATATTTCTTAGTGAAAAATATTAATGCACAAAAATCAATGTTCAAAGCTACCTAATTATTAAAAAATGCTGTGTGACAACACAGTTGTTGGCATTAATGTAAATCATGGAATGCAATTTCATGCTTTCTTTTAAAAGTTTCTCCCTACATTGATAAGCACAGGTAGTCTGATGGCTTTGTTATCCAAGCACAAATTTTACTCTTTTATCTTGTGTGCCATATAGTACTAATGAAGTGAAATCCTTTTCCTAGGGGAAAAGATAGGCTATGTCTGATGTAAGAATTTGATTAAATAACAGTTTTCTGATACTGAGCTTTATTAGATAATTCTAAGGCTTTTTACAGCAAAATTCTTCTTCTTTGCAAAGTGGTTTTCCATATGAAGTGAGGTTAAAAAATGTATCATAGATCAGTTGAAGCTAAAAAGAAATTTACAGCCTTTGAATGGAATTGACTTGTAAACCACAGATTAATTAAAAAGAGAGAAAGAGATTTTAAAAATTCCCTTAGTTACTAATTATTTATTTTCCAGCATTTGCGAACTTCTGAAATTATGTTACTTTGATTACAGAAATGATTTTTTTAAATTATGAGTATTTATTTCTATCCATGAATTTATTAATGTATTTGAATCGTGTTAATCATCACGACAAATAACTTTTTAGTCCTAATTTATTACAATTTTCTAATATCACAGAACTGTCATTGGCATATCAATATCTTTTAAAATACTGAATAAAGCACAGGGACTGCTGTAGATCTCAGAGCATTCTGCGCTCTCCTCTAGCAGTGACACTGACCTAGCTGTTTCAATGGAAAACATTTTAAAATAGTTTTAGTCAACAAAGAGGCCATATCTTTAATGCCTTTGTCCCCATGCCTGTTTCCTAGCTGGTGCTAATTGTACAGCAGAGCCACAGAGTGCAGAAGGCAGGCAGGGACCTGTGCCTTAACCCTGTGCAAGTGGGGCCAGCTGCAGTAAGATACTCATGACTGTGTCCAGTTGAGTTTTCAACCTCCATGGATGGAGATTCCACAACATCCCTGGGAAACCTGCTCAAGCATTTTACTGTGCTCACTGCAAAAAAAAAAATGCTTTTTTCAATAAATCTGGTACTTAATGCTTCCTTGTTTCTTGATGTGAGACATAGTTCAGGCTAAAAGTGAGGAGTTACTTATTTTAGGCCTTAGTCTGGAAAACCTAGAGATGGGATATCGTGTAACATTCAGCCATGTCTGTTTGGATGAAACAGTCCTGGTGAGATGCTCTTGGACAGCAAGGCATGCAGATATGAAAGATGTATCACCATGCCTCCACTTGGCCACTCAGCCTCCACTCAGCCTCCAAAACACTGTGGTTATTTGCAGTGTGGCTGCTGGTCCTGGTGTGCTGGGTCTCCAAAACCATACCAGGAGCTGTATGGGAGAGCATGGGTGCAGCGATCACAAAAATGCCATGACATCTGAGAGGCACCCAATCCATCACTGACCTGAATTGCATAGCTGCAGTTGGCCCTCCATGCTGGACAGGCTAAGTGATCTCTTAAAATCCCTTTCTAGCTTCTGTTTCTCCAAAGTGACACAAAAGCCTTGTGGTACAATATTAAAAACTGGGTTTTTCACTGAAATCCTTATTAAGATAAATTAATTCATTTTTGGTCTTTCAAGCATTCAGGCTCTGCACAGTGCTACCTAGAATGTTCATTTTGAAGATTTAATTTCTGATAACTGCATATGGAGCAGGCATAGTACCCTTATAAAATGGCCCTGTCTTCCTACCTGCCCCACAAGCAAGGACTTCTCCTTGAAAACAAAAAAAAATGAAAAAAAAAAAGTGTTTTTTTTTTTTTTAAGATAATATTTGATTGCTGAAAAGTCATTTCCTGTATTTTTTTCTTTAATGTGATTTTTAACTGACCGGCATTAAACAAGTTGAACCAAGAGAGTAGAATATCTTAATTCATATATGCACATATAAAGCACAGTTCTTTAACCACCCCCATACCCAGACCCATCCCTGTCCCCTAGATTCTAAGCCCTATAGCTGGGCTGGGGCAAGTGTAGTGATGATCACTGGTGAGATATGACCTATCTTTGATGCCTACTCAGGAGTCTCCCCAACAAATGCTGGCTTTTCAGAAGCATCCCATACTCAGGGATGACCCTAGCATCCAAAATTATGACAAATTCTTGTTGGTTCTTGTTAAAAAATTGGTAGAACATATTCAAATGATTTCAGATTATAAACTGCTTGATGCATAGAATTAAGAATTTCACAAATGCAGTTGGAGCCAATAGATGAGAATAGATGAAAAGGATTTTTTCCTATCTCTCAGGAATTATGCAGAGTTTAAAGTTCTTGTGCTGGTTAAACGAAAATGTTTTAAATTTTTAAATTCCAAAGTTAAATAAAATGAGGGAGAAAAACATTGTATTCAAGTTTGCTCTGTGCCCGCTTCCACCACAATTTCTGCTTTGCAAGTTATGTCAGTATTCTGATTCAAATTGAGAACAGTAAGGTTTACATTTAATTTATGTTTATGTAGAATGTGATTAAAATACCAAGCAGTAGTTTGTAATACAGACCTGCAATGAGTAACCACATCTATTACTTTTAGAACCGGATCCTAAGCTAGCTTTAATTGAAATTCACCAGCCTGCAGATGCTTGGCTTATTTACAGATAGGAAACAGCAGTAGCAAGATAAACAGCTCACAGCCTTTATTCTTTATCTGCTACAACAAGAATTTCACTTCACTGATATAGAATTCCCATGGAAATCAATCTATGGATCCAGTAAAAATAATTTCTCTCTGTTCACAGAATCACAGAATCACAGAATTGTAGGGGTTGGAAGGGACCTCCAGAGATCATCGAGTCCAACCCCCCTGCCAAAGCAGGTTCCCTACAGCAGGTGGCACAGGTAGGCATCCAGGCAGGTCTTGAACATCTCCAGAGAAGGAGACTCCACCACCTCCCTGGGCAGCCTGTTCCAGTGCTCCGTCACCTCATTGTACAGAAGTTCTTGCGCATGTTTGTGCGGAACTTCCTATGCTGCAGAATACACTAAACACCGTTTAGTTATGTAGCTGAGAATGTGTCAGTCCTGATTTCTTTTGAAGACTTCTAGGACTGAGCAAACCTGAATTTTGCTGTTTAAAAGATGCTGAGCCAAAGCTAGGTGAGGTTTGGGTTCCTCCTCTCAGTGGGCATGGAAGGCACAGCACGACAAGACAGGTTCTGGAGGAAGAAAACCAGAAAATCAGAGCTGCTGATCAGTATGCTTTAAGGAAAGGCAGTTTATTGGGCTACTACTGCTGTCCCCCAGACACTGAGGCTTCCTTCAGGAGCAGCAACCAAGGACATAACCAGTGCTCTTCCACGAAGTGAGCAGCAGGAAATTCTGCAAAGGCTATTACCCTACATCTTTGTGAAAAATAACAACATTCCTTAACATCTACCATTGTTGTGAATAAGGAAACTGAGTTTTACCCTTTGTGATTAGATACGTGCTAGCTCTAATTACTATGTGTAGCAATGATAAACATGTGAAGGATGGTGCTGCGTTTCTCTCCTGGTAAATGAAGAGCTGGCCGACGTTGTATCACTTTTCGCTTTAGGAATGTACAGTTTAGTCTTGAAGTATGATAAATCATGGCACCACTGTGCCATGACCCAACTGTGCCAAACACCCAACTGAATCACAGCATTTTTTAAGCATTTACCTCTAAATTTTCAAAACAAGGAATACAGCCCACAGCACATCTCATAGCTATCTAGTCCAGGAGAGGGATATATGGGGACTTTATTTGGTGATGGTATTAAACACAAGCTATTCAATCTTGTGTTTGAGATACAGAGCTAAGAGGAGTCACTGAGATCCACCATGAAAAAGAGTGAGAATGATGACTGACGCTGGATTCACTACAGTGGATTCTTCACTGTTATGTACTCAGGGAGATCACATAGGAATCTGAATTTAGCAGCTCAGTTGTTATTAAACTTAATAGGCATTGTACACTATAATGCTGATGTATTCCCTGAAAATGTAGTCTTGGATACTTATGACTTGGACTTTCAGCATGTTCCAGATGTAGTATTGTAGTGGTGTATCTGTATGTCTGAGAATAAGTGCTACTTGATAATTAGCCATTGAAAAAAAAAAAAAAAAAAAGCAAAAATCTGTGATGGATGCTATTCAGATTATGTTGTTTAGCCATTTATAGAGCTGGCTCAATAAAGGCCTCTGAATAAATGATACAATAATTGCCAAAATTTACAATGACTTCTTCATAAAAGATATTCTCACTAGTTCTAAATAGAATTTGGATCTAAATCATAACCACAGAATGCGACGTGAATGCTGAAAACGAGGGGTTCATTTATATACATAGCAGTGATTGTATCACTTGAGTACTCTTGAGAAGGACTGATTACACTAAAGGAGCAGTGATTCCTATCCAGGGAGGGGTTTAAGTTGGAGTTTACATATGTATGTTTCTAACTGTGATTTTTGCTTCTCTGCAGGCAGTATAAATTTTAACTTACTGTGTCCTAGCAGCTATAATGAAACCCAAATATGCCCTTATCTTTTTGAAGTCATACCTTTCATTGCTTGACAAAGACACACAAAATGAGATCTCCCACCAGAGCTTCCAGAAGGAGTCTGTTATCTATTCTCACTATAATTCGTGGGTTAACAGACATGTAGGAATAAGTCTGTACAAAGTAAAAATAATGATGTGGCTGGATCTTTTATATCATTAGCCCCTGGTCACGGTGCTACACGATAAACTCTCAGATGTCAGTGTTCTTCCACATCCTTGCACTTTTAACACATTTTCTACTTAATGTGAACTACAGAGCTAGAACTGGGCCTATGAGCCTGTAGCTCGTAGCAGTTGATGGCAATTTCTCTGAAGCCTGAGAGAGGAGGTACAAATCTCCCTGCTTTCAAGGGCAGCCCTCACACAGAGCTGATCTGTCTGGATCAGCAGATCCAGGGCAGCAACAACCTCACTGTTGACAACATATGAGTACTTTACTTCTCTGAAGGGTATGTCACTCAGAAAGAGTGGTGTGAGGAGACATCTCCTTTAGCCCAGTCTTCAGCATCTCCCTGCTTACACTCTGTAGGTAGAAGTACTCTGATCTTGCTCACCTGAAGAAAACGAGCTCACTCAAAATCTTGTAAGTAAGTCTTATATGGGGTTTACCTCAGATTCTCAATTTGTCTTTTGGCATCTGTTTGATCACCCGTTTGCTTAAATACAATATTTAATTTTTCTGATGTCTGCAGAACTATTGCTGTTCTGTCTTACCCTGAAGGTACCTAAAACTTGTTTGTAGGCAGGCTTAGAGGTACTAACAGGAGACTCTTTTCCACATCGACTAGTTCTGACCATGCTGTGGGCCCTCAGACTATTTGAGAAGAAAAAACAGAGGGCATTTCTGCAGAGCAGCAGCTCCCTGCAGCCTGGGAGAGGCCCACGGAGGAGCTGGCCCTCCCCTGCGTCCCGTGGGCACCACACTGAGCAGATTCCTGCATGTAGCAGGGATGTGGGGCAGAGAGTGACTGTGAAGGACTTGCAGATTACAAAGCATTTTTGACTCACTGCAGCCTTCATTACCCTTGCCCTGCTCGGGGGGAGCAGGTGGAAGAAGATGGGTGAGTGGGGAAGGTGTTTTTGTTTTTTCATTTGTTTGTTTTTCATTGCTCTAGGCTGTTAGTAATAGGCTGTAAATTCCATTAACCTCCCTCCAGAGAGTCTGTTTTGCCTGTGATGGTGATTAGGTGAGCAATCTCCTTGTCCTTATCTCAACCCATGAGCTCTTTCTTTCATCGTATTTTCTCCCTCTGTTCATTTGAGGACGGAGAGTAGCAAACAGTGGTGTGGTGGAGCTTAGCTAGGAATCAGGGTGGAACTACCACACAAAGTCATTTTGCAGAGATGATATGCCTATTAATCCTAATTATTTTTTGTATATATTGACCACTAATACTGTTTTGCCACTGACCTGATGCCCAACATGCTTGCATGTCTTTTCATGTGACAAAAGACACTTGAACAAGGTGATACAAAGAGATTTGGCTATAGCACTAAATAGAAAAGTCAATAAGCCTCTCTAACTTTCCTTCTGTATTTATTTCTGACAAAGACCTGTGAACATGTTGCCATTATGTGAGTTGGAGCAGCGATAAACAAAAAGACCTCAGTTTATATCCTACTTTGCTTGATTTTAGTAGATTTGAAAGCCACTCCCAGGGCAGCATGTAAACTGACTGACCACTCCAATAACGTTTTCTTGGTGTCTTTTGTGGATGTATTTGCAAGATGGGAGTTGCACAGGATCCCATTTGGAGGAAGATATTGAGAGTCAATCAAACACTGCAGCCAAGCAGCTCAATCCTTCAGCATAGATAGCTCCTTACTACTCACAGAGCTTTGAGGATCTATTTCCCATGTTTAGTATCCTTGGTATCTGGACTCCAAAATGCCTTTGAGATTCTTTCTCTGATCCAAACAATTATTTATATGCATGCCCTGCTGTTTTTGCCAAAGATCATGGACACTAAGTTAAATCAGTGCCCTTACTTACACTTGAAGCAACGAGAAAATAAGAGAAATGATAAAGCAAGAATAAGGCAATGCACCTAACCATTACTACATGAAGATAGCAGTAGTGATTAAGAAAGATATATTGCCAGTTGCTGTAATACTTTACCATCATCCATATCCACCATCACTGGGGAGTTCCAGTTGCAGTGAAGATTTGGAGAGATTTTCCTAGCAACTGGGGAGTTCTGCACAGTGCATCCATTTACAGGTGATGTCTCCAACTTTGCTACAAGAAGGTCCAGCTTTTATATTGTTGAATAAACAAGTTTATGTGACAATCAGGTAGAAACATCTGGTTTCGTTCTCCTTTTGGATTCCACTTCAAGCCCAGACAGGGCTCAAGGAGGAGCCAAGGAAGTTTTTGTGCTAGTAGGCCTTGACACTATGCTTCTAAATAAGAAAATATGTACATTCTCATAACGCTTTATCTAAGCTACATCTCTTGCTAATGAAATGCTTTGCCTAAGAGACATGTTTTGCTGATGATCAGATACTGATGATATATAATGCTTGGTTGTGAGATTCATCTGGAGGTCAACTTCTAAGACCCACTGTTCAGACCTTAGTACTTCACCTGCCCTAAGCATGCAAGGAATATTTGTACATTTAATCTGTCAACATGATTAACATGATTAAGATCTTTATTAAATGAGAACTATAATAATACTATACGAAAGTATTGTCATAAGATTTAATTATTAAGTTAGGTTACAACTTGACCCCAGTATCCTCAAACCTATCTGACTTTAAGAGTCTTTTCTGTTGCTGACTTTTGCTTTAAAAATATTTAGTTTGCATCTCTTAACTTAAATTCTGTCAAACACAAGATGTCTTCTCTTGTATTAAGGCACATTCACTGGTCTGAGTCACAGTATTTCTTACTTCAACCATGAACTGGATTTGACAGCCAACTTGCATTAAATCTCTAAAAATAGGACTGCTTAATGAAAATGCTGACAGACCCTTATCTGGAGTAACATTAGTGGGCGCTACTTAAACCAAGAAAATGTCTTTCAACTTATTTACTGAAAATGAGATTAGATGACCATTTTTAATTCCAGTTAAAATATGCAGTCATGCGTGGATACAAGGCTCAGATGGCCTTTTAATAAGTTCGTAATTTAGTTATCTCTCTGAGAAGACTTAAGAATTTATCTCAAATGTAAAATTTATATTAATTTTTTTAATGTTGAAGAAGCTACTTGGTAAGGAGTTTTTATTAGTTAGATTTATAACTATTGGGTTTATCTTGAGCATTTCTCAAGATTTCATTATTGGATTTTAACTTATTATATAGCTAGGCTTCTTCTAACCTTTCATTACCACTGTTACATTGATTTCCACAAGCCTTCAAGTCATAGTTGACCTCTGTACATGGAGGCATTTCTTTCCTCTGTATTACATTTTATTAAGTCTTTAAAAGACATCATTCATTTACAAAATGTAAAATCATGTCAACAGTATGGAACAATAGAATTTCCTTTCATTTAACTATGATTTGTTCCATATAGTTGTTATATGTATATAGTCATCATATACTTTTATACAAGAAATGGATCAGACCCTTATTTGGAGTTTACAGGAAAACAGCAGAGATGTTGTCTTATATCCTCTCACATCATGACAAAATCTTGACAAAGATTTAGAGAAAGAAATTCTGATCTTTCATTCTTTGATTAAAAAGTAAGTATATCTATTATTTCAATTTTAAATCACTAGGGGAATCCATAGATTAGAATCAGTATTTTGTATTAAAGCACTATTAAATATTCCTCTAACTTTTTAAAAACTGTACAGCCATTATTAATTACCAAGGAATATAGAAAATATAAATATTTTCTTAATACCATAAGCTTCTTTAATTCATGAACACTTTCATGCTTTTGTATTAATTTCCAGTCAGTAACCAAGCTTCTTTATTGAAGAACACTATTACTGTTCACCTACTAATTGGATAATGGCAACTAACAATTTGTACGTAGAAACCGTATTTGCTTCCTTGTGGAAAAGATATGCTAATATTTTCTTTAATTATGTTATAAATGATCCCATGGGAAAATTATATATATATTTATTCTTTATTTCCCGATTCTCTATTTGTTACATGTTTGGATTCTGGTTTAGCTACCTCAAGCTGTCCAAATTTGAAGTATGCATATGTATATTCCCTTGTGTTTTTTGTTCTCTCAACCTTGCAAGACCTTAGGTGTGCACCCGAAGCACATGTGGTTGCTTTTCAGACATCAAGACTAGATCAAGATCATTTTCCAAGTACAAACTCAGTGTCTTGGCCAGGGCTTGGATGTATGCCAGGGGAAGAGTATCACAAACTTGTCCTTTTCTGATATTCCTTCTCAAGCTGCTGGAGCTGTTAGAGACAGGAAATTGAACAAAAAAGTCCTTAGACTGGAGGTTTTCCAGAGATGTATCGCTTGGCTGAATCTGGGCAAATTTTCACAGGTCTGATAAAATTTAGTGTGAGGAGTCTGATTAACTCTTCTGACCAGTGTCAGCTGCCACCTTGGAAGCACGAGGTCAGGAGAGGTTTATGGTAAGACTGCCAGGCTTCATGTAGGTAAAGCTGTATACTACAGCTGCTCTCAGTATTAGAAATGAGTGCATCATTCTTGATTAAACTTCCCTGAGAAAAACCTAATTGGACTCAGCATGAAAAATTCTGTTTTATGTTAAGATGAGATCCTTTTGTGCTCTTTCCTGTGTGGACTGAGCACAACAGAGCTAGTAGGAGTGAAGGATACCAGGATTTTGAGGCACTTGCTGATTAGTCACTCATCAGTACTAGATCTTGTCTCCTTCAGTGGTATCTTCTAACACTGATGACAGCATAAATATTAGAAAATCTTTCTTAGATGAAATATAATTGCTTGAGAGTGTATGCAGCCATCTCATACCAATTTCTGCAATGTTTTGGTCATGTCACATGTTTTGAGATCTCCCTACCTCTTGTATACTGCATTATTTCAGCTCCTGAGGATAAATTCAGAGGCAGTGTTATGCATCTGTACTTTTCCCTAAATGCACAGAATAACTCAGGACTAAGTACTGGACCAGGTGGGTGCTGGATTGTGGTTCAGTGCTGTATCAGATGTTACTCGTATCCTACAAAGAAAGGAAAGCATTCAGATGGAGGCATTGCATTGCCTGAGGCTCACATGACTCCAGTTTGGCTCATATTGGATTTGGGTAAAATGTGATATCTTATTTTTATACAAACAGGTTTGTAAAATGAAAAACACAGTCAGTTGAACTACACAAACCATTTATTTCATAAAAAATCACGTATGACTCATGGAGAATGGTCACTATAGATTCTTTTTTATACTCAAAGACAAACACGGTACCTATTAAATGCATTTTAATAGCAACATCTGGCTTTGATGTGAGCTACCCAATTAAGAAAGGATCTTTTTCCCTTTAGGCTAATTGTGTTTTCCATTGCATTTAAAATATCATGTTTTTGTATTATGAGATTATATAAATTCAGATCAATTCACCCATATAAAAAAGATAATATAAATAAAACATACAAACTAGCTTGCTTCTACTTTCAAGTTAAGTATAGATCAGTATAGGCATAACTAAGCCTCAGTAGCTTGAGCTCTAGAAATCATTTCAGTTTGACAATTGATAATGTTTAGATGAGTTAATAGTCAATGTATGAGATTCATATGACTCACACATATGCGAGAGAGGGAATGAGAATAAGCAAACTCTTTTCCCAACCACAAATTAATTATGGATCTAATGGCTTTAACTTTCCAGATAAAAGCTGAGAACCTTTTAAATTATCATAAATTGCATAATATCAGTAATGAATGTTCATTCATTAAAACCATCAAAAGCTCATATTTTGGAAAGCAAAGCTCAAATAAACTAGTACTAGAATTTTCTGCACAGCTCGGTTTCATTTGGGAGTAAATTTGGATGGTTTGGTTTGAATTGAAAACGTATTTCTGAAAGCATTTTACATTTTGCTAATTTCTCACTAAACAGCATTATTGTTGAAACAAAGCTAAAATTATTTGTTTCGTCAGTGGTGTGCTACTGTGTGCCTGCTGCCAAATTTTACATGCTACATGTATAAAAAACATACCAATAAATACAGATGCAGAAGCTTAAACAGGCACTTACTGTTGGTGTCAGTTCAATTTTCTGTCAAAATCAAGTCTGGCACAGGTTAATTTAGATCAGTGTCATTAGAGAAAATAATGAGAAAATGCTGGCTTAAAGCATTAAAGAAATGAAGGGAAAGATGGCTATTAATGAGACTTTGTTTTCAAGACAGTACAGTTAAAGTGATCAAGGTGTTCTCTGAACTCCTGAAACCGAAAGTTTATGTTTTTCCTAATGAATCCAGAGACTCTCAGGTAATAACACAGTGCTGAAAATCAGAGTCTTGGGAAAATGCTGAACATCTCAAGACCTATGAATAGCCTTGTGGAGCTGAACACTGCCATCTATCTTTTTTTTCCTGCTCGTCAGTGTCTGTGTACTGCCCATACTCTGAGCTGACTGATTGCCTGCTGATTTTGCTCAAAGGTGTGTAATTTTTTTTAATTTTTTTTTTTTTTTTTTTTTTGGAATTGTTGCCCTTTCGTTGATGTTCTTGGTAATCTGATCAGCAGATCAGTACATCAAAACTATTGGTGTTGAGGCTTCTGTCTCACATGTCTTTATGGAGGCTTTGCTGCTGTGGCCACTTGCTCATCAGCTCAGGAGAATTCAGACTGACAGGAGTGCAAAAGGTCTTTTTGGATGTGGGATGGCTCTGGAGGATGTTTTACTTGCCCTTGAAGGTTCAATTGAGCCCTGCTCATGTGAGGATGTTCCATGTGTGCTGGGAGTCAGAGCAGCTTCATCTACTCATCACTTCAGACCTCTGGTGTCTCTCTTTGAGACTGTTGATTGACAAGTAAGCTTCTGGGTTTTCTAACTATTGCTCTAAGTCCAAGCCACTGGGTGACAAATGATGCCATGATTTCAAAACAGAACTGTGCCAACCTAAAATGTTAATCTATATACAACCTATGTTATCGTGACTATTTTCAGTAATTTTGTTCTGCTGTTATTTTAGTGTATAAAGTTACAAGTCAAGCAATATGAAGATAATGCTGCTAATTAATAAAACCACTTATTAAATGGATCTGGAAGCTCTGCATTTTTCTAAATTCCAGGTTTTGGGCATTCTCACTATCATACTCAAATGTACTACTCTGTAAATAACTACAATTTTTAATGTTAAAATTGTGCATTTACAATTTTAAAATTAGTGTTGTTTGGTGACTTAGTACAAAAAATAATTAGTAATGTGTGGGTTAGAAGATAGGAGATTGTTAAGTATTCTGTGATAGCTGAGCACTCTGACAGCATCTCAGTCTCCTTTGGCCTCTGTTTCCTTGGGCTGAGTTAATCATTCCTTAACAGGAATGCTAGGATACTCACCAGGTATTCCCCTCTTCTCCTCTACTCCCAGATTTAGTAAAGCAAAGACTGAGATATCACAATTCTTGTTGTTGCTGTAACAGTCTTAATAGAATGTAACTGTAGATAGCAATTGCCAATAACCTCTTATTTCTTCACTGTAAGATAAGCCTTACCTTGCCAGTATCCAGATATTGCCAGGTTTATTGGCTATGCCCAGACTAGTGCAATTGTAGTTCAGACTGACAGCAGAGCAAAAATATTTCAGCTAGATGTCATAGGAAAATAAATACTCTGGAAAAGGAAAGCTAATGGTTAAGTTAAAAAAAAAAAAAAGAAAAAAGAAAAAAGTATTCAACTATAGTAGTATAACTTATTCTGAAGTAGCATAGCTACTGACCCTGTGTCCACATGCATTGACTCCTCATGTATGGCTTGAGGACTCCTTAACATCAAAAGGAGAGGAGAGGAGAGGAGAGGAGAGGAGAGG
>NW_024884697.1:24661473-24886731 GCF_019232065.1 Centrocercus urophasianus | reverse complement strand
GAGAGGAGAGGAGAGGAGAGGAGAGGAGAGGAGAGGAGAGGAGAGGAGAGGAGAGGAGAGGAGAGGAGAGGAGAGGAGAGGAGAGGAGAGGAGAGGAGAGGAGAGGAGAGGAGGATAAAGAAACGAGAAAGGAAATAGAAAAGAAAAAAAAAGATATTCTGAGTAGGATAAAGCTGCAGAGAGGTCAGTGATGTCTCCCAGAAGGAGCAGAGTGTCTCTTTGCCTAGACTGAAGTTGTTACTGCTGCTCATCACTGGGTGGCTTTGCCTCATTCTTGTGTGGAGCTGCAAACTGACTGAATCAGAGACTTAGCACTAGAAACACTGCAGATTCACTCTCCTGATCATCAGGAACAAGGATCAGGCTGTGAAATTTTTGGCATATCTAGTATTACACTCTGCATGATTTCAGCTTGCCAGTAGTATTCCAATGGTGTTATTTTCCTGCAGCCACCCCAGACGCAGTTACGGATAGGAATGACTTTGAAGAGTAGAAATGCTGAGAATGGAGCTGCCATTTTTCCATCTGTCTGTCCTGATCATGTTACTTGAATTTCTCCACTGAAGATCAGGCTGCCACAAGCTAGCACGTCACAATTATACTGCTATAAATGCTATTGCACAAGTTCATGACAAGAATCGTTACAGAAGAAACATGTATAGAAATGATAAGTACTTTTCTTTGCACTTGTTCTTTGTATGTCCCTCCTGGATTTAGCCTTCTAAGCCTGTTTGTGCTCAGTTACATTCAAAAGCATCTTATACCTTTTATATAAAGAGATATGAATGAGACAGGAATTTTGCAGGCAATAGTGAGCTATCTGCAGACGATGAGGAACTGCTGTCATGTGCAGGCTAGTCACCAACTTGTTCAAATCCAATTGCCTGAGGAAAGGTTCCTGCCTTTTCAGAGATCTTCAGGGTGCTGCCTTAGCTTTACATAACTGTACTGCTCTGAGTTCTTAATCGTATATGTAAACTGGTTGCATTAATTTTGCTCATAGCTGAGGCAGGTTCAAATGGAATTTTGGAAATACTTCCAAAACAATGACATGTTGCTGAGATGTTGATCACCAGTGTCTTGTGAAGAGCGTGAAGAATTATTATCTAGATTATACATCAATGAAGGAGGAAAAAGTTTTTGTTATGAATTTAGGCTGTACTGAGCATATCAGGATCTTATTCAGTTGTTGAGGTGTACAATCAACGGTACAATATGTACAACGTGAATTTCAAATAATTTTTGTGAGGCAAGTAAAATGATAGTAGATTAAACTAAGTTTTTTCAAATGCATCTGCACTCTCCATGAAGATGCAATTCTGAAAGAACAGGCAGATTAATAGAATTGCAAGGAATCAGGTATCTGGTCTTGTGCACACTGAAGTCTTGACCAAGTAAAAGGCTAGTGGCTCTATGAATTTGCTCATTAATTTAAATTTAATTCAAAGATTTTTTTTCTCTGACACTGGATGTAGTGCTAACATGTTATAGTGGTTGAGTGGCTTGATTGTTCTGGTTGGCAAGAACTTCTCATGAATCTTCCAATTTCCTTCAGAAGAACATATAGTACTTCATTTCCTGTACTGGGGGTAAGGAGAGAGTTCCTTGCAGCTGGATGGACTCACGCTGACCACTTCTTCTGCTAACTCCCACTCTGTGTATAACCAAAGCAAAGCAAAGTGAGTTGGATGAAGGAAGATTATTTTTCTTCTGCTGGTGCATGTGCAAATGTAGGAGAAATTGCAAAAAGTGAGAACTGCTTGCCTGTCTGCCTGCCCTTTGTTGTAGTCAGAGATTGGGAAGGAAAGCTCAGTCTAGTCCTCATTATTAATTATTGAGTGATTCTCTCCTTGTAAAGATTCTTATAGTTTGCTGTTTTGCAGCAGTACTCTGTCAGGGTGAACTTGGGTTTGGTTTGGCTAACTTTGAAATTTATATTTAAATAAGATTTTGATGCAGTGCCTCATTCTTGCATTTAGAAGTTGTATTCAAAACGAAAAGTCTCCTGGCAAGTTTATAATTTTTACACTTTCGTCTTCTTGGTCTCATTAATAATTTTTTTGGATATGTTTAGATGTGGATACATCATAATATATTGGAACTTGGCCTATAAAACATCATATTGTAACATAAAGGCTTACATGAGAAATGTTTTGCATGCCCTACACTCAGACATATCACAAGCCTGCTTGAGGCGAAGAAGGATGTGCAATATTTAATATTATTTGCTTTAGCATGGTTGTATACAAACAGTAAAACTAAGGTAACGGTACTGTTCTGTAAGTGTTTCAAGGAATCAGATGCCTGGCACCCTCTTCAGACTCTGTTGTCTGAAGAGACTTGGAAGAATTTGCATCTAGCAGGTCATCCTCACCTGTATAATCTAGAACAGACTAGTTCTGACCTGTGGAGAGAGAAAGCAACACTTCAGACCTTGCTGATCTTGAGCCATTGGAAAATTATGTAGATATTTTGGTGATTTGCAACAGAGTTTGAGGAAGAAAGAAAAGACCAAGTCTTTCCTTGTATAATATTTTGTCCTCAGAGATTAAGAACCGACAAAATCTACCAGAACTAAAATCATGACATCAGGCTTGACTAATATGTTTGAGGAATATATAATCCTTTATTGCCAATGGATAGATTGCCAAGAAGTAGCGCGTGAACAAATTAGTGTTTGATGCTGGTGTTTGTGTCTCAGAATATGACTCTCTCCTATTATGACAGTACACAGTTCCCTAACAATAATAGCTGCAAAACTGTCTTAGTCTTATATCTGGCACTTAAAATGTAATGGCATTGCCAAAAATAATGCATAATAAAAAATTTTTGCTTTTATGTTTTTCCCCTTGTGGTATGACTTTGGCTGATTACAGAACAATACTAAGAGGAGGCATCCCATTGTTCGTCAGAATAGTCACAGAAACGTTGACACAACTAATAAGTTAGTAAAAATTTGTCAGGAAATGTAATGTTTCATTATGTCACAATTGAAATAAAAAAAAATTAGCATACTTTGTATGTGTGTCTATCTAGGCATATGATTCTCATTTATGACATCAATCTTCTCTTCACAGATATGAACTCTTTTCTGAAAGTAATTGCTATCAGATGTTACTTACATCTTAATTTATTTCTTCGCCATTAAGATTATGCAGGCTTTCTAAGTAATGTTTGCACTGTCATCTGCAAAGAAACAATAGTTTTTATAAAAATTGCTTGTAAGTGGTATGCAGGATGAATGTGTATGTAGTAGTCTAGGAAGGGCTTCCAGTCTTCCAAGAGAGCCATATCAGAGGGCATACCACCTTATAGTTATAACACTATGTATCACATATTTCTAAAAGGAAAGACATTAAGAAGGTCTGCCTAATAAACTCTGTTATTGTTATTATGATATTTTCCTGCAAAGCTATTTGGTAACAGTACCTCAGAGCAAGGTTATGCAAAACTCATTTGAAAATATATAATTTGAAAGCTGCTAGAGTTGTTGATGGAAGATTTTAAATAGGAAACCCTTCTTCCATATTTCAGTCATGACAGTAATGTCTGAATTGTTCCCAGGGTGAGAAGTAAAACATCCAGTTGTGTGGGATTTAAAAGTGGTTCTTGTCAACAAATTTCATCTACTGATTACTATGGTCTAAAACAGCCACTTCCACTATTCCTGATGCAGAGTTAATTTGGTAAATAGTATTTCAGTGTTCGCACATGAACAGTGTAGTCTTGTACAGTCATACCTGTGCAGATCTACACATGCACCTATTTAATAGCAGTTTCCAATTTTCTTCGGATAAGTATCACTGCCTTCAGTTTACTAAAAATAGTTTTCTTTTACATCATTGAAGTTGCATGTTCCAGTGTGAGAGGAAAAATGCAATGGTATATGTGAAACATTAACCTTGGCAGCTCTTTGTAAAAGAGCTCCGTTATATACTGTACTCTCTTTATATATTGTTTTGAGAAAAAGAATTTTGCAATTCAAATACTTTGGCACAGGTAGTAATTGAATTATGACTTGATTGAGACATATGGCAGTGGGAAAAAGTAAATAATGTCTTGAATGACTGGTGCTTGAATAAATCTTATATATTTGCTAATAGTAGCAGTTGTTGTACCCAGTTACAATTTATTTGCTTTGTACACACACCCATAAAAAGTCTGCATTGAAAAATTTCAATTACTATTAGCATTGGAGGTCTTTCTGAAAGTTCTTCATGTAGGTACCTCTGGACTGTACTCTGTAGTGTATCTCAGTACTGTGGCAAATATCTTCACTGTTTCCCTTGACAAAATATTTCACCTGAGACAGAAAAATGCTCTCAGCAGTTGTGGTCGAAGTAAGGTTCTTATAGATTTTGCCTAACTCCAGGCTTGTACATTGAAACTCCAGTTTTTCCCTAGAAGTAGATTACCATCAAGAAGCATAATTTGTAATCTGAAGAGAAAACCCAAGGTCTTGATCCCATGCTCATTAAAGCCAGCAGGAGTTTTGCCAGCATTTTGAGCAGGAATAGGTTTAGGTTGCAAGTGAGTCTACATTTCAAATGACTCCTTCATTTCAAACCACTCTCTCTTTTTGTTCTGCTAGGAAGTTTCTGTGAAGATTGCTTTTGAAAACTATCTTTTTTTGTAAAATCTTAAAGAACTCACCCAGCTAGATCAAACTACAGTGAAGTGTTCTTTGAATTATCAAACTGCTGTGGAAGAAAAGAAAACCTAATTTTAAAATGTCTTAATACCCTGAAATGTACTAAATCAAAGTATTACGTGAATGATTTCTTTATACACAGGTGTATTCTGAGAGTCACTTTAATGCAATACAATCTTTTCTTCCTCTGTAGTATACAGATCATAATTCAATTCCTTTAAAAGTTTTTATTGTTCCACAATACTGCTGTATTGGATAGTTTTACACTTCTGTTATTTCAACTGGAGCATCAAGCTTGGTGTGAGATGCAATAGTTTTGAGCCATGACTCTGTCTTTTCTTATTTAGACATCAGCAGTACTGTGCTATGCTGCTCCCACTGCTCTGAGGTTAAAACCTGTTTTGTGAAGGTGGGTTTCCGTGCTCTTTTGTAATCATTATTTTTTTGGTTGTTGTGGAGATAAAGCTTATGCAGTCCCTTTTCTGCTTACTTTATCATGCTCCTGGTCCAATAGCACAGTAAGCAATGCATTAGGCGACCTATTTGTCTGTGTCATTACTACAAGTTCAGACCTCTGTTATTTAAGTTGTGAATCTTCCAGATATGTCTGTTTGGAATTGATTCCATTTCATCGCTTTTGGGGAATTTTTTAAAACATCAGGAGAACTGTTTTTCTAAATATGTCTTTCCCCCCAGATGTGTCAGTTATCAATCAAGCTTGTTTCAGATACTATATGCAATATTATCCAATCTAATACTTCACAGACAAAATGACAGATAACATATAAGGTATCTCAGATTACTTTTGCAACAACCTCATTGAATTAAACTGTTTCACATCTTTTTTTCTTTTTCTTTTTTTCTACTGTCTATTTGTAGTTAATAATTTCTTGAAATTACAATTTGAAAAATGTAAAGACAACTGGGCTTCCTTCTCTGCATTTTCCACCAAGAAATTAGACATGGTTTTCTGAGCAAATAATTGCTTAGATTTGTGATGTTCCACTGAAGAATCTGAGTAGGTCTAGGTCCTTATTTTTAAAGTTTTTTGTTTGGTTGGTTGGTTGGTTGTTTTTTTGGTACTTAAATGAGATGACCTACAGTTCCTTCCTTGAAGAGAAATGTCTTGGGTCTGATGTTATTTGGTCACTGAATGTTATCTCCTGGGAGGTATAGCAGGGTAGCAGTCTTACTTGTGATCTAGGCTGGGCTTCACCCAGCTGGACATCACTGCAGCACAGGCTGCAGCCATCCCATTGTGGCTTCTTTCACCAAGGTGCTCCTCCATCCTGGGACAGGGAGCCAGACACTTTGCTCAGCCTACACTGGAGAGTCAGCATTAAAACAGTTTGAGAACATGTCTGTGATTAAAACCTGATTTTCTTCAGGGGAGAGAACAGTTCTCAAACACTTCTTTGAAGCCAGGATTCTACTGAAAGCTCGAAGCTTCTTAATTCCCTACAACCTCTGCTGCACTGAAATGTCTGAACATTGAATTGCATTCATAAATTGCTGGAGAGTCTTTGTTCAGTGAAAAAAATTGCACTTCTTGCAGCCATAAAATAAAATACACAGAACATCTTCACCGCTGTATCCTGCTCCTCAGGGACCACATTAAATATGAAACGTAAACCTTCCTCACTTCCTGAAATTTGTTATGTATAAAAAGAAATGATCCTAGGAAATGCTTTTTGAAAGAACCCTGCTTACATAAACATGACATTAGATTATCTTATTAGGACTCAATGAAAAGGGAAGGGAAGGAAAAATGGAAAAAAAAAAAAAAAAAAAAGATAACCTTTTTAGATTTCTCTTTTGCTCCATTCCTGTAACTTCCATCATGGATTATTCTATTGTGAGACTTAATCCTGTAGATAAAATGACTTTTCTTTCTGCTGTGCTGACTTGGGTATATTGCATTATGCAGTAATTTTCTTTTAATCCTTATCAAATAAAAGACATGCTAGGGCAGTTTTGTTTAACTTGCTATCTATTATTGCTTTATTTTCTTCCAGTCACTCTCAGCAATGATGGTTTTAAAAAAGTTTTCCATGACACCTCATCAATGAACGTACAATTTGTTGTCTTCTGCTTATAACATAATTTCATTTTTTTTCCTCTTGAGGAATTTAACACAATTTGTAGAAACTAGCCAGACTGTGAGGACAACTATCTTTATTTTTAGCATCAGTTTTTCAATCTTCATAATGTCAATGGAGTGTGTCCAGTCTTGGTGTGGGATTCAGTTGAATTGCATCAGAGTAAATCAAGATTGAGTCTAATAATGTTTATTATCATATTAGGTAGTCTAATAGTTTGTGGGGAGGCTAGTATTATATTGCAATCTCATGGATGTTTATATAAGATGCTGTGCATTGTTACAACCACATCATGTGCCATGTAATTTCCTACAAGTTTTTGTCAGTATACATATATACACATATACATATATATACACACACACATATATCTGCTCTTTTCTACCTCACAGGCATTTGTTATTATTATTATTCTTTTCATTCTTGATTATGATTTTAAATAAAATGTCATTTCCTTAATATTTTTGAAGTGGACATAATACTCAAATAAGGTGCCATTCTGGAATTTCTGCATGTTGGTGTCCATTTGTGCTATCCCAGAAAAACACACTTCAGCCCAAGCTGAGTGGCTCTGTCTCTGAAAGAGGTGACAGCTGGTCTTTCTGCTCATCTTCAGCTTTTTGTCCCCCTGTGGAGAGTGGCACTGGTGGAGCTGATGCTGGAGATGTAAGCATCAGTCTCAGTGGAAATGAGCAAACTTGTTGCTTTGTGTCTGTGTTCTCCCATAAGCAGGGTCTCTACCTCCATTTTGTCCTCTACGGACTAAGGGACTCATAATAAGTGCAGGCCATTAATAAAGCAGTATCAGGCAGGACTCATTGTTGACTGGCATTGAACCAAAGGAATAAATGCAAGTTGAAGCTGATGGATAATGAGTAATCTCAGCACCATCTGTCTGTGTTACATCTGTCCAAAGCCTGTGGTTCTGCATCTTGTCTAGCACCACTATGGACATGGCTGAGCTGCCAACTTTGCTGCATCTTGGCTTTAAAAAAGAGCTCTTTAGGAGTGAGCTGCTGTATTGCTAAAAGGTTCCTGCTGTTGAGATGTTAGTGAATACCATACACAACCATTTCAGCAAATTTCAATTTTGTTCCCTACCTACCAGTTATGTAGAAATATTTCACCGAAATAAATTGCTCTGCTATACATCAACCATGTCATATCACCTAGACTCCCTGACTGCACAGATTAATCTTGGAGAGGGAAATACATTTCCCATGCATTTACTGTTTATAGAATCTTATATAGAGAACATGATGGTAAGGTATATGGTTTAGTCCTCTCACTTTGGAGAGATGCATATTTCTCAGGAGAAATGAAGCCATAAATAAATTAAGTCGTACAGAGTGAATACTAACAAACATACCTCACCACTGCATAGACAGCGCGTGTTTTACAGAAAGAAATACATCAGAATTCCCCGAAATATTCTACTTTAATTCTTCAAATTTAAAACCTTAAATTAAGGTTACCTTAATGTAACCTCAGAAAGATAACAGTAACTATTCTTAAAACACTTCTGACAGCTTGCTCATGTGCTAGTGTGTCACAAGCTCAAATCTGAATTGCAAAATCTACCAGAAGAAACAAATGTCGCATTGCCATCTCTTGTCAAAGCTGATTTTTAAATCCTACTTGTAGACTCACCTATCCAAGCTTCTACTCTGTAAAGGAGGAGTAACTTTCAGCCCTTTTGTTCAGAGAGCTCAACAATCTTCTTGCTCTTTCCCATAAGCCCACAGTGTGCCCTCTAACTCCTCTGGCATTTTAGCCTATGGGGCACTTGTGATCTATGGGTGGGCAGTGTGACAGACTGTGGAACTTCTCTGAGGACCCACTAGGGGACTGTCCCTGGCTGCAAGGCCATTACATCAATCTTGCTTTTAGTTTGCATTGAGTGTGATGTGGTCACTGCAGCGCATTGACGAGCTGTATAGAGAGTCAAAAAGCAGGAGAAAGGAGCAGTCTTATCCTCCACAGTCACCTAAGGACATCTTCCTTTCTGGTGGAGAAGCATGGCTGCCAGATTTTGACACTGGGTCTGAATTTTGTGGTTTTTCCATTTGAAAGATAAAACTGTCCATTCCAGACTAATGAAAGCAAAAAGAAATGTGTCTGCATTTCTAGTTGTCTAACATTTTCTAACCCCAGTTGCAATAAATGTCACCAACAGAAAGTTACATTTAACTTTAAAGTGAAATTTAAGTTAGCTAGTTTGGGATGCATAAAATGAAATGTTTAACAGGACCAACCGTCTGAGAGTTGGTTGCTGATTTTGAACAGATTGTAGTGTTTCAAGGTAGTTACTTAAAAACCAAGCCACCAGAGGACTCTTGACTTACACAGAATATGTTTAGATTAATGAGGGATAAAAAGTGCCTTTTTTCTTGGCTTGGTTCTGGTAAGTGCAAATTTTCTGAAAGAACACAAGTATAAGAGACCCATATGCACGTTTATGGGAATTGTGAGGTTTTCCATAATTAAACAAAGTTATCATTGAGACTGCTGCAGGAAAGATTATTTTTATGGAAAAAAATAGTTTTGCTTCTTCAGCACTCTGTCACTGACCTGGAATTTTTCAAGAGGAAAATGTAGTGTTGTAACTGATCTTTATGCTGATAGTTTAAGGCTGAAACATGAAAATAATAAGGCACAGTGAGATAGTAATGAGTGAAAATATTCAAATAAACAAATGTGATGTTAAACAACTCTCCATTGATTCTAGACTTCCATGAAACCAGCATGCAAACACTTAATTGCTTCTGAGCCATAAACATCCTCACAGCAAACAAAAGTCAAAATAACTTTTTCAGTTCAGTGTAACTTTTTTTCCTGAAAGCCTGAAGACTTTTGAAACAGCTCACTTTCCTTCCAAGAAAAAAAAAAAAAAAAGAACTGATCAACCTGTTATGTCAGTTTAAATGAGAAACAGATCTTATTGCCATCCTTTCTGACTAAGTTCACTTGTCTCCATGTGAATTAGTTGTTTACACTCCAGCTGAAGTGAAGGAAGGTATTGGTGTGATTTGTAAAATAAAATATGAAACATGCTGGTGGATTTGAGACATCCATGCAAAGCACAGAGCCAAGGGAAGCCACTGTTTTTCTCCAGAGTGGTGGGCAGAGGTGAGGGATTTCTTTTTTAGTAGCCCAGAACACACTGGTGTGGGCAACTACTAAACAAAACCTGAGTCAGGTCTATGTATGCTTACATCTTCTTCTCTGGACTCCAAAGCAAAAAGCCCTCTACACTTACCTGTAGCCATGCCACTTCATCAGCGTGTCTTGTTTCATCTACAGTGTCCTAGGATATCCTACATACCCCTAGCTGACACTACAGGGAAGCAGTCTGCTGCAGATACCATTTGTCCACCTTGTATTGATATGCATTTCATATGACACTAGAAACCTGTGGTCAGGCAAATTAATAGAACACTGTGTCTTGTTTGTTTGTAGCAGAAGCTTACTGGTGAAGTCCTCACTGATGGAAAAGGGGAAATGTAACTCCCATTTTAAAAAAGGGAAAAAGGGAAGATCTGGGAAACCATAGGCCAGTCAATTCTCACCAGCATGCTCGGCAAAATCATGGAGCAGATTCTTCTGGAAACTATGTTAAGGCATGTGGAAATCTGAGCTCTGGAGTACCTTTCTTATGAAGGGAGGTTGAGGGATCTGGGGTTGTTGCCTGGAGAAAGGCTCAAAGAGACCTTACAGCAGCCTTCCAGTACTTTAAGAAGGCCTACAGAAAAGATGAAAGGAATTTTCTCTAAGTGTAGTGATAAGACAGAAGGTAACCATTTTAAACTCAAGGATGGTAGGTTTAAATTAGACATTAGGAAGAATATCTATATTACCAGGGTGGAATGTGTTGCCCAGATTGGTTGCCCTATCTCTGAAAGTGTTTAAGACCAGGTTAGATTGGGCTTTGAGCAATCCCATGGCACGAACCCAGGAACTAGATAATTTTTGAAGTCCCTCTCAACTCCAAACATTCTGTGATTCTATGAAATCAACAACCAAGTGTCAAATTAATTATTATGAAGAGAGAAGACAACAATAAAAGGCAGTTGAGTACCCAACCAGATCAGCCCAAACACAATTTATATTAGAGGAACAGAGGAACGGGAGCAATCTTCACCTCTACTAGTGCTATATATTTAGGGTAATGTGCACAACTTCAGACTTTTATTACACCATATCTAGCAACTTTACAATCTTCTTTGCATTAATGCACACATAGTCCATCTGCAGTGGAACACTGCAGCTCCAGATAATAGAAAGGAAGCAATTCTTGCTTCAGAAAGCACAGCTGGTTCAGGAAATTTAATCCAGGTCCTGGATTAGTTGTACAGATATTTCATATACCTTCTCACTCCTTTTGTCAATGGAGTGACTCAATAATCCTGCATTTTAATTTGATTGGAAAGAGTACAATGCCACTATATCTTCTTCTCTTTCCCTCAAATTCTTCAAATATCAAAACCAGTTAAATCACTACAGTAACACTTGCAAATTCAGAACAATATCAACACATGATTGGTTGACACATCTAAGATTGCACTTATTATCATTAATACAAACATGAACTTCCTTCTCAAGATTCTCTAAACTTGCTCTCTCTAGAGTGCCTAGAATCTAGAATAAGATTTTTTATTTGTTTTGAATGTTATCTTGTGAAATGCCTTGGTGTATCATTTAGACTGAAGAACTGAATGCATTATGGCTAAATATCTGCTTTTATACAGCACTGAGCTCTAGTTCTCCATGATTCAATCTTACTCCACTACTTGGTCATCCTCAGTTTGCCATCAGATCATCTAGTTTTCACTTTGCATCTAACAATTATTGCCAGGATACACTGCAGAGTACAATTTACAAATACAAGCACTGCTGCTCCTTTAGCCAAGAGCCCTTTCATTCACATGGTGGGATCTGTACTAACTAAAAGGCCTCCTTGTAAGTGAAATGATTGCTGCTACTCTGCCTTTATTATTACTTTCTCAAATTTTCATTATTTTTCCTTTTTCCTTCCCCTTCTTGCCCTTGCCATTGGCCTTCCCTCTTCTTCCTTTCATACTTCCCTTTACACAGACTAAAAGAGAGGACAGTTCTGTGATTCCAAAAAAAAAATATGTATATATATTTTTTTTTAAAGCAGGAGTTTTAGAGCAGCATGATTCTCTTAATATCATTTTTTTCAGTTATCCATCGCAGCAATCTATACTTTGGTGTTTAATTGAGTGGTTGAATATATAACCTAGCACCTTGTTAAAAGCTGTATGTAAAGTGTATGATGAGTTGTTCCACAGTTATGCAGTATGACTGTTGTGGATAGGAGCTGCAGGATTGCAACCCTGAGTGCTTTTTGACAGTTCAGTGATGTAAACTACTGAGAGGATATGAACTAAAAGCTCTGAAAATAGGTGTTTGTTGATTTAAACTTTATATAGATCGGCTGAAGTAACATTAGGCAAGGTTGGTTTGTCTTTGCTGCTTGTTTGTTTATTAGGCATTGTGAAAGAAAAGGAAATAGGTTCATAAAAATTAAAATGCTTCACTTTGTTGATATTTTTTTTATTATTGTTATTACCAAGAAGCAAGAAGAAGATACAGCACATATTAAACCAAAGTTATGTGCTTCAGCTTGTTTCAGCAGCCAAACTTCATAATAAACAGAAAGAGATCCACCGTTTTTTCTGTGATGGCAAAGATGGCCTCTACTTCTCTGGCCTTCAACTTATGTAGCAGTGAAATGAGACTTTTCCTTGAACTTTCTCCAGCAAAGCAGCATATATGTACGTATATGCTATATTTATACAGGATTTTGGAAGTGCTAATGAGCAGCTTGGTTGTCCCTACTGTGCTAAGTACTCAGATTCAAATAGATGGCTTGCTTCCAAAAACAGGCATTTCTTTCAATGCAAAAGAGATGATGAGTGGTTAAAGGGGAGCAAATTGAAAGGTTATCACAAAACCATGACAAAGGTGTAACCTACATGCCTTGATATTTAATCATCTCACTTTGTGCCCAGGACAGCTGGATGCAAATTAAAAAGAAAGATGAATCTTAGCTGGAATATTCTGGATTGCTTCCCTTGTGTAGAGGGCAGGATCATCAATTATGAGACCCCAAAGATCAGGAAAAGGAGAATGATAGTCACAAGTCATGCTTTGTAGCTTTCTCTGGCACTAACTGACTAAGCTTGTGGTTGATTAATCCCTCAAGAAAGGCATGATCACCATTCAGGAGCTTTTTTAGTTCTTGAAAATTTTAAGAAAAAATACTTGAACAGTGCAAGAACTGAATGAATTTGCTGTAAAATTGGTCTTCTACATTCATCATTTTCAGTACATATGCTGGCTTCATTTCTTTGCCTCGAGTGAGTCTTGATCTATTGCCATATATTTGATGGACCAGAGTGCACAGTGAACTGGTTGCCATCTTCATGGATTGCACATTCCATTGTGCCATTCACTATTTTTCAGCTGGAATTCTGCCTCTGTGAAAAGAAATGGAGGCAGGTGAGCATGAGATGATGATGAGAGGATTTTATGGATATCAGCATGTTATTTAATACGAGTTTACAGGAACATGGTAATATCTAGTAGCCCCACATACCCATACACAGGCAAATGAAATGAGCCCATCTACAGCAAAGCCTTAGAGATACAGGAAAGAAACCTTGTAACTGGTGAATTCAACAGCTGTCCTATTTCTGTTTTAACTGGTATAAGAAAGACTATCAGTGATTAATCTATGAATTAGATCATGGAAATCTATGAATTAGAATATGGAAAAATAAGAGTGTTTACTGTCAGGAAAGACTGAGTTTCTGTCTCCTCTGGAGCCCTGTTAACATACACACGGTATCAGGGTTATGCCAGAGAGATCATAGAGAGCATCTCTCAATGAAACTTGTGGTGGAATGTGTTTGCACGGACACTAGATTATTATAGTTTTAATGTAACATAAATGCTGTGTAAATGGATATTGCAGCTGTAATCCTATTAATAGCAGAAGAAAAGAGCCGTGTCTGTGTAGGAAGAACTGCAGTATCTCTGTTAGCTAGTATCACCTTCTTTCAGTCATGCAAAGAATTTCAGATAATATTTAATTTTTAAAAAATGTTGTTCACAGTATTTTCTCTTTACATTTGAAGTTTTCTTTCTTAAAAGTCCTTTCTCTTTGAACTCTTGCTGGCAACCATTAGTGGCTGCTTATCAGTGTTTTAGCTAAGTTTCTCTGAAGCTAATGCTATCTAATGCTTTTTGATCCTTGGTTAACATGCCAGCAGTGCTAAGCTGGGCGGCAGGGGAGGAAAAGCTACAGAAAATTGTTCAACAGCTCTCTTCCACATCACAGGAGTATAAGGAAGCAGCCAGACAACACTGGCCAGCGCCATCAGTGGCTGCTGTTAGTCTTTCTCTGACAGGAGAGGAGGGGTGTTACCCTTCTGCTGGGTTAGCACAGTCAGAAAGCATTCTTCATGGCTAGATGCATCATTCAAAAACTACTGGAGACTCATCATCTTTAGTATTTTGCAGGTACGCTCTTCCATTAGGGTTAAGATGGATTTGCAAGAAAACAGTAGCAAAACGCAGGTAAGAACTCAGATATATATATATATATGGTCTGAATCTAGGAAAAAAATTATGCATATATATATATATATGTATAATCCCTGTAAAGAACTAACATTAAGAACTAACCCCAAATGCTCTTGAGTTTAGGAAAGTGGGTGTTGAATTTTGAATAAAAATTCCAGCATTCTTTACTTAAGGGCATTCAGATTCAGCACATTAGAGCCAAAGAGGCTTGAACTGTCAGTTCTCATTTTTTTAGTATTGCACCAAGCACATCTACAACATTCTTAGATGTATACTTTCCCTTCCTATTTCAAGTGAAGAAAAAAACCTTCAATACACTTTGGAAAAAGTCCCATATGTGGCCAAATAGAGATAATTAAGAAATATTAGGGCTGATTGATTGTGATTTTTAATTTTCAGATCACATAGAGACAACAAAAGAACAGCAGTCTCAGGAGGATCTGTGGCTTATCCTGAAACTTCGCTTTACCTCTGTGATAGTACATGCTGCCATGGCAGCTCCTGCCACTTTTAAATGAGAACAACATGTGCCCCCATCCATATCTACAGCAAGACAAATATCTGGGACCAGAAATGTTGTAGAGTCCTGCCTGCACCTATTATCAAGCAAGAGTGCACTAACTTGTAGCAAGGCCAAGTTGAACATTTCTTTCCATCTCTGGTGTTGGCTGCTGTAGTCCATTCCCTCACTGCACATATATGATATCCCTGAATGAGCTCAAAGGCCCTTGCTCCTCTTCTGTTTCTCGTGTTTCTGTCAGTCTGAATAGAAGAAATTAAAAGCAAGGGAGTGGAGAAATCTAGGAACAATGATGAGGCATCCAGGGTAAGGGAATATATTCCATGCATTTCTGGTAATGTGAAAGGTCACCATGATATATTATATTCTGAGTAATGCTAAAATGTCAAGATGAATGCAAGAGGACAAAATTATAATGAGGATGATATGGTAAGCACCAAATTATGTAAATTTTCCTCTTATGGCTATCCAGTATGACTTTGGTGCTGTTGTAATTTGACTTCTGAGTGAGAAGTTCATTTCAACAGGGTCTGTTGGCAATTACAGCACCTTAAAGTGTTTGTGGCTTATTCCGAATTTATGTGTAGAAAATGTAGATGCTAGTGGATCTTTAAAGGAAAATAAAGAAACTAACTGAAAGATACCCTTCACATCTGTTCCAGCTGTGTTTTAAACAAGGTGCCCAGTAAAGTTGCAGGAATGTTGTAATGCAAATACTGATAAGTTACAAAATTTAATTTTCTGTATACCTATCTGCATTTCTGCCTGTATGCAGCCTTGGCTTTCCCCTTGTTGAATGTGAATTGTGGCAGTTTGACTGAGGATCACATCACGTTTTTTTTCTGCAAGACTGTCTCTCTCAGTGCCCTGGGTGGACAGCACTCAGTGGTGAGTGGCTCCTCAGTACATTTTTTTTTTTACCCTCATATTACAGTGCATGGCCCAGGGACACATTTACTCTCTACTGCTCAAACCCTTCTGTGTGACAGTCACAGATGTTCTCAGGCGATCTTCCTATGGTGCTCCTTGTTTTAAATTTTATTTACTCACTATTTTTGTGCTGTAGGGGGTGATACTATCTACATTTTATACATGGAGAAGGGCATACAGATTAAGGTTTAAACTGACTATTAACTTGGTCAGCTAGTTTGAAGTATAAAAGACTTTTTTTTTCTTTTTCTTTTCTTTTTTAGCGCATTTATAAACCTAGATTAGTGCAATGACTAATCTAGGTTTTGCTAGGAATTTTTTGTCAGGGATAGGGGTAGGATTATTCTTAAACTGTCTTAATCCCCAAACCATTCTTTTCCTTACAGAAATCCTTGTTCCTCATCAACACAAGCTTTCAGCTTGTTACAGATGCACTGATAGAATTTATATCAGAAACCTGAGTCATCCCAGAACACAGTCCGTCTCACACACTTATACTGGTATTTTCTGGTTTCAGAATGCATGACACCACTATATTATCTCGTGTAGAGACTTGGGGATGATAGTAGGTTGACATTTTTTTGTGTTTCAAATGATGTTAAAAGTAAAGTATGAATGTTACATGCAACTCAACACTGACACTTTCAACCTTTCTAGAAGTTCACCTTAAGTCTAGTTGTTTTACCACAGCATTCTCAGAAGCACAGAGCACACACAGAGCAGTGTGGGCTGTAGCAAAGCAGTGCACAGGTCATGGCTGCAACAAAGCTAACCCAGTCTTCCTGATGAGAACAGCTGGAGGGAAACAGATGGCACCAGGTGCCCAGCATAAAACTTTGACATGATCAGGAGGAAAACTAATGAACAGTTATTGTCACTCACCCATACTCCTACATCATCCTATATCCTCTTGGCATTTCTTAGAATAACTGTAGATGCTTCGTGGCAGCTGTCACATTATCCCTTCACCAACCAAGAAAATAGGAAAGTAACTGTTATGGCTTCAACTGGTTGCAGGGTTACATTTCTCCTAGCAACTTTTAACCTCAAAGTGGAGTGGCTTTAGATCTTGTCAATATCTGTTCCCTTTAAGATAAAGATAATTAAAGTTTATATCAAGTCAGCAGTTTTATTTCATCTGTTTCTTTTCATGCTTTTATCCTTCTCAAACAGTGCATTCCTCTTCCCGTACTTAAACCTATAGTGTACTCCTACATTCATTTCAGAGCTGGTTCTCACTGCCCAAATCTGCTGTCTTGTACAAGGTCAGTGTCTTGGCTTCCTTTCCACGTGTTACCCCATAGCAGGGCTGTTCTACACTTACAGCCTTGTTCCTTGTCCCAGTCTTCCCCATACCCCTCCATGCCATCTCTGAGTCACTTTCCTACTGGTCAGCTACCAGCTTCCAGTCTAGAGCCTCATTTACTCTCAGGATCTCTCTGCAAGCAGCACTGTAGCTGCCAGTACCCCTCTCCCAGATTTCCTCAGGCCTCTTCTTTGAGATGCCTTTTGATAAATCCCTATTGCCCATCCTCCTTGATTCTCCTCTTCCTTATCCCTATCCGTGTCCACTTCATCCCTCCATCTCACCTTGTATCAGTGCTGTTCCTATACGGGTAGCCTCATCTCTTGTGCCCAGTGCTGCACACCTAGGGCCAGCAGTCACAGGGGCAGCTGTCTGCTGTCCTCCAGCAGAAAAGTTGTGAACTACGCACAGGGCCCATAATATAAAGTGGCAGATGAGGTTAGCTCAGCATAGCTATTCACTCTACCAGTGACAGTGCCATCTGTAACAAAGAGCAGGAGACAGCTGATGTGTGTCACTGAGTTTACCTGTCCTTACACAATGAAACCATTTGCTAAAAAATTATTTTTATCTACCCAGATATGTCTAAATTGCAAAGTTCCTTCTGCTGAACTCTGTATCCCTGACATGCGGTTCATATAAAGCTAGTACATGTAGAAAGTGGACAAACTCCTGGAGTTCAAATAAGATGTGAAACATCCCTGCCCCACCACGCAATCCACATTTCTCCACCAACACACCTAATTAAGGCTGTTGACAGCTGAACGTATCAAAATTCTAGGAGCCAACTGCCTACCTCAGCCTGTCTACCTGTGTGCTTGTCTAATAACCTCACAAAGTGCCTTATGCAGCATTCACAGTGCAAGAGGGCAGTTCTGTTCCTCATGACCAGACATTGTGGTGAGGTAGGATTTGCGTATGGAGATTTTGTTTGGTTACTGATTGAAAATCAATCATGTAGGCAAATGGAAGTGCAAAATTAGCTAAGATATTGCCAAATGTTCAGCTAAAGGTAGAAGGGAGTATTGTATCAGTGAAAAACATGGAAATTGCTTGTAAGAATTATACTCTTTGAACTAGTCCCTGCATCTTTTAGCTCTGTGCCTTTCAAAACATCAAGGGACTCAAGGAGGAAATCATGGGCGAGCAAATATACAAAGACAGTGAACTAACTGGATATGCTGGTTTACTGTCTAATTGGTCTTAATTTTGTGATGTTTAAAAATGATTCTTGCACTCTTAAGCTTGGAATTTGGTTTATAGAGTACCAACCTGACATATAAAAGCATAACAACTTTGGAACTTCAAGACAATGATGCAGCTGTAGTGTCATCACATTGTGCCAGCCCAGGTCTGACTCTTTGCAGGGATGTGCTCAAACGTCTGTGATCAACAATTATGAAGTTGTCAGGGATTTTTTTTCTCCAAATCCCCTCGTAGTTAATTGATTACTTATACTTTCTTTCTGTAACTACTTATCCTTTTTAATCCTGATAAGCTTTCAGATTCAAAGATAATGAGTGAGAATGAAAATATAATAGTTTAAAAATAAGCAAGAAACAAGAACTTAAAATGTACTTTTATCAATAATAAAACATTGTCTTTTAATTTCTCTGAATAATTTAACTATATTTAGGTCTTTCTGGTTCATCCCATTCATGGAGCCAAAGACCATAAACTCCAAGTAAAACCGAGTGTGAAGATTTCAGGTTATTCCTTGTAGTTATAAAGTTACATTTTAACTTTTTACCTGGTACAAAACAGATAATAGGAATCAATAATACTCATGAAAGAACTGTTTTTGAGTAGAACTGTCAATAACAAAAGATATAAATTTTGTTCACAGAATGAAAGTTATTATACTCTCTCTGTAATCAGGGTTAATTACTGCCACTACCAAATATTGGCACATTACTTCTGTTTTGGATGTTTTTAGTTTGATTTTCCAACTCTTCAGTATTGACTTTGCCTTCTTCTTGGGTAACAATCTCATAAACATTTTAGTGAGGTCAATTTAATTCAGGTCATTTAATGGAAAACAGTTCTGAATGCCTTTGATAATTCTTTCTTATTCTAACAGTTGCAGAGGATGTAATGGATCTGCAAAAGATCTATTGAAGGTACAGTGAACATTAGATAAAATCCTTTTAATAGAAATCCAGTATTGTAGGACAGCTGATGATGCACTGGGAGAGAAACTATCTGCCTGTAGCACAGCCACAGGATTTATACTCAGGAATCTGTTCCTCATTGGATACCAGAGTGTAAAATACTGAGAACAAAAGGAAATGCAAATGCAATTGACAACATCCAGGAGGACAAAACAGCCTGAAGAGCCTGAGCATGAGATCTGCCATGTATCTTCAGTTCTGCTGCAGAGCACTCCCCAAAGGGACAGATGGTAGGAAATTCTGCAGTCATATCTGATTAACCTGAATGCATCTTCAAAATCAATATTACATATCCTTTCTGACTGGTAATCACTTTTTTGGTGGTTATCATTTCTTAGAGACTGTGCTATGGTAAATTGATAAATCAGATTCATACTACCATTACCCATATCTTTCCAAGGGAAAGAAGCTATGTTTAAAAGGTCTACTTAATCCCACTCCATAGACAAAATAAATTATCATTTTCACTGCTGGAATTTTGGAAAGAGAAAGAATGCATTTTTTTAATATCTATTTTAAAACTTATTCTAAATTATTTTTATTTTCATTAGATATTTCAATTTCAACTTTGCATTATTTAAGTGGACAAAAGACAAATGTTATTAAAAGTAGATGTTATTAAAAGTAGTAGTTGACGTACTGCGTGACGTGGTTTAGTGCTGGTGGTGGCAATGGTGATGGGGGGATGGTTGGACTGGATGATCTTGTAGGTCGCTTCCAACCTTGTGATTCTATGATTCTAGAATATGTACTTTTGTACGTATGGTAGCTGGCTGAACAACAGATACTTTCATTACATTAAGGAAGGCTTCCAGGAGGCTCCTGGCCCTCCTTTGGTCTCCTCATTTGGGTGGGAAGTCTTACTCTCATAGAATCCTCAGATTAGGAATTTTAATGTCAAGTATAATACCACTGCACTTTCTAACAGAGGGGGGAATTTTTTCACAGTTCAGCAGGAAAATGAGTTTCCAGACAGTTATGGAAGTTAGGTGGAAGTCAGAGATCTGCAGCCTGAGGATTCGAGGGCAGAAATGAAGCTGAGATTTTATGCCTTTGTCAATAAACTTTTTATCACGTTAGCATTTTTATGAATGAGGTCTCACTTGTGCAGTCCAGAAAAGTCAATCTTTACCTGTTTACCATACCTGTACTGCAACTATCTGAGATTTCCTCTCCCTGGTGAGTCATACTAATGTAAGTGGAAAACTGAATCAATACTGCGACCTCACTCACCATTCACACATGCTGCATGGATATCATGGTTTATCTCAGGTTTAAAGTGCAGAATATTTAAAAAATGAGGCTCAAATAAAGTATGTTTCACATACTAAATTTCAATTTAAAAAGCACCAATCCCAGAACCATGGTTCCCTCTTGGAAGGATGATTCAGTTCATTACAGCACTCATTTTATTCGGTCATTTCTATCAATCCTAAACCTGCAAAATATCTCCACTATCATAGAACTGAGAGCTGCAGTAAAAGAAAGGTGAGAAAACACATACCTCTTTCAGGAGGGGCAGCCTCAAATACTGTAGTGAGCAGTCTGGATGTGGAACTGTGGTTGAAGCAGTGCTGGAAGCAGAAGTCAGAAGCGCAGTCCTCCCTCCCTGGCTCCACATGAACATCCTGTTTCTTACCCAGCTCAGGCCGTGTCCCCCAGCAGGATGAGCAGTGGGGCACTTGGTCTGTGGACTCCAGGGGAATTTGTGTCACTGTCTGGGTGAGAACTGAGGAACTTTAAAAAATCAGATGTCTGCAGGTTTCTGGCATTGATAGAGCCAGCCAGCAGCCAAGCAGAGATTTCGGGGATCTATATTTGGACTGGAGTCCAGGGAAGTGGTTGGATAGGATGTCAGCATGGCAGATGTGACAGTTTTGTACAAATGTTCACCCGCTCTCAGAAAGACAGTTAACAGGTTTTGCAGTTACAGAGGGCACAGATGTGAAATGTATTTCATGCCAGGACTTCAGCTGTGTAACTCTTACACTACACTGGGAGGAGAATCCAGGTACTCTGTTCTTTACCAAATTCTTATGCCATCCTTAACCTCACACTGACAGCCAATCTCTTCCCCCTCCCTGTTTCTCTTCTCCTCCCTGAGCCAACAGCACTTTTAAATACACAAGAACAGCTGAAACTTTCATTTAGATTCCTGACGACTGGCACCACAGTTATTATATCCACAGACTGACAGTTCCTGCTGATTGGTGCCACTCAATTCAGAAAGCAATATCGCTTTGATATATCAACCTGGCAACTGCCTGCAGGAAGCTATTCTAGTCCTTCTCTCTGAATTTCACTCTAAGAAATGCACTCCTTTCAACAGGGTTTTTCAGGGAAAGAAAGGCAGAGCATTTAAGAGAGGGGATGGGAAGCTCAGTATGCCCCCCATTGCCTCAAACAAGAGCACTTTTTTTCTTATTGAGGAGGTAGTAACTCTACAGGAGAAAAAGACCCTGGGAAGAGCCTTTACTCCAGGATTTTAGACACTTGAAAAATCCAGGTCTTATTCATAGAGAAAGAAAAGAGTTTTTAAAAAATTACCTCTGACCTACACATCCTTTACGAAGAATTTGACATGTTGGTGTTTTAAGATTATGGTGTTTGATGCTTCAGTGCAGGCTCTGTTGTGGAGCTCGAGGGTCAAATAGTTAAGATGTTACAGAGCAAAACCCATTGGAAGAGTTGTGGCCAGCAGCACTTTAGCTAGGATGGGTGGGAGAGAACTCCTGTGGTACTGACAGTGCTCAGTTGCTCAGACAAGGACAAGGTAGAATGGTTTTAAACTAAAGAAAGGGAGATTTAGATTAGATATCAGGAGGAAGTTTTTCAATGAGAGGGTGGTGAAGCACTGGCACAAGCTGCCCATGCTCCATCCATGGAGGTGTTCAAGACCAGGTTGGATGGAGCCCTGGGAAGTCTGAGCTAGTGCTTGGCAATCCTGCCCATGGCAAGGGCTTGGAACTCGGTGATCTTAGAAGTCCCTTCCAATCCTAGCCATTCTGGGATTTTATGGTATGCTCCTACCGATGATCTGTTAAGAAGGTAATTGTGTTTTCTTGCTTCTGACTACTAGAGTGCTTTCTAAATGTTATGAAGGACAGTATCATACAAACCTAGTCAAAACCAGCTCTTCCCAGTGACAGAACAGTGGTCTCAGGAAATTTTCCCTGTGTTCTGTGGCACAAGTGAAAACTGAACTCTTGCTCTCTGTACAAGCATCTGGACTAACCAGCAGGTTTTCCCCGACACATACAGAACATCTGGGGCACCTATCACTTTGCTCTCCCATGGCTAGTTTTTGTGGCATTTAAAGCTACACTTCATTTGCTGTGAAAGAATTGCAGGACTACTACTGTTTTTTCTAACAGTCCTAAGTAAGCACTTTTCATAGAGACAGGTTATTGTCACAATAGCAGCATGAGCCAGAGCCTGTGGATCAGTCTGAAATCTTTGGGAACAGGCTGGGGTGTATGCTGTGAAACGTTTTGCTGGAATTGCCAATAGCAAGGGCCCAAGGACTTTCCAGAAATGCAGGTGGCTGCTTATGATTTCTCCATCTTCTGTGAATGCGATTGCATTCCCTTTAGCTATTGTGTGTACCATCCTTTCATTTAGAGTTATTTTCTTAAGTGTATCTGGAGGGCAGTGGAAGGCTTTTAGTGAAACTGTATTGCATGCTTCAGTAGTGCTCTATGAGAATATTCATTCAATGGTTTATTTAAGATGGAAGCAGATGCTTTTGACATGACAGAAATGTAAGAACACTTTATCTTGGTGAGCTGCTTTTATCAGTTCCTACAGATATTATTCACCTGTGCACATCTCCAAAGACAGACAGGCCATTTACAAGCAGCAGAGCACACCTCCTAAATTCTTCAACATGCTGTTGCAGACGGGGGTTAGAGCATCTCTCTTCTCTTTGAGATTAAAACAGCTGTAGGTGGAGCAGATGGCAACACCTATTACTCTAAATCCTATTAATTGAACACTCAGTTAAAACTACCAATTACTATTTTTTTTTAGTTCCTGTATAGCCATTTGCTGTGATGATTTAAAGCACATTTATAAGGTGATTTATTTAGCACATTTTCCCAAAGATTTGTAATGATTTCCTTGCAACAATGAAAGGACAATTTGTTCATCTTCTTGCCCTGCCTACTCCTGCTTTTATCTCTTGTTGCCCTCGTTAGAGTGCAACACATTCATACTTTATCTGTCTCTTTGCATACAGTCTGAAAAATAGTAATAATAATAAGTGAGCTCCTTCAGCTCACATACAAAGGAGATGACATTATGTAAAAGAAGCTTTATTATCGTTTTTCTTCCAAACCTACTGTTACCTGTGTGGAGCTGCATTTCTGAATGACTTCGCTGCCAAGAAGATAGAATATGAGATAATTGACAGACTTCTGTATCTGCACACACTCACATTCTCATTTACATGCATGAAAGTGAGTGAGAATAAGAAAAAATTGCTACGTTGCCATGTGACTGCTAAGCCAGCTGGATTTAATATTAAAAATCTAGATTTCTAGCTGGAGTGGGAAGAATACACAAAATGTTTCTGTCCAGTTGGCAGGTAAGTTAATTAATGGACTTCTACCTGAGCGGAGGACAGGTGAATCAATGAGTTGTGGTCAGGCCACTTGGCAACGTGGTACAGATGTCACAATTTACAAGGCTGTACACGTGCACTGATTTGAAAGGAGCAGTATGAGCTGCCTTCACTTGTACTTATCCCAGCAGCAGTATAGGACAGCTTGTCCTGCACAGGTATTTACCTGCATCTTATCAGCACACTGGGGAACATTTCAAGCATTTGTCGAACAGAATATTGAAATGAACCTACTGCCTCCTTTCTGTGTATTAAGTAAAATTTGCATTCATATTTTTTCTAATTCAGAAATACACAAAAATCCCTCCATAGAGCAATATTTTTGGTGGGATCAAGCTGATTTAAAGAGTCTTTTGTGGGGGGGAATGGAAAAAATGGGAGTTATCTGGAGATTTTGTGGAGGTGGGATGAGACGATGAGGATTCTGGTTTCTTTTCCTCCATCTGCATATCACTGTGATGCCTTCCAAGCACAAGTAAGCCTCAACAGCACCAAGAGGACATTATGGTGCTGGGGGTGATGAGAAAGCTGTGAGGACTGAGCTTACTTCTGGTACCCCATGCACCCCTGCATTCTCTATTAATGGCATTTCCACTTGAAAGGGCTGACAGTCTCATTTCACAAATTTAAACAATATAAACATACAGGTAAAGAGTGTCCAATTTTTGTGTGTTTTTTTCCTTTTGTGGGTTTTTTTTTTTTTTTTTTCCAACATCCTCTTGAGGACCCCGTTAATATTTCACTCAAGTGAGTATGTAGAGCTAAACAAGGAAGGCGTTTTACAGTTTTGTGTAAGAGAAATGAAAAAGGTAAGGACATACCAGAGTCTGCTCAGAAAATCTGGTTTGGATGAATTAACACTTTGATTTATAGAGTAGGCAACGTCAGCTCTGTTCTGGTGTATAAGATGCCATTGCAGATAGGAGTGAAAGAGAAAAGCAATGAACAAAAAAGAAGGGGAAATAAAGCTGTAAAGTTAATTTCAAGGCTTTTGTGAAGGGTCATTACTTCACTGATTCCACATAAATGATAATATTCAGCTGAGAGTGACAAGATGGATAGAAGGTTTTGACAGGCTGCTTTCCTGTAGCCTGGGATTCAGACACTTCACTGGTAAAATGTCTTCTGGGCTGACTCAGAGGAGCTGGTACCATGAGACCAACTGCATAAATACTCTACCTATATTTCTCCCACAGCAACAAAGAGAAGTGTGTGTGGCTGTTATTAACAGCGAATCAGATCACCAAAACCTCTGTAAGTGATTTCAAGACAGCATAGTAAATTTCTAAATTCTCAGCCATTTCCAGCTAATGGTCTTATAGCAAGACTGCCTTCACATATTCAATTCATGGATATTTGCAAACTTATTGTTAATAGGAAGTATTACTTTGGTTTTGTCAGTTACATTTATAGATGGGCTACGTTGTTGACAAGGTTTTCTGAGTTTGCTGTTGCTTTCCAAGAGCTACCCTGTACATTTTCAAATGAAGTGTTTTTTCATAATAAGATATGTCAAACTTCATTTTGCAGTGAATCAAAGAGATTCCGCATTGAAGCGCCTCGGGAGAACTCTAGAAACTGAAGCGTGTCCAGAATTAAAACATAAGGTTAGGCAGTTTGTCCTAAATCTCAGCTTAAACATCAAAGATTCGCAGCAAATGATAAAGGATACCCTCTGTAGGTGATGATTGTTAATGACATATAATTAATTTATTGTTTTGCCACACTTCTGCATTCCAGTGATCTTTATGTTCCCTTCTAACCTGAACCATTCTATGATCCTATAAAGCTTTCCCTGCCACGTGAGTCGCATGCATGTATTTACTGGAGAATATACAGTTCTGGAAACTGACAGAGGAACTACTTGAGGCTGAAAACTCATCTTATTTCCTATGCTTGGCAGGCTCAAGGCTTGATTTGAAATTGCTTGGAATGCTTCCAAAAAAATCCCAATTCTAGAGGCAATGCTGTGAGTGCTTCGAAAGGTGGCATTCTGCCTCTGAATTACAAGGGAAAGTATGCTCCCAAGTCGAGGGAATCAGGTGATGAATGTATATTTCAGTACTGCAAAGTACTACGCACTCTGGTATTGCTATAGTAAAGCATTTAAATGGATGACTGGTCCCTCCCTGGAAATGGACCCATGCAAACATGTTGGGCTGGGTTGAACCAAAGTCTTTGTCACTGTGGGGAGCTGGGCTAATGCCTCCGATGTGGACGACATATCTGGGTTATTTTGGTCAATTCTAGTAATAGCCCACACTATTAGGTTTTCCTATAGTTGGGCCAGGTTACTGTTCTCTGTTGTGTGTTTCAGCACATATCACAAAAGGATGGACACAAAGGTGGACACAAAAGGACAACTGAGGCTTGAATGAGAAGCTTGCACTGCAAGAAGGATCAAAGAGGTGGATAGAGAGAAAGTGTAAGAAAACACGAAAAGTAGCCAAGACATGATGAACTATATATTTGTAAATTATTATTAATACTGCTACAACTACTAATGAATAATAGCACAAAGGTTAAGCAAAACTTGGTTTTAGAGTACTCAGTTAAATTCAAAGATTTTTAGAAAATAACCTACATTTGCCTTCTGAAAATTGCCCTCACCTCATTTCTTCTTTATTCACTGTATTTCTGTGCAAAACACATATTGCTCCTCTGGATCCTTTAATGCAGATTTTGAAATTGATTTTGTTTATTTCTCTGATGTTACATGGTTTCATAAAACTTTTTTAAAATTAATATTAGAAATATTAGAATAATACAAGAAAAGCATTTTTTATGCCAAGAAAGCACTCATAAAGAAATAAGTTTTCTTTGGAGAACACTACAACATTAGAGTGTCATTACATAAATAAAACAGATTCATACAAACATTAGTATTGTAGTGCAATAAAAATGATTAAATACCATGGCAAAATAGAAATATCAGCACCTGACCATGTCCATGAAATATTTCAGATAAGATGTAATGTGTTTGTTTTGTTAAATGTAGAGCATAGAATAAAAACATTCACTTATGTGTTTTCCTGATTACATTTTTTATTTCTTTACAAAAGGAAAATCAGTGCATGTGAACAAAACAGTTCCACTCAGTAGGGCACATAACTCAGAGCATTCTGTCCCATTTTCAGTGACCTGAAAAACACAAAGACTGTGTTGAAAAAAAAAAAAAAGTTAGAAGAAGAAAAGAAGAAAAAGAGAGAAAAAAAGACTTGCCAGTTTAGCTGTAGACAAATAGTACCTTCATTATCAACATGAATTTGAAACCTGTTTCCTTGGAGAAAGTGATTATCAGGAAAATGGAGGCATGGTGTTCTATCTTGCTATTGTTCCATTTGGGAAGTGCTGAGGAACAACAATGATAATGAGTTTGAAAAGCAACATCTCTGTTGCTGTTATAACAAAATGGTAATAAATGAGAGACAAAAAAGCCAGACTGAAGAAAGCAATGGGATAATGCCTCTCATAGGAGAACTCTTATCATGTAGGACACCACTGGTTGAAACACTATTATACTGCACAGTCTTTCTTTGTGGAATATTGTACGACACAATGAGATGCTATTCCAGCTATACAAAATCAATTAGAATAAATTTCAGAATTATCAGACAGTGACTACAATTCAACACAGCCACAACGAAGTAATGAAGACAAAATTGTTTATTTCCACTGCTGTATACACGACCTTTTCCATAGTCACCCTGTTGCTAGAGGATGTACGTCACTGCTTTCTTCACTCTTCTGTGAAATTACCATGTAACTCACCTGTTAAGCATTTAGCTGTGAGGGCAAGACAGAGACACACAAGGGGACAAGTACAGAAATTATTCATGGAATGAGTGGGAAGGGAATTCTGGTAGCAAAAAATGTTGGGTAAGCTAGAGATACCAATCCAAATTATGAGAATGATCACAGAGCATGCACAGTACAGACATGATAAAACCTTTGCTAACAATAGTGATTCTGATAGATTTTCTCTGTCTCTGTGATGTTCTCTTTCTCTGTGAAACCTTAACATGAGTGCAGGACATGCAGGTGTAATTAGTCAAGCAAGAAAGGAAGAGCTGCTTATCAGTTAAATATCTACCTTACTTAATTCCATGATGATTGTTTGTTTTCACCTGTTTTTAATGAAATGTCTTATTGGTGGCCAATCAAAAATTTTCCTCAAGCACTGACAGTACAACTTCAACTCACGATGTCCTGCTGTGGAACAACTTCCAGCAAACAGGTAATTTCCAAAATGGTGAAAGTCACTTTTGAGGATATACTTTGCAATATTTGCATCTGTGGTTCAAACATGCATAGAAATTTGAACATTTCTACTTCCAGCTACCAGATGGCTAAAGGTTAAATCATTTACCTGAGGACAGATATGCAAACTGAGCAGACTTTTCAAAACATAAAATGCATTTTTCCTGCAAACTGGGAAAGATAGCCTTGAACTTGCTAAACATATACACCAGTGACAAAATGTAAGTTATTCTTTACATGCTAAATCAAAGTACTGAGACAGGCTGAGATAGGTAGGGCTCTTCAGCCTGGAGAAGAGTAGGCTCTGAAGGGATCTTAGTACCTGAGGGGGGCCTACAAGGAAAGCTGGAGAGGGACTTTTTGTGAGGGCATGTAGCAACACAACAAGGGGAAATGGTTTAAACTGGAAGAGGGTAGATTTGGGCTAGATATTAGGAATCTTTACAGTGAGGGTGGTGAGATACTGGAAGAAGTTGCCCAGAGAAGTAGTGGATACCCCCTCCCTGGAAGAATTCAAGGCCAGACTGGATGGGATTTTAAGCAACCTGGTCTACAAGGAGGTGTTTCTGTCTATATCAGGGGGATGATCTTAAAGGTCTTTTCCAACCCAAACCATTCTATGATTCTATGATCTGTAGAAATCCAAATTCATTTCTTCTCATATTATATTCAATCTTTGGACATTATAGCACAGAAAAAAACTGGTTGACAATGGCATCCTACATAGAATCATAAATCCTTTTGCCCCTATAACAAGTCCCTCCCCAGACTTCCCATAGGCCCCCTTCATGTACTGAAAGGAACTATAAGTTCCCCTCAGTGCCTTTCCTTCTCCAAGGTGAAGAGCTCCAGCCCTCTGAGGTTGTCCCTGTAGGGGGAGTGTTCCAGCCCTCTGATCATCTTTGTGTCTCTCATTTGGATCTGCTCCAACATCTTAATGTACTTCTTGTCCTGGGAGCTCCGGAACTGGATGTAGTTCTCCAGATGGTGTCTCACGAGAACAAAGTAGAGGAGCAGAATCACCTCCCTCAACCTGCTGGTCACACTTCTCTTGATGCAACCCAGGATACTGTTGGCCTTCTGGGCTGCAAGTGCACATTGCTGGCTCGTGTTGATGGCTCATGTTGATTTGTTGATGTCATCAACTGACACCCACAAATCCTTCTCCTGAGGGCTGCTCTCAAGCCATTCTCCATCCAACCTCTATTTGTGCTTGGGATTGCCCTGACCCAGGTGCAGGATGGTCTCTTGATCATTGGACTGAAAGGTGACAGCAGAAATCCCTTGCCCTACTGCTCTTATGATCACAAATGGCTCTTCCTTTACCTATCCATACCTACTTTTCAGCTCCATACCAAGAGTCACATATGCCACTCTTCACTGTTAATGGGCACCTAACAGTGGGCACTCTTGGTGGGATGCCAAATGGTTGTTACAGAAAGTTGGTTGCAGTCATACCAGGATCCTGAGTTTGGAGGGCAGTCTTCCATATGCGCTTACATGCACAGGGCTTACTCTTGGATGAATCCTTCATGCAAGCTGTCCAAACTGTGTTGGCAGAGACAGAGACACACCAGAGGCATTTGTAAAGATCAGTGTCCACTGAAGTATGTTTCTCTGTCGTGCCAACTAGGCAGCTCTCAACATAGCCTGGAGTTACCTCACGAGCGAGGCAGAATGAATAGTAAAGTAGTTTGGCCTGAAGGATCCTGCCAAGGTTGATCTAGAAAACTGGAAAGCTGTGAATTTTGCTGTGAATGAGTAAATAGCTCCTTAAAATGTAAGTGCTGTTAATATCCAGTGAACAGTTAGGAAAGGCAGCACTGTGAGTACCAGAAGTAAGCTGTACATCTCAGTGCTTCAGTGAGGTCCATACTGTGCAAGCTGATATGAACTTTTTTTTTTTTTTTTCAATTGGTGTGTGAATTTTTAACTTGTAGTGTTCATTGGTATTTGTCATGAAAGTGCAACACAAACATATATAATCTCTCCCTTTCTTTTTCTAAAACGCCCTCTCCTTTCATTGTTCTGTTGACGACAACAACGATGGCGATGATGACCATGGCAATGATGGCCCCTTTTCAATGCTTTCAAAGTGGTCAATTCAGCTTTCTTTGGAGTAACAGCTCAAATCCAAAGTGGTTGAGTCAGCTCTCCTTGGAGTGGCAGCTTCTGGCTCTGGGATCTCAGCAGAAACTCCTTTGTTCCAATCTTCCGGGCCTTGCCAGCAGATAAGAGGAAGCAGGGATGCTCATCTGCATCCTGTTTTTCACAGAACACGATGGTATCATTCCCCATTTTTCCCATACCAAGCTTGGGCTGTTTTGTCACAGGCCAGATCTTCTGCCAGTGAACACTCCTGAGCACTCTCTTCCAGAGGCAAACAGCTCTGGAGGAAGGGGCTTTCAAATGTTCCCAAAGTGATATCCATTGTCACACGGTAGCACCCATCAGTTGCCTCCTCAACAAATCAATCAGAGTCTTATCACAAGAAATACCTCAGGAAGCAAGCTTTGAGCCAAAAAACAAAGAAGGATTCTCACAAGGAGCAACCCTTGCAATCCATGGTGGAAAAGGCAGGACATCATACCATGAATATCATACAGAAAGGCTCCTCCAAGGCCCCATGGCACCAGAAGATGGAGGGTCACTCTTCTGCTTAGTGGGAGGGAAAGAGCAAGATCTGTGACATGAAAACTGCTGCTATTCTATTTTACACTTCACTCCTTCAACACTTAAATGAAGATAACACTTCTACAGAGGGCTTTAGTGATTAAGAACTGCTCAGGCAGCTCTTGTACTCGTGGAAGCATATGAAACAATACAACCTCAGACATTAGTAATAGGGTGACATTGTCTTAGTGGGAATGAATGGGAATGAAGGTGTGTGCAAAATTTCTTTCTATTCTCACTATTGTTATTTATGATAAACATGCTTGTTAGGCCAAATTCCATCAAATGCCAATGTTTTAGCTGGATGTGCTGAATTAGAACCCTCTTCACAAAACAATTTAGTTTTAACGAAACAGCATTTTGTTGGAAAAGAAACTTTATCCAAAGAAGTGTCTGTCACTGGAATTCATATTCAGAAATGGGATAATTTCTAGTACTGGTGTGTAATGATTCTGTTAATGGTGGCAGTAATTTAATTATTGTCTGAACTCTTAGCAATTAATGGATTTTTCCCTACAGCTCTTTTGAACCTGCTGCCTGTCTCACAACAACTGAAATACAAAGTTGACACTATCTGAGAGTAGGTGCTGAACTGAACACAAATCTCAATAGGCTGTTATTGAACCATCACTTTCATATTCCTGTTTCTACCAGCATGATTTCTGTTTACACTCTGTTTTCTATCATGAGATCAAATAACGAATTGCTAAGAGTACAGTCCTGTGGAGATTTCCTTCTTCAAAGCTGTTTCCACTTATTTTTCTGTGGAATGGAAGGAAACAACGTGGTCAGTCCAAGCCTTTTCTTGAGTTTTGGAAGGATGGTGTATCAGTACATAGTACTTTGGCACTTCAGAATGCTGAAGTACATTCTTTCAAGAAATAGCGTGGTTTCTTTTTCTTCTATTTGGGACAAATTGTATGATTTTTTAAAATTTTCTTTCTTAATAATAGACTCCGTATATGAGTAATTGCCAGTTACTTAAAATATTTGCATCAGAGTGCATTGTTACTCAAACTATAGCATATCTTGACTTCATGAAATTATTACAGTAACATCAATGATGGGTACCATGTATACCCTAAGAAATCTACTGTAACTTTTTCACATTTTGTTAGAAATGGTGGTCATGTTTCTTGTTTCTATGCTATCTGGTGAATGGTGCCTTACAGCATTCTTACCAGTGCAACTATTATAATACAGAATTTTTGTCTCTTTGGGTATTACATTGAAAAGCTGGTAAAATGTTTTCAAGCAGCCCATATGCATGAAAAATACTGCGTATACTGCTTACATAAACGCATTTTCACTGAATGCAATATGATGATTTTCAAAGAATTCCACTTATCTAACATGCTTCCAGTGTGGCCAAAGGATCTCACACATAACTTTTTATTAATTAAGATGCTGGTGAAGATTTCTATATTAGTGCTTACAAGGAACCACTCTGGTTCTCCTTGATGCCTCTTTAATAAATCGGATTCTTTGATTGAAATAAATATTCCATCCAATTAGGCACCTTTTATTTTCTAGTTACCCATTAAGTTCCCAAAGACTTCCATCCAGTTAGATAGCTTCTTGACTCTTTAAGTTTCCTTTTTCACAAATGCTTTTATGGTCTTGCCTAGATACTTCCCTCAACTTATTTTCTGAAGTCTTTCTTAACTTCACAAAGTGTGGTATTTGCAATACTTGAGACTGAGAAAAGTATCTGACTGTCAGGAGCATACGTCTGCCATCTGAGTGGATCATATGTCTATCGATGGACTAATGTGCGTTTTAAAGAGATACAGATACTACAGATAGTACCAGACCTTTGAGACCTTTGAAAGAAGGAAGAACTACACATCACCTCTCTTTTTATAGACTTACCCATCTTTGCTGAATTGGAACAACATCATCCTGACTTCATCTCAACTTACATCTCTTTCTGTGTTTTCTCTCTCAAACTCACTGTTATGACAAAATAAATCTTGAACTTTAATTTAAACTCTTGCTGTCCCCTAAGGCACTCCCAACAAACATCTCAAAGCAGCTCTATTTGTTCCCTCAGAACCTCTTCCAAAACTTTTGTTTGACAACATTCTGTGATAAACTAGACATTTGTTCAGAGGAAGCAATATGCTTCCTCCTCCTTAACTGATCTGGGAATTGCTTCTGCAAAGAGCCTAACAAAATGCGGTCATGGTAAGTGAGTGTACAGCTAATTGTGGATAGCAAAACAATTATATTACAAAGGCAGACACATGAAATACATTTCAGTTACCTAAATAATATGACATTTGTAATGCTGAGAATTATCAGAGGTATATATGTGGGGTTGACAGGCACAGTGCATCAGGACAGGAGATCTGAAACTTTCTAGTTCTGGAGAACAATAGGTAAAACCAAAATTCTGTCAAGTAGCAAGTTAGGCAACTAAATTGAACCCATAAGGAAAATAGAGAAGGGGCTGCTTGTCTGCCTATTTTCCATCCCAGTTATTCTCCTTTTAGTTATTCTCCTTTTAATTAGGGGTCTCTACGTACTTGCTTGTTGATGATGCTACAATATCACTAGTTTGTGCAGTTCGTAAAATAGGTTTACAAAAGAGCTGAGAATTTATCCTGTGTAATATTATTTTGGTGCCCTGTCTACAATTATTTCTATTTGCTTAATCTACAGTGCTTTATATTCAGTCTAGCAACACAGCTAGTTGGCAGGCTGTGTATCATTTTATGCAGCTCAATTAATTGTGATATTTTGAGAGCTTTCTGGGTGACCCATTCCAGTGTTTGAACATTTTCATAGCAAGTAATTTGTTTCACGTATCAAATAAGAATTTCCCACATTGTATCTTGTGTCTGTCATCACTCATTTTTCAGCTACGCATCTCCGAGGAGATTTTAGTTCTTCCTTGTCTGCACTCTCATGTTATGTAGGTTTAGATAAGATCTCCTCAAATCTTCTCCATACTGAACAAAGTTGGCTCTTTCAGCCTCCCCTCATACACCATGTGCTTCAGTTCCTATCCATCTTTTCAAGTTTCCCCTCAACTTCTTCCAGTGTGTCCATGTTATTGTAGTCATGGAGTTAAGGGTGAAGACAGGATATTAGACTCTAGATTTGGTCTCAGAAAGAAGTAAGATTTGGTCTTGCCAAAGAGAGGCAAAGAATCACTTTACTCAACTGGACGACTACAGTCATGTTAACACATCCCAAATTTGCACTGCTGTGGAAATATACCACCAGATAATGTTTGATTCGCTGATTGCTTTCTGGCCTGTCAGCCCCCAGCCTTTACTCATAATTGGGGTTTTTCCATCCTGGATGCAGGACTTTTTGTTTACTGTAAGAATTCACATTTTATCGGTATCAAACTTTTCTTCTACATTTCTTCGTATGATATCAGATCTCTTACTGCCACTTCAGTGAGGAAATTCAAATATTTTTTGATTGCATCAGTAGCTAGATATACAGCAAGAGGAAATTGTGCAAGCTTTGTAAAATGCAAGTTAATTATCTCAGGTAACCAGTATAAACATTTTTCAGTTTGATGAGTACATGGATGAGATTATCTCAAAATAAATGTTTTCATTTACTAACCAATCGGAAGAAACACTCTTAGGGAGACCTGTGTTTTGTATTTGTTTCTTCTTTCCAGTCTCTTTCACCCTGTTTTTTGCAGGTTTTTAGCTGAAAAGTATAGCAGCCAGAAAAAAAAAATAAATAAATAAAACAAAACAATCAAACAAAAAAAAACAACCAAAACCAACTATTAATAACAAACATATTTGTAAGAGCACATATATACAGAAAGAAGAGAGAACAGAGACTGCAAAGTTCCATTGCAGACATTTGTACATATAACTTGATGGAAATTTGATAACAGATTCTGCCAAATTCGACTGCACAAAACCTCACAAATTCTTTTCTGGTCTCTGCAATTTTGAGACCTTTGGTCACAGCCAAGACACTTGCACTACTGCCAATAGGATAAAACTATAGCATCTGGATGAGAGCTAGAGGATCTGCCATAGAAAAGAATCAGTGGAAAATTTTTCTCCACTTACTGTATTACTCACAATGAGGAGAAAAACTCTCTAAGGTGCTACTACAAAAAGACAATCCAAATTTTAATGAAGTCAACAGTTTTGATCCATAAACATATGGGAACCATATCAGGGGATGGAAAGTGTTAAGATAGCATTAGAAAGTAGTAGGAACTGTTCTCTACAGAACAACTTCTCAATTTTCCATGTTGTTTATCTTCTTATTATTATTCATTTGCAACTAATTCTCAAATAATTATGAGTTACTGGTTATCCTAGATGTTAGCCAAAGCCAAAACCTGCAAACAGGATAAGAGGGCCATGAAGTACAAACCTGTGAGTCATTTTTTTGTGCAGTAGAACTTTCTGAAAAAGCATATGCAAAACATTTTCATGAAACTTGCCTTCAAGAAAAATAAAAATCACAAAACAACCCAGCTGAGTCCAGTTTAAAAATTCTAGACATCAAATCAGACAACGACCTTGGTTGCATTCAGTAAAAAAATATTTTGTTTTCTGATGCATCATGTCACTCAAAATTTGCTGCTATTCTTATTCCACAAGTGATTAATGCTGTATTTCGAATTCTCCTTTCCAGTATATATATACTCCAGTTATGCATTTTTCTAAAATATTGAACTTATTACAAGCTTATTACAAGCTTAGTTAAAGCATGTTTTTTGAGGTATGTAATTTACATTTAAACTAAATGAGTACAATTTCTGATTGAAAGCAGAGAAATGGGACCAGGTTTTGAACAGATGTTGGCAATTTTTGGCTTTAGTTGAGGTAAAAGATTCTGAAGTTTGGATGGCATGAATTAAAGCATTCATTCTGTAGAAAAAAAAAAATGACATGATTTAGAAAGTACTGCAGAAAAACAGAAAAATATGGACAGTCTATTAAAACTTTTATCTATTGGGGGAGTGGTGATGAATGGAAAAGAGATGAAGGGGAGGAGGAAGAAGGGAAGAGAATCGAACAAATTTGATAATTTGTCTTACAGAGGTCTGAATTTTAAAGAATTAGAACAGAGTTACGGCTGCCTTAATCGTCAAGTCCTATTTTTTTTTGGTACTTTACGCTACAATAAAAGATTTACTCAGCCATAGTAATCTCCTTAATGGAACAAACTGAAAATTATTTCAACTGCCCAAACTTCAGTGAAAGCTAAGAAACACACAACCAAGACGCTTCAGACCTGGCATTTTGGAAAAATTATCACTTAATTGAATTTGAAACTGCTCACAGAATCTGGGAGAGTTGGACTGGGAGGTATTTGGGAGCTAATTATAATTTCCTGGTCTTGTAGACTACATTCACTGGTCGCAACTTTTGTCCATGTTGAGGCAAAGAAAATGAACTCTTCTAATCCTCATTTAGGTTAAAAATGATGTAGTGTCTTTACTTAGAATAACATGCTTTCAGCAACAACACTCTACTTAAGGAATTAAGAGGACAATCACACTGAAAGGTCTCTACCATTTTGATTTCATAAGTTCGTGACCAATGGTGTACTTTCATCACATTTTTTGCTTTGAGCACCCTCTTAAGAAGAGTGCAGTGTTTCTGAATGTGTATTTGACATTCTGTCTCGAAGAAAGTATGCTAAACTGACACTGACTCAGACACATGAATGTGTCAAGAGGTTGAGCACTGATGGTTCGTAAGTCAAGCTGAAGAGGTATGTGTCTAAAGCATTCTTACTGTCTGTTAGACATACTTACTATCTGTGCAAGTCTGAAGCACAGCTCTGAAGGCTTGAAACCACTTCACACATGCAGGCAACTTTCATTACTTTGTGTAAAAACAAAGTTAGAAAAAAATGGAAACCAAATTGTAGTAATATTATCTTCCATCCATTATGACTCACTCTCTAGAAATGTAAAAAGTGTTTTTAAGGATGACTTTAGGCTAAAGAATAATAACCAGAAGTTGCTATTTTGATGTTAGAGATAGATGGCTGCTTTCAGCATTACCTGGACTACAATTTTTTCCCTAATATGAAAAAAAACCATCTCTCAATTCACAAAATCCTTTAGGTTGGAAGGGACGTTGTGAGATCATCTAATCCAAATCTCACATTTTACTTATGATTTTCTAGAATTAAACTTGTACGTCCAGATTTTGTGCTGCATTGTAGGCCATTACTTACAAACTGGTTGTGACATTTAGCAAGATTTTGGAACAGGTCCCAAATAGACCCAAAAACAAAAGCAATAAAGTTAATGAACTAGATATTTCCAAGAGAAGTTGCTGGCCTCCTGCTGACCAAGCATTTCAGGTAATGCTTATGTACAAATTTCCCCTTGTTCTCATGATTGGCTTGTCTTAATGGACCATAATTGAATTCATGAACATTACAGATTTTCCATTACCACCTTTCAATCAATCTTTTCATAAATGTCTCATTTAGAAGATGCTTGAATTTCAGCACGTGAAACTGAAGACATTTTATCAATCACTAATAGTAGATACTTTCCTTGTAGAATTCGTGTCAACAGTTGACATTTCTTTTGTTAATAATAAAAACTGGGACTTAGATAATAACTCATATCTGAGAATATCCATGTCACTTATTAAGAGTAGTTCATTTATAACTTTTATAACCCCTGACTATTTTTTCTCTGTTTTATAAGTGTGATAAACAAGTCACAGCTAGGGGACTGAAGCAAGGCTTTAAGTGGAAAATCTATTTGATAATAACAAAACGTCCATTTATTTAAGTGGGAGTAAAGTTATCTCAGGTGACATAAAAGATGAGGGTAAAGACAGTAGAGTGCTTACATGAATAGGATTAAATTTTAGATCAAGACTTAAATTTAGCACCATTAGGTACTTAAAGAATGGCTGATAATTTTTTAGAGCTCTAAGGAGTTATATTAAGGATACTGCGGGAAAGAAATATGATATCAAAGGACCAGACAAGAAAAATCTGCCATTAAAAGTAGATGAAAAGGAGGACTAATGTACTAGAAGTTTTTTGTGTTAGCTTCTGTTCTTAGGCAGTTGGGCAAATCATCATGTTGGCTCTTCATAAGCATCTGCAAGACAACAAGAAAATGTGCAATAGCCAACATGAATTTGCCAAAACCAAATAACATCTAGTTAATTTAATTTCCTTCCTCAGCAGGATGTCAGGTCTTATGGACAGAGAAGAAACAATAAATGTCATATATCTTTCCTTTTTAAAACACTGGAGTTTTCATGTTAGAAAAGAAAATTTAGTCTGAACAATAATACTGTAGAATAGAATACGTCCACAGACTTTAATTATTGATAGTACACAGTCAAGATGGAAGGATTCATAGAGATTGCTTTGTGGGAGGTCGTTCTATTATTGTATTAAATTTTGCCATTAAAGAATTGGTTGACAGACCAATTAATTTACATGATAAGTTTGCAGATGATACCAATACCAGGAGGGACTGCTAGAATGTTAAAGCATAGAAACTGCATTCAAAGTAGTCACATTAAATTTGAGAAGTGGAATGGAATAAAAGAATGAATTTCAGATGAGATACACAGGAAGTAGTAGTACATCTAGGAATGAATATTCAAATGCATAAATAACATATGCAGAAGTAGCTGGGGACTACAAAACTGAAAAAGGGAGCTATGACTTGCTGTTGTGAAATAGTGAAGAATGTGCATAGATGTAGAAAACTGGAATATATTCTCTAAAATACGCAAAATCATCTCCCTGCTTAGTTATGCAGTGGAATGGTCTCAGTTGAAGTATCGTATCCAATTTGAAATAACACTGTCAAAGAAAATATGGACCTGTTGCTTAGACTAGAGAAAACGAATGATAATTTCCAGATAATTAAAAAATATTATCCCTGAAGAGTAGCTGTAATCAGTTTGGAGAAAAGGATTTGGAGGGTATACATGTCATCTGTCTTGGCACGTGTATCAGGCTGCTTGCCAGAAGAAGAATGCAAAAACTAGCATTCATGGTGACTGGGCCAAACGGTGGGCTTAACTGAATCACAGGAGATTTAGAAAAATTTCCTAGTTGTCAAATGAGAAGGAAAGGAACTGATTGTCTGGGAAAGGACAGGATTTCAACCATGTATCTCAAGAAACCCCTAAGGAAGTTGAATGCTTTTGAATCTCTTCAGAACCTTCCAGTAAAAGCATGGAAAACAAATTCCATGGAAAATAAACAAATTCCAGTAGTTTCAAAAGAGAATAAGATATGAACTACTTTTATATTGTTTCTCCATAGATATGTAAGAAATATAATCAATAATTTTCATAAGATGAGAAATATTTAGGCTAACTGAAGATTTTCTGTTCATTAGAAAGGAGGGGAAAATACAGGTCACAGACATTAGCCATCTAACTTCTATTATTCAATCAATATTCAACTTTTTGTCCTTAAGGGTTTATTCGTATCCTTAGTAACAACTAAATAATAATCTACTTCATATAACTGTTTCTATTTGGAAGGTATTTTAACAATGTTTAGATGATCGTCGGTAGATGAAACTGAATAAAGTCAAGTGAAAATTCTTCCAGTGCTCATAAAAGATTCAGATATGCCTTTTTAGGTTACTGTGCTCTGAAAGAAAAATGGAGGTGCAAAGCAGTCTGATTAGAGATTTTCTTAAAACAAAAACAAAAATACCCCCCCCCCCACACACACACACAAAAGCAAAACAGAAAAGAATTGATACAATACTACTTAGAATTTCTATATCATTTTAAAAGAAAATATAGCTACTTCATAGTATTTTTTAATATTTCTTACAGAAGTTGGAGATAACTTTCCTGAGAACCTTTTTTAAGATTCAATCAAAAACTCTCCAAGCAGATGCAAGCATTTTCTAGTAGCTAGCTTTTGAAAATGAGAACTCTAGAGTTACTGATCTGTGTATTATTATTGCTTGTTACATTATAATAGGCATCAGATTTTCTGACCAAAATAGAATAAACGTAGGAATATCTGCTGTGAAGATAAAAGGAAGAAAGCAAAATACACAATTCCTACACAAAGAGCTGGCTGTTCTTTTATCATTGTATCAGTTATCTATTTTAGCCAAATTTAGAAAGGATAGCATTCAGTTAATTGACTGTTTGTAGATGGATGATGACCAAGCCACACAGTACTGTTGGCACAAAGTTATGGAAAAAAAAGTCTTTGAAATGCTAAAAACTCTCAAAGCTGGAAACCTTTGAAACCAAATCTGCTCTTTTCCCTCTGCTTTAACACACAGCTTAAACAGTACTGAACAAGATCTATAAAGACTGTACACTCCACATAATCAATCTCAAGATTGAAAATTAGCAAATTAAAGCATAAGAAAATAATATTAAACAGCAGCAGTAAATAAGCTCATCTCCACAGCAGGATCCTGTAAACATTGCAGAGAATGAAGAACATTTCAGTTATAGGCCACATGCATAGTATCTTGCTGTGTTAGCCAGGTTGAAATTAGCTTTCAATTTTTCGTCTCCTCCTTTGCAGCCTACACAAAACCATCTAATCCACAAGGATTTCTACGTGCTACGCTAGAAGTCTGTGAAATTTCCATCCAAGGAAGCCTGGATTTAAATCAGAAGCATGAATCATCAATTCATGTGCAACGCTTCTCCAATCTTTTTGCATTCTTCAAACAGATAAATTTTTGGCCAGAATCAAATTATGGAGAGTGCTGCTCACTTTCCATTGTTCTTTATTTTGTTGATGTTTTTTTGTTGTTGTTGTTGATGATTTGGTTTTGGGTTGTTTTTTTTTCTTTTCTTTTCTTTTCTTTTTTTTTTTTGATGTGGAAAGTGAAATTCCTTTATGAAATAATTACCTTCCTAAAACTTCCATTGAGTTTTTTATTCCTTTACTTTTTAGTGTTTACCATAAAGTCACAACTATAGCTTCCCATGTACTGAAGCAATATACAACAGTTTCTGAGTTTCTCCAAGATGGCTTTGAGGAATTCTACTTAGTTGCTTTTAGTCTTTCTTATTGCACCCAAAAAAAGGTTTTCAAAGAACCTCATTGTCATGCTAATCATTTTGCTTTGTATAGATGCATAGATTTACAGTTTTAAAATTGCTTTTTATTTTCTCTGACTGAGCATATTTTAACTGCCTGTTATATAAGTTTGTTTGTTGTCTGCTCTGAAGAAAGTTCTCCCAATATTTGGATAAAAATAAGCTATTACGTCTTGTGAATACTACGGGAAGAGTATAAGTGGAAGCTGAATCATATTTTAGAGACAGAAATGTTACAGGGAAGGAAAGAGAGAGAGCTTGGCTGATTGTAATGCATCATTCATAGACTGAGGAAAGCATCTGTAGTGTTTTTCCTCTTTTTTTTTTTTGCTGAGGAAAACCAAGAAGCAACATAGTTTGTAGAAATACCAAAGGGGGAGGGGAGGGGGAATGCCATAGTCTTATTATATTTACCTTATGGTTAGTTTGTTTTACTGGCTAGCATGCCAGTCTGCCCTGTGTAGGCTTACCAGTTTTGAAGACTTACTTTTTTCTACCATTGCTTCCTGAAAAAAATCGTGATCTATTTTGAAAATTTGGAGCAGGAGAAGTAGAGAATGAAAACTGTAACATTTGCTTAAATGTAAGCTATGCGAATTCTAAAGCACCCAAAAGCAATCTTCAAACATTTCACTGATATTCATATCAATAGTCCAAAAACTTATTAGTATAATTCCACACAATTTTTGTTGATGTTACAAAAATTCCCACATGTTGCAGAAATGCTCCTTTTGCATGTAAACCTGCATTATTTTGGACTAGATTCTCATTATTGTTCAAATTAATGTGAATCTGCAATATCACTGGCTAAAACACACAAATTGCTCAAATTTACACGCACCAATTAATAGCAGAACCTTTTTGTTACAAATGTACTTGCTGCAAGAGATTTCCTGGCATTGATATGCAGCACATATGCTTCTTCTAAGAATAACTAAGAAACAATCTGCCTAGAAATTATCTACTCCTGGCTCTATAAAGCACTGTTCATCTCTACTACCAAAAATGACAGCTGGTTTGAGCCTATTTACAGAAAAAAACACCAATCCAAGCCCACTACTTTCATTAGTGTTGCTGTCATTGTACAGACACTTAAAAGAATGCAAATGCTATCAAAGAACCAGCTTACCATAACCATCCCTGTAATGAAACATTATAATCTTGGATAATTTTATGTAAACTACATGATGAATCTGTATAACAAAACCAGTACTTATGTCCATTGCTGACTTTATAAATAAGTACTTCATACTCATCTCTCGCACGTGTGCTATACAACAAAAATGCCACCTGCCACCTGTAACAAAATACTGTCATGTATTTTCAGATCTATATTGACACCCACATGTTTACTTGCCATTACATTTGCCTCCATATTTTGAATATACAATGTGGGCCTTTTTACGCATTTGCTGCCTTATCTAAAGACCCTAATTTTCCACCAGCAAAATTCTCTTTACAAGTAAATTACTGACTCTGGAATGACATACACACCAATCATATCATCATTGTGCCAGTCTGCTTCCTGCCAGCATGTCTTAATAACTGTAGTTAGATAAGGCATAAAACAAAAGTGCCTGTGGAGACCCCAGCTCACTTTTCTTCTTTGCCTAAGCTGAAAGAGAATCCATTTTAATATCAGCTTTCTACTTTCAAAAGAATGATGCTAAGAAATACATCTAGTTATTTCTTTTGCTTGCACCTTAAAGACAGAAACCTTAATTGATCCAGGGAGACAAATGAGGAATTTGACTTAATGGAGCATTTTTGTCAGATGGAAGCATCTTAGTTTTGAGTCCCCACACTGGTAAATCTTACACAAAAGGAAACCACTTCTACAGGAACAACAAAGATAAATTTCCTTTGCATGTATTGTAGTTCCCAGGAGATTTTCAAAGAAGCAAATTCTAATCTTTTCTCCAAAGCAGGCAAGTAAGGATGTGAGCATAAGTTTCTACTATCATACATAAGCATTCAGATGAGCAGACAACTGGGTAAAAGGCAAAAGACACGAACAAGTAAAACCTTCTGTCTGTGTTTGAGGTGAAAAAGGATGGTGTGGATTAGAGGTTATGGTGTGGGATCTGAGGACTTCACTGATGCCATGTTGAGCTGCTGCTTCCCCTTGGCTGTTTAGTGTCACAGCACCTTACTGAGGCATGTGCTCTAAATTTCCTCCAGCTGTATAACACTAAATTAAGCATATAAAGAAATACTGCTCAGCTAAGAGAAGTACAAGGCAGTATGACAACATTAAAGAGAGATGTAGCAAACCCACAGGCAATGTTGAAAAAGAAAAAATTTGCTCAAAAACATCTTTTATCTTCTTCTCTCACCTTTTTTTCCATAAATCTGAAAATAGATGCTGTACCAGTTTCTTGAAGAACTATATTTATCCACTCATTAGCTCAGACTAAGTTCTGCTGTGGTTAACTCATTTTGGAAAGCCACACAAGGAAATTACATTGTGTAGATTCTCTTGTGAATTATCTTGAAGCCAAAAAAATAAAGGCAGATATAAAGCAGAGGAAAATTTATTTCTTTGTGTGCATGAAGAATTGTCCAGATTGTTAGTAGAAAGAATGTTAGCATAAAAGCTGGGACCCAATTAAAGTATCTAAAAGCTTACAGTTTGCATTTAAGCCACAACCCTAGACTCCCCTTATAGTTAGGAGAATGGAATGGAGCCCTTTAGACAATGACTTCTACATTGGATGCTCAGGGAAAGATTCACTTCTTGTAACGCCATCTACTGTCATTTTTGGCACTTCAGGTAATGAGGATGCACAGCATCCACAGGGTCTTCTATCCTGCACTACATCTGCCAATCAAATGGAAATATTTGGATCACAAAAGACCTTACGTATCTATTTGGCGGATCCTGATTCTTTTTTTTTTTCTACTGACAACGAGATGAAATGTCTGATGAAGGGACTTATTTGTTCCTTCCGATTATAAAATAAATTTATGATAACCTATGATTTTGAGCTAGAAAATTGCCCAAATTTCAGAAGCCTGAGTGAAGGCAGATGAATCTCAACTCCTGAAATCTTAGCCATGAAATAATGATGTCAAATAAGCATAGACATGCACAAAGTTACTGTGTGCTGTTTTTTGTTTTTTTTTAGTATACGCAGTACAAGCAGATAATATTCTGATCAATAATGTGGATTTATTTTATTTTATTTTATTTTATTTTATTTTATTTTATCTAAGATGCATATGCAACATCGTAAGAGATCATAACAATCTTCTTTCCCAGTACCTTCTACAGTCATTTTCAGAACCCTAGTATGGTCTTCTGTGATGTATTCTGACATGACCTGGGTGTGGATATGAATGAAGAGTTTTTACCTTATCCCTGTTTAAAATATAGAAGACTAGGATAGTTATACTTCTATTTGAAAGTCATAGAATATACATATATATAGAATACACAATACTTTATTCAACACTGATTGCAACCAACAACCTTAGATTCATGCAATTTTCAATTTATATCGCTATGTGACCAAAAATCTTTTCTGTGTTAACTTTGCTTTTTCTGTCTCAACGTCACATGTTTCTTAACCTTGCACTGTATCTCAGCAGTATTGATTACTTTAGTGAATACTTCATTGCCACTTGCATAGATATTCTGTTCATCATAGCACTTTCACACTATAGGCAGGTCAAAGAAACATTTATTATATATGCACAGATACTGAGAAATGAAGTTGTCAGCATCATTCAGTATGTCACATAAATACTTCCCTTAAGAATTATCTTCTTTGTGGAGTTCTTTATTTGTATTCATAAGTATGTCTCCCTTCTGATAAAAAACAAGATTATATAAATTCTGTTTTCCCCCAGTGTCTGCAAAATATTCTAACACACAGTGCTCTGCAGTTTCTCTGTTATGTATTTCCTTTACTGCTTTGTGATTCTCACCAATGTTTATTCCCCCTTTTAAATTACTTTTTCCCACTCTAATGCACAAACCTTGGATTGCCACATTTTTTTGTTGTCTGCTTCTATTCTTTCAGTCTCTGCAGAATTGCAAGTTTAATTAAAGTAAAAAGAAAAAAAAAGTCAATATTTTAAAACTGGTCTAAGTTCTGGATATGTTGATTTCAAGATTGATACTACATTAATTACATTAAGCAAACTATCATTTTATTGGCTGTTCTGACTCTGCATTTTTAAGTATTTTAGTCGTAGGATAATGTTTGCTCTTAAAATACCCACTTAAACTAGACAGCAAATAAATTGCTCCAATTCTGCAATTTGTCCTCTTAAAACACCATAACATTTTTTGTCCTTTGTTAAGATGGCTGCATGGATTGGATTTGACTCAAAAGAAGCTTTCAAAGAGTTTTATCTGGTACAAACAATGCTCCTGATGGCATACTGTGGTCTCCTCTCTTATCTCTGAAGAACAAAGGTAATTTGGATCAATTTATTGGAATATTCTCATATATTTATACTTCTCTGAAAGCTCAGAGATGACAAAACCAATTGGTTAATTCCCTGCCCATATTTTACGTAAAGAAAAACATTCAAAAAAAAGTGAACAAGCGTGAGTGCAAATTAATAGCCTCTTTTCTTTTTCGTATGTTAGTTTCCCTGCATGAACTACTTCTCTTCAGTCTTTTGGGAACTTAGGTAGCCAATGACATAATGTGACTGGAATACCTTGCTTCCATTCCTTGACGGTTTTGCAGCCTGCCATTTGAAGTCTACTAGTTTCTGCAGGAGTCTGTCATTTGGTTTGTTCGTATATTTTAGAACCAGAAAAAGAGCCAAACAGTTCCTGCATCAGGAACATAAATGCAGAAATAAAGTTAAAAAGCTCATCACATTGCTGAAGCAACAAGGCTTGAAATTCCTGAACTATCCTGTAGCAGAATAAATACTGGTTGTAAATGAAGAGGCTTCAAAATGAAATCCTCCAGAGCTCACATAAAGAAAAATGAAATAATAATTTAAAAAGCTAGACTGGGAAGAGATGGTAGCTGTGGGAAGTCAAACCTTGTCAGTACCTTATATCCCTGCCCAAAACCCACTGTCACACAGTGAGGCTATTCAAAAGCACTGTGCACAGGAATGCCTTAGCTTACCCAAAATACATTCTGCTTTTAAAATAAATTTCTGTTGTTATCTGGGAGATCATGGTCACCAAATTGATGTCCACAAAGGTTCATACCACAGTGTTTCAGAGCAGTTTCCTCAGACAGTGCTGCATTACTAGGCATATATAAAGGATACAGCTGAATATCTACCAGCTACATAGATTAATTATCATTACTTAGCAAACAGCTGCTAGATAATCTAGACAGTATAAAGGGCAATGCTGGAACACTTTCAGTGTGGGAGATGGATCTATTTGTGTTTGGCTCCTGTTGTGGTTTCTTAGTATGGCTCTTGCTTGCTTGCCTTCTTGCTTGCTTGGAGCGTAAGTATATGCTTCCTCTGAGAACAACAAATTATGCTTCTAATAGGTAAATCTGGAAGTGTAATTTTTAGACCCACTGAGTGAAATACTCAATTGTGTGCAGAGGCACTTGGCTTTCTTTACAGAAAGAGAATCAAGCATTTCAGAAAAGGATGTAAACAGCAGGGAGTTCCCAAAGCATAGCATGATATTTGTAGTGGTGAGATTGAAAACCTATTTCTCTCCAGAGTCCAAGTTCCCTAGAGAGATCTAAGGCTAAGGAACCATCACTTGGGATTTGGAATTTAAAAAAACACAATTTTTTCAGTAGCACATTAATATTATTCTTTCAAAAAGCCTAAATAGGCTGATTATTTATTTATTTATTTATTTATTTTTTTTTTTGAAAGGGTTGGTATGCACCATTTATGATAACCTTGTGGCTGAACCTAGGAAAGTTTGATTTCCCCTTCCTTTCTTCTGAAAGACTACCTTAGCCACAGAGTTTCTCAGATATTCCGACAAAGAGGCATGCAATTCTAGCACTAGAAAGATTAATGAATAAATCGCCTTATGTACATTCTTATAGTCAGAAATGCTTCTTGGAATGCCAGGACATTATATCGTTGTGAGTGTCTGACTTCATCCTGCATCAGATAAACAGAATTTATCTGCTGCAAAATAGTGATCAACCTTAATTTTGTCATGTGGCTTTTATGTTGAGATGTAAAAATTGTGCTTCAAGAACTCAGCTTTTCCTCCTTAAAATATACGGTCATGAGACAGAAAATCTGACTAAAACCTTAGTTAAAACCTCCTCCCACTTAAACAGAGACTTTTTTCTTTATTTTTTAACTGTGAAACAGCTAGAATGCTGCAGATGTCACAGGATAAATGATTAATAATGATCATCAAGAGTAAGAGCAAAAGGGCAAACGATGTCCCCAGATCAGTTCTGGATCCTATTTTTGGCTGACAAAAGCAAGTCATATGTCTGACAGGTTTAATAAACTGCTATTGGTGTTGAAGATTTTTTTTCAAGATTGTTTCAGCTGGATAGAGAATTATATGTATTTTATAAAAAAACAGCCAATAAAAACAGTAGACAATAAAACTCAGTGTCTGGAGGCTTTATTGGAATCTACGTACTTAGAATTGAAGCAGGATTAGAGATTAAAAATGGTATTAATAAAGGCAGTTTTGTGCTAGAAAAAAAATAGACCATTAGACTGCTTCTGGACTGGTATGAAGCATACTTGTGTTCAGCACAAGCAGCCAACAAGAAAGAGGAGTTCCCACAACTTTGTTTTTCTCTTCCTCCTGAGTGTAAGTAGGGCCTTTCACAACCCACTTTTTTTTTCTGATTTCTGATTATTAAATGCCTTAAATATGTGATCACTGGGCACTGTGTCTGACTAATGGCAACACTATGATGCCAGTCTACAGGGTATTGTGCAACGGGTACAGGAACTGCACAAAGTCACTGAAAGAAAAGATTAGATATTCAAACACCTGAGGAGAAGCTGGCTTTATGTTGGCTCCTTAGCCTTCAAAAGTCACTCCAGTCATAGTCATCGTCCAATGTGTAGCATCTCACTAAATCAACTGCACTGATCTGGAGGACATCCTAGAATTTTCCACTTGAGTCCTCACAGCATATCACATGTTTCATTAGTTAAATTTTAATTACAATACTTATCAAGACAAAAATAACATATGTGTAGATTTAAGATTTAATTGATGGCTTTCACAAACAGTAGCAAACAACTTTTCACATCCAAACTGATAATTTAAACAAGTTCCATCTAACCAGGACATTGCATTAATATTCTCGTATAAGTATAAACCATCACTACCAATTTTCAGGTATGTAATTATGTGTTCTTTGCCAGTAGCATCTGTTCAAACACCTGGAAATACAGACCTAGGAAAATTTAAAAACTGAAAAACAGAAAAGTGGTTTGTAATAAACAAGTAATTGAGAACTCAACTATTTGAATCAATACTTCTTGTTCTAACACAATCTGCATTATTGAATATCAATATAGACATGTAGAAAAGGACCCAAAGTACTGTTTAATTATAAACAAACTTTTTTCTTCTGAAGTTCCATACACGGCAATAATATTCTATAAGCCACATTTCTCAGAACATTTTAACATTACAAATTCCTTCTAAGACAATCACTTTCAACCTAAATCACTCATCTTCAAGTGTACATGATCATTCTATTCAAAATATATGGCAATGCATCCATCTTCATGGATATATGTACACATTTAAAGGATCCTCAGCTTGTACAGAGCCAACAGAGCCGCTCCTGAATTATCTCCATCTTTGAGGCTGCTGGAGAGGATAATGGCTCAGGAAATTCAGGGCCCAGGAATTGTCAGAAGAACATAAGGGGTCAGACAGTGGGCTAAAGTTAGAGCAGCTCCCATACTGCTTTAAATAACATTTTACAATTTGTCCAATGATAAAAACTTTCCCTGATTACAGGATCTTCTGGCTTTTTCAGTCTTCTCTATTCTAGAATAATGAACATTTATGTAAGTCTCAGAATGATGATGAATATATTCCCTTCTGTTATCAGAACTGGCTGAAAAAAGCATCTTTGATTAGCCTGCTGGGTCGGACAATGAAGATTCTGTGAGAATCATTAGTGGCCAGGTAAGTAGAGGCTTTTTCTGAGCCATCTACCAAGCAAAGAGAGTAAGCATTTTACCCTTCCAAATTGGAACATTTTTCATTAAGATTGATAGAACTAAAAATTTGGTGGCTTTTTTCAACTACAGCCTCCAAAGCAGAATGAATTTTTCAGTCACACTTTTAATGTATGGCACAGTTCAGAAATGGATATAATTCAAAGCCAAGGCCATAGTGCAGTTGGTTTTAGATGAATGAACAAAGAGAAGAGGCAGCATCTGGGACATGTCTGTCACTGTATCGAGTATAACACTCTGTAGTATGGGTTATACTTAAAACTATTAACACAACTAAAATGAACCAGAACTTTCTCTTGAACTGTCTGGGACTCAACCCTCTTCATATTTTTGCCTTCAAAGTTTTGTGGTTTTAAGGTGTAGTCTCACCTTGTCCCTTTGGCCTGCATGAATTTCTGTTGTTAACACAAGAAAGAATTAAAAACTTATGTAACAAGCAAAACAGAACAGATGAATAATTTGAATGCTACACTCACCAGAGCATTTGGCTGCCTAGAAGAAATTTCCTCCAGTCTAAACATTTTCATACCTCCTTGAAACTGAAGAGATACTGCAGGTGCTGTTAGCTGATAATTGTTCATAAAAATCTAACTAAAGGTGATAACTTGAACCAGCAATGCCTCACATTGCTTAGATACAGAAAGAAAATATTAACACAAGAACATGTGGTCTGATCAAGATGTGATCCTTATTAATGGCTTCTCAATTTCTCATTTGCCTCATTGAGTACCATGCTTCACTACAATGACTGTGCAACAATTAGGAGTGGCTGTAGTATCTTGAACTGTGCCTATTTTTGGATGCATGTCTGTGAGTGTCATTCTTATGCAAATCCAGTAGATACATACCAACAGTTAATAATGTTTAATCAAAACGGATTCACCAACACATGAAGTTTGTGCTTTATTGTACACAATGAAAATACGTATCTTTTGCTGTGATAATTTTGAATCCATCATTATTAAACATTTCAAATAACAATGTTGTAATGAATTTTTAGAAGCTCAACTGAATCAATAATTCAAGTATTTAGCCAGATAAAAGAATATTCAATGTACTTGCATCAAACATAAATTTATTGATCACAAAACAATAATCAGTTCCAACAACTGTTGTTGTTTTCCAGTGCCATCCAGCATTCTTTTCTCTTTGGCTTGGTTTTGCATTATGTTACATAGTCTGCTACATGCCTGTATTTTGATATCCCCTTGAAAACCCCATACTGTAAAATTATTTGCTTTAGAGACATAATATTCAGAGCCCATCCGTATTCTGCCAGATGAAAGTCTGGTTTCCCTGGTGTGGTGCTGGAACTAGGCTGAAGTGAGGTCACATTTTAATAGCTGAGTGAGTGCATGTGTAACTGAGTGTGTGGATGGGAATGCCATTCCCTGCCTACACTGTTGAAGGTCATTCCTCAATGTTAAAATATATTTTAAAAAAAAATCAAACTTTGACATTAGGAATAGTACAGAGCCAATTTTTCACCTAAATGGTTAGAATCAATGAAGCAATGACAATTTACTCCAGCTAAGAATTTTATCTTTTGAAATTGAGATGATTTCACCTAGAAATTCCTCTCTCAAACCTTTTTCAGTTTGGTTTTGTATTGAAATAATCATGTTGGAAACAACAATTAGATTTATTTATTTTTTTAACTGAGCAGCCAACAGTTATGTAGACCCAAATAAGCAAATAAATAGATAAATAAATAAATAATTTCCCAATATTATAATTTGATTTCTTCACTTTCCAATCTGTTTCTTGTGAAATGCGCATTCATGTCAAGAACTTTTTGGATCTTATCCCTATATTTTTACTTCAGTTCACATGAAGACCTGTGGAGATGTAAGAGCAATATAGATATACTTGCAAAGACAGTCTTTCTTATAGCAGAAATGCTTGGAAGGTCTATTTTTGTACTCCACAGTGAATAGGAATCTGATTTCTGACTGTTTTGGGGAAAATTCTTCCTTTAGCCATAAACATCAACAGAATGCTTTGGCGCGTGCATGGAGTCAAAGCCACTACCAGATGTGAGCAAAGTGACAATATTGTGATGAAACTAAAGTTAGAGCAAATAATGGCACAATAATGCAAAATTACTGGAAGAAAAGAAGAAAAAAATCCTTTGTAAGATCTGGAAGCAGCTATATCCTCATCCTGGTTTGATTGATCAGCCTCCTGTTTGTCCAGGTGATGTATAGTATTATTTGTCCTATTAGATTTAGATCTGTTCACAGACAGTCTCTTAGCCAATAGGATTTATGTTTGAACAAAGACATTTTGGTGAAGACTTCTTTTACTTTTTGGCATCTAATACATTTGGACTGCATCTGTGCCTTTATATGAAATGTAGCCTATTAGCACAAACTGAAAACAGCTATTATTGTATTCTGTCTTTGCACCTTTTATCTCACCTTTGACATCAGTTTATCATTCAGACAATATCCACTGCAAAACATTTCCATGATATGTTCTTCATGTGCTCTTTCCCTCTCTCTTGCAGTATTGATTCCTTTTTCCTTTCTTGGAAGCACAGCTCGACAGGTCATTCTTCTGAATCCCAGTGCTGCAGCACTGAGGCTGTTTTTTATTGGTGGTCAGGGAGCATGAGTTACTGCTTCTCACTGGACAGACCTCTGTTAAAGAGTCTTTTGAAGTGCTATACTAAGCTCATAGAATACAGTAAAGACTGTGCATTGATTTCTGAAATAACACTTGAAGCAAATTACTCACTAATTCCTTAGCCAGTATGAAGGTTTCCAGGTTAACGTCCTAACACCTGGAACTGAAGTGTGAACACCCAACACTTATTAATATCTAACAAAAAGTTTCCACTTACCAGAAAGATTTGATATGAGTAGCTTACAGTGGAGAAAACAATAATCCTGAGTATCAGCATGCTGCCTTCATCCAACTTGAAATATAATGAGGGGTCTATAGATGAGCCCTTAACGATTTGTTCAGGTTCTAATTATTAATTGTTATAGACTACAGTTTATAAGCCATTGAGATGATGGGGTGCCCCTGCTTTGCTATTTTTAAAGATTCTTGAGTTTAAATTTTCACACAGAAAGAGTTTTGAAGTCGTCATCATCATCCCTTCATGACACTTACTTATTCTTACTCTTAGTTACACCTAGGTTTATCTTTCTCAACAGTCCTTTTGTAATTTTGTTTAAACAAACAAACATACAAAGCCATTATCCAATTCTGAAAGAAACACTACTAATAACAGTGGTCTTAGCCATACACTAGATCAACATCTACCCATCTCATACAGTTTTTAGTTTCCAGAGAAACTGCATTTAACTTGTGAAGTACTCCATCATGTACTGCTGAGCTTAGGCAGGAGAATATGAACCTGTCATCTTCCAATCCAGTATGCTCTCCAGCCTTTCCAGAAGTCAGCTTATTATTTGCTGATTCTGCATGCTTGACTGAAATTCAGTTTCTGTAGCTTTCATGGGCTTTTGCAGACCCCAGCATTACATAAAAGACTGAAAAATAATACAGCAATGAATGCTTCAAAAAAAAGCTCCAGAGCATAATAAAGAGAATATAGAAGTGTCAACTTTATTAATCTTACATTTGTCAACAAATTTAGCTGTACATAGCAATAAATGATATAGTCGTTTTAAGTACTGTGATTCATTGGCTTACAAAGATCAAAGATTTGGAAAGAAATCAGTTCCTCTTAGAACCATCAAACCAATTACAGCTGCAACTGCAAAATCTTAAGGGAGTCTAAAGCTTGATTTATCTCACTATTTCTATACCTTAGATGGAAATGCTTGTACTGTCACATGCAATGCTATTGCAATGGTACACATTTCACAACCAGAAAGAAAATCTCTATTCTATGCCTGATGACATTAAAATGATTGCTCCTCAGTGAAAGATTACCAGTTGATTTTCTACTGCTTCTTTCAATTCTAAAAAGGCAATTACTTTTCCTTAGGAAGGACTAAATTTTATTTATGGTCTGCAGAGCCATAATATTCTCTTTGTGGCATACTGAGTGATAACCTAAAAGATTTTAACATGGTCACTGTAAGATTTCATTCTCTTGGTTATTTGTGAAAACGATTATCTTGAAGCAGATATCTGAATACATCTTTGTGGATATGAAAGAATAATACATCTGAGGCTCCATTTAGAAGAGCTTAGAATACTTAATATGAACAAATTTTTGTCAAGACCTTATGTAATACAAGCACAGTATGTAAATTCATTGAAGGATGAAATGGAACTACTTAGGTGCAAGTCAAAGCTCTTTCAATTATGAAATTATGTATTAACATAATCAAATTCTAATCAAAATAGATACTGAATTGTTAAAGAAGGTTCAATCGTTTAGATTGGGATCACTCCATTTTATTTTGGGGGCAAAAATTTTATGCAAGGTAGGCAAACAGCAGTTTACTATTCCTTTAAAATAACGTTTGTTATTCCTTTAAAAAATTATTTTTGCATGGATTCAACTTTGTTCTTACCATGCTGAGTGAATGTAGTTTAACATTAAAAATGGGAAAGCTGTAATTTGATGCTTCAGAGATGCACTAAAACAAATTTCAGATATAGTGCTGAATTAAGAATGACAACTTTTTATTAAGAATCAGACTGGAGGCACCCATTAATGGAAAGGCACTGTGTAACAGTCCATCTGTTATGGCCTTATGATTAGGTTATCATTAAATTTCATCATCCTTCGTGTTACAATCCTCTGTTTGTTATCTCCATTTTAACAGAAGACAGAAGCAGAAACAACTTGTAATCTGTAAATTAACCTCTTATTCAGACACATGGCTTCAGTCACATGGCTTTGAATCCTGCTTGTAGAAGGAGCCCTGCAGTACACCCTCCAGGGCACAAGAAGGTTAATTCCAAGACTGTCAGTTCTCTGTAAAGCACTGACAATTTCAATTTTAATACAGAGCTGACCTGTATACTCTTTGAAAGTAATTTCTTACTGTATTTGTGTTATACTAACAAACCAATACCATTAGAAGCCAGTGATTTGCATCAATAACCACATGTGGAGTGTGCAATTAGCAGTCTGATAAGCCATTTTATATTCCAAATGAAGCAAAGTTTACTGTGTCCTAAAATGTGTAAGCTCATGTCTATAAGCATTTTATAACTGGTTGATAAAACAAAGCTGTTGGACAATAAATTCTGAAAATGCACAAGTGGAATGAAAGATATCCCTAGACTAGGACCAAAGGACCTCTTCCTAGGCGAAGATGGTGTAGTAGGCATTATTTGATCTGGGTTATATTCCTGTTTGTCTTATTTCTGCAGTTTATGTTACTTCATTTGCACTTACCTGTTAGATTCATGTTTTGTCAAGTGTCTGTGTGTGGGTTTTTTTCCCATCAGACCTAATAGGACAGGGTAGTCTCTCATGGGTGCAAATGAGTAGGACCCAAACCCTCAGAGATCAGTCTAGGTCTTCTGTGCTCTATACATCCTTTTAGATGATGATAACCTGATACTCATTAAGTGCTTAAAAATACAGATCTCCCCTTTATAATTAAGTACCTAAAAGATGTATCTCAATTGAAAGAGAAAACTTATCTTCAGAAAAGACCTTTGAATGGCTGTCAGTTATGATCTAAGATGTGCCAAACTATCATTCAATCAAAAGATACAGAACACTGAGAATGCATTCTGAAGCATGGTAACAAGGCAAAGGTCTCCAAATCCTACTCATAAAGACTAATACTGAACCACAGAATCACAGAATAGCCTGGGTTGGAAGGGACCTGGGTTGGAAGGATTATCAAGCTCCAACCCCCTTGCCACAGGCAGGGCCGCCAACCTCCACATTTAATACTAGACCAGGCTGCCCAGGACCCCATGCAATCTGGCCTTGAACACCTCCAGGGATGGGGCACCCACAACCTCCCTGGGCAGCCTGTTCCAGCACCTCACTACTCTCTCTGTAAAGAATTTCCCCCTGACATCCAAACTAAATCTTCCCTCCCTCAACTTAAAACCATTTCCCCTTGGCCTGCTGTTATCTACCCTTTCAAAGAGTTGATTCCCTTCCTCTTTGTAGGCTTCCTTTAGCTACTGAAAGGCTACAATGAGGTCACCCCACAGCCTTCTTTCCTCCATGCTGAACAAGCCCAACTCCCTCAGCTTCCTTCCCCTTCATAGGGGAGGTGCTCCAGTCCCTGATCGCCTTCATGGCCCTCCTCTGGACCCTCTCCAACAGCTCTCTGTCTTTCTTGTACCAGAGGCTCCAGACCAGGACACAGTACTCCAGATGGGGCCTCACAAGAACAGAGTAGAGGGGGACAATCACCTCCCTGTCCCTGCTGGCCACTCCTCTTCTGATGGAACATGGGATACCATTTGCTTTCCGAGCCGCAAGAGCACACTGCTGGCTCATGTTAAGCTTCTCATCCATCAGGACTCCCAGGTCCTTCTCAGCAGGTCTGCTCTCAAGGATTGCTCCTTCCAGTCTGTGCGGATGCCTAGGATTCCTCCGGCCCAAGTGCAAAACTCTGCACTTTTCTGTGTTGAATCTCATCAGGTTCACCCAGGCCCACCTTTCAGGCCTGTTGAGGTTCCTCTGAATGGCATCCCTTCCTTCCACCATGTCAACTGCACCACTCAGCTTAGTGTCCTCAGCAAACTTGCTGAAGGTGCACTCGATTCCATCATCGTTGACATTAATAAAGATGTTAAGATCCCAAGACAGTCCCCTGGGGGATGCCACTCATTACTGGCCTCCACCTGGACACAGAGCCATTGATGACCACCCTCTGCCTGCGGCCTTTCAACCAGTTTCTTATCCATCAAGTGGTCCATCCATCAAATCCAATTCGTTCAATTTGGAGATGAGGATGTGGTGGGGGACCATGTCAAAGGCCTTGCTGAAGTCCAGGTAAATGACATCAGTCGCCTTTCCCTTGTCCACCGATGCCGTCACTCCATCGTAGAAGGCCACCAGATTGGTTAATCATTATGTGATTCTGTGTGATAGCCTTGAAGGCTTGGTCCTTTGGCCTTACTGAGTAGGTTGCTGTGGGTTCCTCCAACACCTGAGCATCTGAAACACAAACTTCACATGTGACTGTAAGACCTTTACTAATATGAAGATGTCATGTAAGATGACATATACATAAGATATACATTTCTTTACCTCTTCTTCTAACTGCCAATTACCAGCCTATACAAAACTACCAATCCAAGGTTGCTTAGATGATCTGGTGCCTTTTTTACTCTGAACAACTGACAAATAACTTGGGCAAAAGACATGTTTTATCATTATGAATTCACATGCAATTTATTGTAATATACCGACCAAATGAACTCCTTTCATGTTCACACAGATGTCATGTGTGTTGCCACGAATGTTATGTTTAATTTATTACTAGTCAACAGGCATAATAAAGATGTTACTCACCATATCTTCAGCATGCTATGTTTGCATATCCTATGCTGCAATCAAAGCACAGGATACATGTAAACAACTTCACACTGATATTAACATGCTATAATTTCATGACACCTTTAATGTCTATGCATCGTGAGGACAAACCAGTACAAGAGAATAATTCATTAAATAACATTTTATTGTTAACAGGAGCTGAACTTGGTATTATGCTTTCATCTAAATTGAATCCATCTGATTTGTATTAGAGAGAAAATTAGAACTAGAAATGCTCTAAGAAGAATTAGCTTCATGTCTTTAGCTTCTCTATGCTTCTTGTTTCTGTGAATTACCTAGTTATCCTGACAACTTTTTAAAATGTAACACCTATGGACAAAGATTGCTTAGCTCTTCTTTAATAAAATAACTAGGCAAGGAGGAACATAATCAATTAAATATATATTAAACAATTCTCACAGTTCTATGGTTTACCACAAAGACTGGCTTTGTGGTATGCCCTTATGGCACCAAATTCAACCTATTTCATATCCAGGAACAATTAACAAATTTGGGAGTCAGGCAGTCCCTGAAGAACACTGACATTGTTCTACACCTCTGGTTCAGATATAGCACCTGGCTGTGACTGATGATGAAAACAGCAGAAAAGCCATCCAAGACCTGACGGTCCATGTATGGTTGTAAAGTGGAGGTGTGATGGAGATCATTAAATTAAGATTCAGACACAAACTGAATTCACATCTATCACTGATTTATTAGAGATGAAGTGAATATTAGATTACCCAAATAATGGTTTATGCTGTTATACGCATAACTCTCTGATTAACCTGATGGATATAAAATTAGTATTATCCATGTAAAATAAATCATTGGTTGTCCTTAGCTGTGAATCCTAAACAGAAAAGGGAGACAAATCACTAGTCTGAATTGCAAAATGGTCCTTGTGAAAAATGTTGGATGTTTTTTGTATAAGAAAATGAAGTATCCCACATAAATTAATTGTATTTGTTAATTTTGAAAGAATAAATCCCCGAGGGGAAGACGTTAATATAGTTATGCCATTATGCAGTATTAAATATTTAAATGTAGTTTGGTATACGAGGATACAGTGTCCCCTGAGAAGTCGGTAGACAATCAGTCCAAGCTCAGTACTTAAGCCAAATACAGTAGAAAACAAATGCCAGAATTTGGAAATGAATTCTTTACAGCCCGCAAATGAAAAGGGGTAAAAAAAAAAAAAATTAAAAAAAAAATAAAGGAAGAAAGTACAAAGTATTTCAAAGTGAGACAAGCAATTATAAAGACTTGATTAAAACCTACCCTGATGCATTGTCAGAGAGCATTCAGAGAAAGATGTAAACCCAGCCAAAACTGGTGGAGCTTAATTCCCTTCACCCAGTTGAGCAACCAAAAATGCCTTTTCTCCAGCACTATCCAGCTAGTCAAGTACCTGTCAAAACTCATTAACTATGTCATTGCACATAGCATGGAGGTTTCTGCTAGGAACCATTCTGGACAGCTGAACACCAGCTGCAGGCTGCCTGGGTAGGGCTGGTACAGGCCTGCTCAAGGCTAACACAGCAGGGACAGTGGAGCAGCGCAAAACACAGGAACCCTGGCCTCCTTCACCAAAAGCCTAGCTGAGCACTGAGGTCTGGACTCTTTATGTCAGAAATCTTGCCAGAACTCTGCCTGCAGATGAAGTTAGAGAGAAGCACTTTCCAACCAGCTCACAGATATGTGCTTGACTAGGCTACTGGCTAGTGCGCACCATGAGAGCTCTCCTCTGGAAGCTGTGCTATTGTACTGCTGCAAATGCAAATAGCCTTGAGAAAAATTGAGAGCAAATAGTTGTAGGACTCTGTAACCTAACAGTCACTGTGTTTTGCACTGTGGGATCAGAGCCATGTCCCTTGTTATAGTTTACCTATGATGTAAAAAGTTGCTCAAAAAGTGGAAAAAAAATACAAGATTCACCCCTAACCTACAGAGTCAAGATGACTTTCCTTCGTTTTTGTCTACAGAATGGCTCAGGTTGAGAAAAAGAGTGAAGTGTTGCCCATGCTTCACAGGTTATGCCAGAAGACTATTCCAGGACTTTTACCAACATCAAGTATGTCAACAGCAAACAGACTCCGTGGAGCAAAGCTGAGAATTCTCAACATTCCCCTCTGTCGTTTGGGTTCACTGCCCTTCTCATCCCAATTACATGCATACTCATTAATTTTCTGTTAGACTGCAGTGAACAAGATAATTCTTTCTGAGAACTGATGTCAGTGAGTTCTACTCTCTAGAGAAATTCCTGGATGTGAACCATGCCATGTCTCCTTTATACAGCGCTGGGCAAACCTTTACTACCATTCTATCAAAGCACCCTTGGACACGCTGTCTGTGTGCTGCACCTTTGCACACATGCTAATTGCTCTTTGCACATTAGTAAGATAAAACATAGTGCACTGAAAAAGTAACCTCGTTTCTCTTACATTTTTGTTGGTGGTTTTCAAAATATCAACAACAATAATGATGCAAAACATAGAGGGATTCATTTGGGATTGCAGAGAGCAGGGCACAGACCCTGTCATAACATAAATAATGGTATGTCATATTCATAACATCACACACTTTCAGTCTCCTTTCCTGTAGGTGTTTATTTGCAGCGATTTCCTCCTGAGATAGCAGAGATGGTTTCAAACAGTGCAGTCTGAATGCAAAACAAAAGGCCAATACCCTCTGACCAGTGAAGATAGGAAAAAGGCATCCTAATTAATGTTGTTACTTGTTTCCCTAAAAGCAGATGGGAATTTAATTAGTTCTGTAACTTGTTAGTTTTGATGGATATCTCCCCTTTGCCACAAAGCAGCTGTTATCTCACCTCCAGCTGCTTCTTGCATATCAGCAGCTCCCAGCCTTTTCTGGAGCAAGCTTCACTGCTGCTTGACTTGCCTTCTCCTTCTGACCGAAGCTCAGCAGCTTTTACCAGTCTGGATGCTGATCCCTCCATCCTTCTAACATCCTCACTTCTCCCTTACCCCAAAGGCCTGTTTGACCTTGCATTGCCATGTTCCTTCCTTCTGCTGATATTCTGGTCTCTCCCACTTGACTTTTCCCTCCCTCTCCTCTGATATTTAATGCAATGATTGTAACACAGTGACCCTGCCAATAAGCCCAGCCTGGCTTAAGAAACCAGGGTCAATTCTGTTTTTTTCCCCTTATCCTGCTGCTGCAGAGCAGACAAGGAAAAGCCAGAGAATTGGGCTTGATCAGCTTATGCAGAGTGATTCACCCCACACGCACGCACACACACACACACACCAGTATATTTATATATATATAAACTAGATTAATTTGAGAAAGTGAAAGAGAAAATATTTGCTTTATCTCACTGGAATGAAAACAAAAAGAGAAGAAAAAAAAGGATTCAATTAAATACTTAATTCAGTCCAAAGCAAAGTTTTCATTTCATTTGGCTGTGTAATCCTTTTAAAAGTATTTGACTAAATTCAAAACAAAAAATATTTAAGCTGTTCTATTTTCATATTTTCAAAAGTTTTTAATCTTTCTTTTTTTGGACTTATCAAAGCTGTTCATGTTCTAATCATTATGATTCTCTCTGAAGTGCAGTTTTCTGAAAATAAATCATTCACATTAACTCTGCTCAAATCTGTCCTTAACCTTTTACCTCCTTCCTTGTCTTTTGGTGTACTCCTAAAATAGGTAGTCTTGGAAATGAATGTTTCACTTACAGTTCACTAAACTGGGACATTTCTTGGAGCTTGGGTAAGAAATGTTTTTTTTCTACACCAGTACAAGAAATGGAAACAATAACAAAAGGATTGTGCTGATTTTTATATTTCTTGTTCTGATGTTTATATTTCTTTAAATTTTTTTAAAAATCAAGAGACTTCATGTATGGTCAAACAAGACTGCGCTTTCTCATCTACCTCTGTTAGCATTACAAAGTTTTGTTCTTATGACTAGCATTAAATTTGGGATGATTTTGTCTTGAGATTTTCATATAACAGGCACAAAAACTTTCTCAAGAATAAAAGAGAATTTTTTTGTAAGACTATGTCTAGTACAGAAATAGTATTAGTCTCTTTTTCTCAAATGTTTTATTTCTTTTGTTTGTTTTTTTTTTTCAATGATCCAAAATCTGCCCTTGTCAACCACAGCACAGAGGAAAGCATTTTAAGTTGTTTTACTGGGGTGACTGTGCTCACAAAGTCATTTTTCACAGATTTTATCAGACCACATACTAATAACATATGCATACTCACTACCAGCTTGTCTGGGACAAATGATAATTTTGACACTCTCTAATGCATCACTTTCACTGTGTTTAAAGATTTATTATCCTCAAAATGTTCATGGGCACTGTAGAGGAATCAGATCCTACAGCTTCTTCGTAATTTTCTGAAATCTCTTCTTTAATCAACACTTCTGTTCTTCAGAAGTTAGAGGGAATCTCAAAGTTAAATACAAAGCAATAAGAAACAGTCATACGCAGATTTTTTGCTGAATGTTTTTGCTGAGCATTTTTTTCTTCTTGTGTATATTTTCATATCTCACCTTCAAAAAAGTAGAAGTCCATGAGGATCCTAATTCTGCTCATCTGGGCACCTGTGACCCAAATATAATATTTTCTGGAGTAATGAGATCTGACGTCAGGTGGCCAAGAGGCTGTTGTCAGCCATTTGAATATTTCACATTTAGCCTCAGCACATTTTGTAATGCTCAGTCTAAACTTCTTGCTACCAAAATAATGTATTAGCCTTAGTAAGTCACATGATGATCAAATTTATGAACTTTCACATTGCTGTAAACTATGTCAGTAGAAATACACCGCCATTTTTTCCTTGAATTTTTGATATTTTGGTTAAAATGAACTTAAGAGGTACTGTTGAAGGCTGGATCAAACCTCTCTCCGAAACTGGAAGGCTGGCCTATTTTTCTACAAAACAAAACTTCACTCTTCACCCTTCATTCTTCACTCTTGGAAAACCAGTGGTGTGTGGATGCTGTTTGAAAAGGGGCATAGCCTGCACAGTCAGAGGGGCAGAGAGGGGCATACAGAAACCTGGAGCTATATCCACAGAACTCAGTATGATGCCCTACCTCACCTCTTCATCTCCAAAGTGTATGGACACCAAACTGTTTTTACTGTGTAGCTCTGCTCTTTAAAAGAAGTTAGTTACCTGTGCCTAGCTATTGGGTATTGCCTAGATGGCCACTATGAAAAGCAGGAAACCTCAGTCCAGCCTGAGCAGGCACTAGTATATGAAATCTAGTGCAAATCTAGTGGGAGGTCTCTCGTCTTGTGTGCTCATGGAAGATAATATTTTGATCAGAGAACCTTTCTTTGTTTGCCTGATTCCACAGAAAAGAGGTTTTTTAACTTCTTACTATCCCAAAATGGATGATCAACATTTCCTATATCCATGAAAATCAGATTTCATCAATTAAAAAAAGCACTGGGTGGTAAAGATACAGGTCTTGGTCTGAAATTTGTTCTCAGACAGAATGTCACATGTAGTTACAGATCAGAAATCTGTTGTTGAGTCTTACAGGGTGCAGCAGCTTCTGAGCACATCTAGCATTCTCCATCTGAAATCAGATTTGCAAGTGTCAGAATTTTATAACTGAATCCTCTGGCTCCGGTAAGAGGTAAAAACTCCTAGGAAAACTGGCATAAGTGGAATAAAGTATAGAAGTTGTAACATGCATGGGTATCAATTTCAAAGCTAAGGCCTCAGTACGCAGCAGGCCAAAATATTCCAGAATTATTCATTCTGCAAAATAACTTTTCTCATTCTGTTGTTTCTTTCTGTCTCTTCTGGTACTCAATCCCAACCTAGAAAAAGAAAAACAGGAACATAACCTCCTGCTCATACAGAGAATGAAAAATCTGGAGTGGCATTTTTACTGGTCCCATTTAAGGAGAAACCTTTGGGACATCTTTCGAACTCTACGCATCAATGGGAAATGACAACAAAGAACTGGTACAGCTGTAATTGCAAAATGATTTTCTCCCACACTCAAATTCCTTTAGGCATTTTGTGACTACCTTCACCACATTAAACCATCTCAACAATTTTATGTTTTCAGACTTTCTGTTTTACATTCTAGACTTTAAATATAACAGATACAAGGCTAAGATATAAAACAAAGAGATTAATAATGGGATTTTTTTGGAATTCTGTGTTTCTACAGAAATGCTTTTTAAAAATGAAGACTCAACAGTAGGTTTTAAAACAGGCTTCAGATTACAAAGTGAATTTTAAGAATAATTTAATTTTTTCAAATAAATTATTTTTTAAAAATAGATTAAAATTTGATCTGCAAAGGAGAAGAAAATGGTCCTATGACAGTTATCCATTTCAGTATTAATCTCTGTACATGTGTGCATGCATATATGGTTTGTTTCTTTTTTTTTCCACATACCCAACACTTGTAATTAAAAAAAAAAAAAAACAAAAACATTAGACACAACTTCAGAAATGCTTTGTAACATTAAAATGGTCTATCTTCTTTCTTTTATATTTCCCTGCCACTGTTGAATTACCAACATGGTCCAAATTCAAGAATATCTGTAGAAGAGAAGCACAAGCTTCAGCACTTCTCTGCTGCAATGAAGATGAAGACTCATGTATGCAGTGAGAAGTCAGTGTTCTTCAGGCTACAGGCTTAATTTGGCCTGTATGAAGTTTTATACAGCTGGTTACCTTTCCTCAAGGAAAAATAAAGAGGAAAAGTTGCAGCAAAATCAGTCTGAACAGATAAATGCTATTCTATGGTGGTTCACAGACAGACCAAAATGAACCTGCTCTTTGCCCAAGGTCTAGAAAAGACATTCTAGTGAATAGTCTAGTCTGATACAACGCTTACCGTGAGTTATAGTATTATATAACTAAGAGAAAAAGCATAACAACTATGCTGAAATTACAATTACAGATGGAATTTCTCATGATACACTGGGAATTTTATAAGCTAAGAAAAGCAATGATAAATAATGGAAAATAACATCCTCCTTAAAGAGATGACAGAGAATATGACTGTCTTGAATGACGGTAAAATTTTAGTGAAAAAATAGCAGCTTCCATGTAAGTACTCCTCGGCTTCATTGGAAACAATAGAAAAATGTCATTCAATTCAATCTGTTTTCTGTGGTCTACAGAGAGTATCTACAATAGCACAAAAACATTTTCTGTAAACAACATCTACTTGCCTCACAATTGCAGTTCTGAAGTTTTGTAGCTAGAAGAATTCAGAAGAGTTATTTTTTTCCCTACATTACTATGCTAGCTTCATATACATTAGACAATAAGTTAATAGAAAGGGTCTCAAAGCCCTTAGGAAAAGAGCAATCAATTAATGTCTAAGATTTGGAATATTCATGTTATCTTAAAGCTGAGAGGGAGTGTGTGAGAAGATCTCTCACTTCCCATTACCTTTCATCCTCCTCAGTCCTAACACAGATTTTTCCATGTATGACTGCAGATACATATGGCATGCTCATTACTTTAATTATAGTGGAACAGGTATCTTTTCCTCTTCTTTTTACTAAATGGGATGGATCAAGATGTGCTTCCAGGAATATCTATTTTGTTAGTGATTATATAATGTTATATGATGCGTGTCTTTTTTTGACACATGCATTCTGACTTTCTGCTTTGCATTTATGTTCTGAAAGAAGTAAAAGGCAAATATTAACAGCATTCCCACTGGGTATTACCATGTGATTCTCTACTAGTTTTGAATTTTTGTTGCGACAATCACAGCTGAGATTTAGAAGACCACACGCATTTGACAGGATCATTTTGATTAAGAAATACAAGATAAAACAGTTATGCAAAGGAAATTTAGAAGAGCCTCTACACATTGAGTTCCATGATATTTAACATGTCAAAGGGATAAAAGAAGAATGTCAAGTTTGATAATGAAATGTACGCTTTGCCTGACACAAAGACTGTCCTCTCTGTAAAGACAGATACTGATTCATAACGAAACTTCAGAGAACTACCTACTTCCAGATGGGTCCTTCATGAAGCTTGAACCTCCAAAGCAGATCCAAAGGAAACAAAACCTTTCACTGGAACAATGCGAGCAAGAAAGAGTACATACTTGTTAACTCCTTTACATATCAAGTATTCTTATACTTGCTATTAAGAACATTTCTGAGACTTATAAAACAGTTCTGAAAAGTTTAGATTCAAATACTGCATTTATATTCACATTGCATGAGATACGTATTGAATGTACTCAAACATTTGACAACCAGCATTCACCAGTATCTGACAGTACAGTTTTTACTGTATGAGACTGTAATATTTCATACAGAATTAATAGTAACTGTGTTAATCATAGAATATTAATGCTGAAAATTGTGATGTTGGAAACATCACATAAGATTATAACTATTGCAATTATGAACACTACTCTGGCAAGGAACTGATGTATCATACTTGAAAAATACTAGATTGGTATCTATATGATTATTACTACAGCTATTTTAGACTCAGTGCAGTTCTATACAGAGGTGTGCTTGCTGTTACATGTTATCAGTGACCACTGACTTATTCAATTTTCATTTATTATTTTTGAATTACTGGAAAAGTTTTCAGTTTTTTACATAACACAGAATTAAAAATGAGGTATACCTACTCCTAAGGACAATGCTGTGGTTACAGTCAGACCATGAGGTTCTTCCTAATTTGGTATTCTGTCCCGACTGATATTTATAAGAGTCTTTCCCTCTGCACTGTTTGTATGAAGACTATAGGAGGCTAAGATTTTAATTTGGGTACCTTAAAAATCAAGTGTCTGCATCATGATTGCATCCTCTGCATAGGAGGCTGTCTTGATATTACAGTGCAAATGACAGCAATATATTAAGCACATGCAGACATGCTCAGAGGAAGGAAGTAAGACCAGGAAGCAGTGAAGCACAGGAGCCTACAGCAGAGCAATATTTTACCACACAGCAGTGCCATATGATTAACACACAGTAATGGCTACAATTCCAATCTTAATAATTTTGTGGTAAGAGACATGGAAGGGAGGAGGGCTTTGCTTGTGCAAACTATTCATGTGCAATTTACTGCATGGCTACCCACTGCTTTCTGTCAACAAGTGGTTCAGAATCAAAGTTCATTAATACAAAATCTAGAGGAAATTATGAACTGATAAGCAGCTGCAGATGGCTCGAGTCAGTCTACAGCCTATCTCTAATAATTCACAAGGTTTGTGCTACTCCAAGATGCCTGTGATACCATCAGAGCTCAGCATGCTCAGTTCTGGCTCTGTCCCGCATTACCATGGCAGTCATTGTTCCTGAAGGGAAGGCTGATGAGGAACTGAGTTTATGAATCGCTTCAACCAATAACAAATTAGTATGAATTTCTAAAACAGTGCAGATAGAACTAATTACTTCTCTGAAGCTTTAAAATTATTTTGTAGCTGGCATTACTCATATGTGGAGATTTGAAAGAAAACAGAACACTTCATCAAAGAAAAAAGCAGAATTAATTTTAATTGAACTCACTGCGGTGACTAAACCAAGAATTTGGCAAGTACCAATGTATATATTTTCCGTAAGTCTAGTTATATTTAAACATTTCAATGGCTATAGACAGCAGACAGATTTTTATATTAGTTAAAGCATATTATACATAGCCTTCTGAAGAAATTATGCATGTAAATAGTCATATTTACAATGTGGTCAGTCGTGGACTACCACAGGGATTATCTTTGTTGTAAAAGGAAAGTTTTTTTTTCATGTCAGATCTCTCTCCTTTCCCCTTCTACTGGAGAGTCTCACTGCCTTCTACCAGTCCACCTCCCAGATCCTCATTGCCAGGGAGCTTACTGTTCATCCTAGTCATACTGAACTTCACTGTACATTTAAGAAGCCTAGAGTAATAATGGAGAAAAACCTAATTTAGGTGATCTGTAGAAGTGACTGCTTCTCTCACAACTTACTAGAGCTTCCATTTATCTTACAAGCAATGGAATTAGCTTAATTACAGGTACTAGATGGCATCACTGTGTTGCATACGCACAGTGTTCGTTACATGATGACTACCACGGTGTATTAGCTTGATTTGATTATTCCTTCTCCACATCCTAAAAACTGAACATCTGTGTTCTCTGTGACAAGCAACCAGAATCCAATGATCTGCCACTTGAGTGCAGGAACAGAAAAGGACAAAAGCAGATGTCTTTTCATAATACATCTTTAAAATAAATAAATAAATAGATAGCAACCCAAATGGAAAAAAAAAAAACAAAAAAAAAACCAACAGTCATCTTCAACAGTGCTTGCTGTTCAGAAAATAATAATATTTTAACACCTACAAATCAAAATCTCTAACAAAGAAGCAAATGAAAGCAGGCAATGATTTCAACCTACCATAGTGCCCAGCATGTGATGGAACACACCTACGCTATTCTTCTGTTTACTTCAGACAATAACACAATTCACTTCTGCAAGAGAAAAATATTCTGGGTCCAAGCTAAACTAATCACAGAATGGCCAGGGTTGGAAGGGATGTCAAGGATCATCAAGCTCCAACATGCCACATGCAGGGCCACCAACCTCCCCATCTAATACTAGACCAAGTTGCCCAGGGCACCATGCAATCTGGCCTTGAACACCTCCAGGGATGGGGCACCCACAACCTCCCTGAGCAGCCTGTTCCAGCACCTCACCACTCTCTCTGTAAAGAATTTCCCCCTGACATCCAAACTAAATCTTCCCTCCCTCAACTTAAAACCATTTCCCCTTGGCCTGCTGTTATCTACCCTTTCAAAGAGTTGATTCCCTTCCTCTTTGTAGGCTTCCTTTAGCTACTGAAAGGCTACAATGAGGTCACCCCACAGCCTTCTTTCCTCCATGCTGAACAAGCCCACCTCCTTCAGCCTGTCTTCATAGGGGAGGTGCTCCAGTCCCTGATCACCTTCATGGCTCTCCTCTGGACTCTCTCCAACAGCTCTCTTTCTTGTACCACGGCTCCAGACCTAGACACAGTACTCCAGATGGGGCTTCACAAGAGCAGAGTAGAGGGGGACAATCACCTCCCTGTCCCTGCTGGCCACCATTTGTTTTCCGAGCTGCAAGAGCACACTCACTGCTGGCTCATGTTAAGCTTTTCATTCATCAGGACTCCCAGGTTCTTCTCAGCAGGTCTGCTCTTAAGGACCGCTCCTTCCAGTCTGTACGGATGCCTAGGATTCCTCCGGCCCAAGTGCAAAACTCTGCACTTTTCTGTGTTGAATCTCATCAGGTTCACCCAGGCCCACCTTTCAGGCCTGTTGAGGTTCCTCTGAATGGCATCCCTTCCTTCCACCATGTCAACTGCACCACTCAGCTTAGTGTCATCAGCAAACTTGCTGAGGGTGTACTCGATTCCATCATCGATGACATTGATAAAGATGTTAAAGAGCACCAGTCCCAAGACAGACCCCTGGGGGATGCCGCTCACTACCAGCCTCCATCTGGACATAGAGCCATTGATGACCACCCTCTGTCTGTGGCCTTTCAACCAGTTTCTTGTCTATCAAGTGGTCCACCCATGAAATCCACATACCTCCAATTTGGAGATAAGGATGTGGTGGGGGACCACGTCAAAGGCTTTGATGAAGTCCAGGTACATGACATCAGTCTCCTTGCCCTTGTTCAGCAATGTCATCACTCCATCACAGAAGGCCACCAGGTTAGTCAAGCATGACCTTCCTCTGGTAAGCAGTGCTGGCTGTCTCAGATCACACGCCCATTCATGTGATCAATCATGTTATCCAGGATGAGCTGTTCTACGATCTTCCTAAATTAACTTTTAAAATCAAAATATTAAGAGGTCAAACACGTACCATTTAAGAAATTCTATTGTTATATTAATTTTGAGCAACTATACTTACTTTAATTGTTAGTTAAGAACTTGCTTATTGTGAAATCTTTAAATGGAACAATCTGTGTTTCTCAGAGACTGGAACCATCAAGGAACAAAGTATAACACATGATGTCCTTCTGAAACTGAACTGAGAAATGAGGCTAAGAAAGGAGATTGAGCTGATGAAGTAATTTGTTCGGGACTTAATAAACGATGGACTGTAAGAGTTTGAAGAACTCTGTGGAAACTTTTGTAAACTTTAAGTCTTAAGTAATCAAAAGGGCAATGCTATGTAAGTGATCATGAAGCATGAGCTGTCTGTCATTCACTGCAGAATGAATGCACCATAGAGTGATGGCCCAACTCTGAGTTTTGCTGAAAGATCAGCCAACCTGTATGACCCAGTCTGCTGCGATTCCTTCCTTTTGAATTGAAATAGTAGATTTATTAGCGGTTTGAGAACTTTTCATGGTTGTTTGAGGCTCAAAGCCATGCTATTTGAAAGAGCACCAGAAATACTGCAGCATTCTGAACTGGAAGTTAGGCAAACCCAGATCATAATTTCAACCTGAGCCCCTCCAGGTGATATGATTATCCAAATATGAGGCCAACAGAGCTGAACATAACTCTCTGACTAATATTAAAGTTATCTCTGTGGCAGGACACAGAAGTAGGTAAAAGCAACACATCAGTCAGCTGAAAGATGAAACAAATAAGGAGTATGCACTTTGTGTGTGTCATCCGCTTATCCATGTGAGGTGCATAACCAGCAGATTCAACTCTGATGGGAGACCGTTCTTGTGAAATTAATGGCTGCTCCAAAGCTTTTTAGTTGTCTGAGACCTTAAGAGAAAATTATGTTGCACGTGTTTGTGTGCACACAGGCACATGGACACATAATTCAGAGCTTCAGAGAAAAAAATATGCAAAATACAAGAAGTACAGGCTATTCATTATAAAAATAATAGAAATATGTGAATTTTAGTTGCTATCTATTAGAAAACAGAAATATTCACTAATTGTTAAGGAACCTGTAGCTTTCTCATACTCTCCCTTCTTTGTGCTTAGCCCCAATTCCTCCATGCCCATCTCTGCATACCTGGGGGCACCCAGTGAAATCCCTATGGAAACTATTACACAAGTGTGTGAATACATGAGGACACTGCCACAAACTGAAGGAATTATGAAATAATTTAAAAATCAGTAGCAAGTTGCAACATGTCTTCCCAGGCAAATGCCTGCTCAAAAGAAATCCTCTGGTCACTTCATCACCTTGACAAAGAGAAGCATCTTCTCTGGCTGTCCCTTCAAAAGTACTATTGACTTCCAGAACTTCCTGTTGTTCTTCCTCTTGCTTTCTCTAGAATGCATATCTGAAAAACAACAAGAATAACACTTTCAGAGTTGCTTATGGAACAAAAATGTCTAACTTGCCTTTCAGAAAAAAGGCCTTCAAGCTTCCAGTAAAATACCATAAGCTGGAAAATAAGCATGCACAACACACTGAAAGCATGACATCCTCCAATGTTTCCTTTTCTACCTGTTACCTTTTTCTTATATTAAACTTCAACAATATTTCTTCTTTACATGTGTAGACATTCATCATATACCTCTTTGCAGATATGTATGAAATACAAACTACCACAACCATACCCCCTGACAATATACGGGATACTCAAAGTTTGGTTAATATCAATAATACCTGTCAATCTAGAAAAACAGAATAAGTTCTGCATAAAATACCAAGATTTTGTTGTTATTCCCTGGATAAGTGCATTTCGCCTGGATGAGGAGCTACGAGATATGATTTAGTAGCTTGTGGTACTAATAGGAATGGGAGGGTGGTTGGACTAGATGATCTTGCAGGTCATTTCCAACCTTGTGATTCTGTGACTGTCTGTAACCGCTTGTATAACCAATGAATATACAGATATCATAACTACAAAATAAACAAAGTTTGGCTAAACAGGTAATAACACCAAAAAGAACAAATAGAGTGCTTACCCTTCTCCGGGGCTTGCTTCAAAACTCCAGAGGAGGGACCTCTAGAAAGAAATACCTTCCCCTGGTAGTCATCTCTTAAATGGGTCTGGGAGAGGTGGAGCCAAGCTCCACCCCCTTCCAGCAGCACAGGTGAATTGCCTTCACCTGTGCTCCTAGAGCTGACTCATTGCTTGCCTCAGGTGAGCAATCAGAGGTCAGGCCATGATTCAGCAGTTCCCATACATTGCTAAACCCAAAATTATTATATTTTCTTCACAGCAAAAATCTTTACATTTAAAGATAGCATGCATTGGACTTCATCTCTGAAAGTGTTTTCTCTGGCATACTTCTGCTCAGTTATATCAGTGAGAAATAAAACTGAAATCCAAATTTAAATGTAAAATTCTGATCATCTGCACTAATCATCTAAGCATGTACACTCAAGCTATAGTACATAACCAAAAACAATCATCCATCCGGCAGCAAATCTTTTACTGATAGAACATGTTTGTGCAGAAGAAATATAAGACCGAAGTCCAGATAATCAAACACAGTGTCATCTTTCACAATTGGAAATGACAGCCTCATATTGAACCTTTTAAAAATACATTGGTCTAGCTCTTACGTTGTCCATTTTAAAAAATATTGTCAAATCGTTATTTCAACAACTGAGATGTTTTTTCAAATATCTAAAAACAGACTTGGCAACTCAATACAGAAAGGACATTGAGGTGCTGGAGCAGGTCCAAAGAAGGGCAACAAGGCTTGTGAAGGGCTTGGAGAATATGCCCAACAAGGAGAGACTGAAAGAAGTGGGCTGTTTAGTCTGGGGAAAAGGAGGCTGAGAAGAGACCTTATTGCTCTCTTCCAATAACTGAAAGGTGATTGCAGTGAGAGCGGGGTTGGTCTCTTCTCACTGATGACAGGTGACAGGATGAGGGGGAATGGCCTCAAGTTTCACCAGGGTAAGTTTAGGTTGGAAAAGCTTTTTTACAGAAAGGGTTGTTAAGCACTGGAATAGGCTCCCCAGGGAGGTGGTTGAGTCACCACCTCTGGAGGTGTTTAAAAACCTTTGGATGTGGTGCTCAGGGACATGATTTAGTGGAGGGTTGTTAGTTAGGGTTAGGTCATGGTTGGACTTGATGATCTTTAAGGTCTATGATTACATATTTTAATGTGGCAACACTGTCCCTCAGTTTTTTCTCATGAATAAATGTCCTCTCTACTTGCTGTTGTTTGGGAAATGTTTGTGCAAAGAAATAATTTGCCCTCTTCTATTTTATTTTATACTTAACAGCTTCTTAAGAAGAGAATTAAAGTATTGTTTGGTAGATGCATCAGTATCAGCCAAAACTATGTCTGTCACTTCAAGTTACATTTCCTTTTCATCTCTGACTGGATAAATTTATTGTACATCCCTTGACCTAAACAACGAACAACTGGAAGGAAGTAGTCCTAGCTCAGCCAGACTCTGGAAAAAATAAAAAAATAAAAAAAATTATTGGCATTTTACTGAAATTGATTGTGCTACTGAGATTAGAATTGTAGAATTCAGAATTTAAGCCATCATTTATCAGACAACAAGCTAGTGAGGTGGAAAGGACATGAGTAATTACCTTAGCAAGTCATCTGTCAAACCTTTCACAACTCTTCAAGAAGGGTTTACTGAATGGAGGCTCCAATGCACAGCAAAGAGCAATTGCAACATGAAAAAGTGATGCCCATTTCAGTGTACCTGCATTTAACAGGACTGCTTTTTTTAAACTGTCATTCCATATTTAGTTTTCTCCTTTATATTGAATTGTCTTAAAACATCTAATCAAAACTGATTTAAGTACTGTGTGAATTAGTAATCGCTCAAAAAACTGTGAGATTATCACCAGCAATCAATGCTGTAAAATAATGATGGTTTAGCTGGTTTTTGACTAATGTTTATATTAAATAATTTGAAATTCTAACTGGGAAGAAAAAAAATCAAAAGAAACTAGGTTAGAATATATGGGAGTGTCTTAAAATAATTCTTCAAAGGAGTTATAACTTTAACTGAGATATTTTTAAAATATTTAATATTTTATTAAAAGGAGTGTGAATTGATTTTAACCACAAATTCACTTCTGAACTAACAAAACTGCTTGAGTACCAGATCCTGAAAAGTTCAATTTACCAATTATAGGCTAAAGATTATCAAGGAATTTGGTTCTTCAGACCAGAATTCTGGTGGAATCAAAGCACATAGGTCTCCAACTGTGACCTTGTCCTGGTTTCAGATGGGATAGTGTTGTTTTTCCTTTATAGTATCCAGTATGATGCTATATTTTGGCTTTAGGGGAAAAACAATGTTGATATGTTGATGTATTATATGTATGATGTATTATAACAATGTTGATGTTATAATTGTTGCTTGGTGGTGCTATACAGAACCAAGGAATTTTCAGTTTCTCAGCTTCTTGTATTGCCCTGTCAGTGAGGGAGGCTGAAGGTGCAGGAAGAACTGGGAGGGGCCAGAACCAGGATAGCTGACCCAACCTGGACAAAGGGACATTTTATACCATATGACATCATGCAAAAATAATCCTTGAAAATTGGTGTGGACATGCCTTGTGGAGCAGGTGCTATTTAGGTTGCACTGCTGCACATCACTTGGTGGGTGGTGAGCAATTGCTTGTTCACTTGTTTGGTACATATATATAATTATCATTACTGTTATTCTTTATCCTACTTGCTTTTATGTCTTTTTATCTCAATTCACAAGTTCTGGTTTATTTTCTTTCAGTTCTTTTTCCTATCCCTCTGTGTGTTGAGGGGTGAGCAAATGACCGTGTGGTGCCACCTGCTAGGCTAAACCACAGCAGTCATTTTAGTGCCCAGTGTGGAGCTGGAAGGGTTGAGATAATGGAAAATCTGACCAGAGCGTGGCCTTTTGAACCTAACTTTATTTTGAGAACCACTGTAAGTTCCTCTTGATGACACCCTAATTTATAGTAATATTTGAATGAGAAGTTCCCATGCGTGAATGCTTTTTCATTGCACTGAATTAATACCAGGCAGGTCAAAGCATGTGCTTGCATTTAAATAATGGTGATTTTGAAATGCAAAATTTTAAAATACAGAAACTGAAGTAATGCAGTATATTAAGGGTACAAATTGGGCCAGAATTCATTTTTGCCAATCAACAATTCTGTCAAGTCATTGGACACTCTCTCATCAGCACAGACTTCCTTACCTTACTCTTACTCTTACTTACTACCAAGTTTTTAATGACAAAAAATATTACAAATTTTTACTATCCATTCTTACAATGATACCTGAACAATCCAGGACTGTTTGAAATCTTTTCTTACAGAAAGCAATGAAAGTGATAGATGTAAGGCCTCCAGCGGATGGCCTCAATCATGACTATACAGCCCAAGATCAGAAGAGCATTTATGCTCCTGTACTTTCCAACATTTTCATTTTAACATTTCACAGAGTTCAGGCTTTACAGAAACTGATGTGTCTGTCTCTGAGGTCTCATACAGATTGCCTTTTGAAAATCAATCTTATCTCTTCCTTCTGTTACTAATTCTCAAACCATACGCTGACTACTGTCACACATCTCTCCATAATGAGAGGAATGAAAAGCTACGACCTAAGCCTTCTTTCCTTTAGCCAAAAAAGGTATAGAATGTACCTGTAGAAAATATAGAGCTGAAAAACGAATCCTAGTGTGAAACAAAGTAACAGTGCCTGTGGATTCTCTCCCTTTTCTCTTTGGAGTTGCAGAGATCATACTACAGAAAGTTTCCTCTATTAGGCAGCCTGACTACACCATTACATGTTTGTTGTTTGATGTAAATATCTTTAATGCTAATATAAAATAGCATATTTGACATTGCTACTGTATTTCTGGTGGGCAAAAGACAACTAAAATTGTTCTACACTAAACATTTAAGACGTGCATTTAGACAAATTTGTATATATAATCTTAAGTTTGCTGTGCCCTATGACATTAAATATGCATAGGTTCTGGAAAAAAAAACAACACTGAATCCCCATAAATAGAAAATTACCTTCTTATGCTTTAAATGACTTTATAACAGTCCCCTGAGTAATTTCAATTCAACTTATAGGTTCATATTTTAATGGATATGTTTAAATTTTGTTTGAAACATAAATCTGCCATGCAACAGGTGCATAAGGCACATGCCTTAATTTTGTCATAATAAATGTGCCAGAATCTTCATCATGGGTTAAAGATTTTTTCTTAGTCTAAGCTTCTCCTGCAAATCTTTTTCCTAACAGTCTTTTTTTTTAATGTATAAAAGAACATTTTTCTCCATTGTTTGTGTTAACAGTGCTTCAATAATGTGGGAACTAAATGCTGTTAATGCTTTTGTATCTTACAGAATTATAGAATATCCCACGTTAGAAAGGACCCATAAGGATCATTGAGTCCAACGCCTAGCTTCACACAGGAATAACCAAAAATCAGGCCATATGTTTGGCAATATCATGATAATGATTATTTGTAAGTTTTGGACCTGAAAATATCTGAAAAAAGATACTAGGTATGACTGTGGCGAAAGGGAAGGAGGAGAGGTGGGGAGAGAACATATCATTACAAAAAAGTTGTTAAGTATTAAATGGTCTAGTATTAAATGTGGAGGTTGGTGGCTTTGTCTGCGGCAGGGGGGTTGGAGCCTGATGATCCTTGAGGTCCCTTCCAATCCAAGCCATTCTGTGATTCTATGACTCTATGATTCTGTGATTGTCCAGGAATATGACTGTTAACAATTTCTACATCTAATAATCACAATTAATATATTATCTTATCTGGTGTTTAATTTATAGTTTCTTTAAACATTATAGTCTTTTTTAAAAAAAAATTCCCTTTAATATATCAGAATTCTACTTATGTTTTGATAAAGAGTTATTGGTATGCATGCCAAATGTGTAAAACCGTACATCTATAGACATTTTTATAGGAACTTGCAGGTATACTACATAAATACTCCCACAGCATAAATCTGAGCCTTCCAGAGCTACCAGCTACAAACAGAACAAAACAAAAGGCAGATATGCTATGCTTAGATTATTCCTGAAATATGTGGTGTTTACTAAGTGATCTGGAGTCATATTTTTATGCATTAAAGGAAGAACTTTCCTTAGTTGCATGAATCATTATTCCAGTCCAAGACCTCTTATGCCACTGGTCACAGAGCTCTCCAGGAAGTTGTGTTTCCAGTGATGACTATCTAGTCTGCCTGTGTTTGTCTTCACTATGCTTACGTTACACTGACGATACACCATTTAATTTGCACTGCCTGTGCCATGAGTTTTGTTTGTATATGTGATGTAAAGGCACATACACTGTAGCTGAGCTGTAAACCTCTTCTTCATTAGCAATAATATGTTAACTAAGGCAGTTTGTCTTCCAAATGGAAGAGGTTTTTACCAATAGCGCTGTACCATTCTTAACCCTAGATAGCTGTAAGAGTAGATGCTTGTGTTTTTTCCATTACCTACTGAGATTTGTCTAACATTTCCTTTACCACTATTACTAAGATGCAATCAGATAATCATAATAAGCAAAACTCTAATGTAAAAACATGCACCTGGTTCATCAAAACTCAGGAAATGCAGTGATAAAACAAATTGAACAGAGTCATTTTCCATTAGGGAAAAGAAAAGAGGATTTCAGTATACTCAAGAACTGACAATCCTTCTAGCAGCTCTTTTGTAGAAAAAAAGAGTAATTGAGAAAAGCATTTACATTCTGTACTTTACATAAAGCACTTATATCAAGAGGGTTTTCTTTGAAAATTAAAAAGATTAATCCTCAAGGAATTTTAATTCTGCTACAGAGAAAACATTTTATTTAGTTCTTAATTTTGGAAATAACAATGTAGGTAATTAAGGCAACAATTCCACACAATTTATTTGTAAGTAAAATTGAGATGTTTACTCTCCAAGCTAATATTTGTTTGAAAGAGAAACAGTGTTGAGTGCTTCTTCCTACAGAATATGAGATGGATCTATTAGAAGACCAGATTATTTGGATTTTCCAATACCTACAGTATCACAGAGAAAATTATTTCCTATATAGGAATGCATCCAATCCAGGTGCTGTTGAGCTGTTCAGAGCCCCAGAACACACATATTTTGTGATGGGATTCACAGACAATGCACCCACTATCTAGAGGGCTTACTCTATGAGATCTTTCCCAGTATTCAAAATTGAATGCAGTGAAAAGACAAGACATTAGCCATCTTATATCTGTGCTATCAGTTATTATGTACTATAGTGCAACAGGTATGTAGAAAACATGCTTTCAAAACGTTGTTTCAAATATCACTATGCTCCTCCAAAAATTTTTTTTCAGGTCTAGCAGACCAATCACATGGTTACTGGGTGTTATGGATAAATGCCTGTTTTGTGTTTTCTTTAATGAAGAGCTGTCCTTGATTAGGTACTTAGTTTTTCTGTCTTTTACTATACTTTTCCTGTTGGTTATTGGAACAGACTCTATGCTCACCCTTTCTCTTATGAAACTCCTTGATAGGCATGTAATTTCCTTCTCATGTTTTGTGGGTTACTCGTGCCCCTCACTTGGAGTTGGAATTACTTTATGAAAGAAGAGAGTAGTTTTCCATTTTCAGAAAAGTTTACTCTCTTTCATAGGACAATATTCTTTACGTTATTTGTTTGTTTGTTTGTTTGTTTCAGAGTAGTGAGGGCAAGCAAAAGCTTGAAAAAATGTGATTTGTGATAAATTGCTCTTTCTTTCTCAAGACATGGAGTAAACAACTTATAATTGAAACTGATGGAGGTATTGAAGTTCAGAGATTATATAATTAAGAGCAAAACATGGGTCATCACATCTAAGAAAGTCTTGCATTTCTCCTGAAGCATCTTCACAGAAGTACTGACAGTAGTTCTCTGTACACTGAACAGAAACATGAGGAGCTAACTGATGATACAGTTTTTACCATTTCGTTGTTTTATTTTCTTTGACTGTTTTTTCTGTCACACTATGGGTTACTCCTTAGAATTATCAGTTCAATAGCAGAGATGCTTTTGCATATCAATCACCTGCCATATTGTCTAACTTTGTGGATGATTGGTGAGATGGTCATTTTTACAGTATTCCATTTAATCAGTAGAAAGTAGTGAAACATAAAGCATAAGTAAAAACCATATATTCAGTAAAGTAAAAACACTTTATACTTAAAAATAAGTACTGCTGGATACTTACTACAAAGGGACAGTTAATTGCCCATAGACTGTCATTGTGTACAATTTGTGCTTTTCTGGAACCAAATAATCCCACTGACAAATTAATTTTTAGATTTTTTTTGTTTATCCCCTTCAAATCCATTTCTTTTCCTGCTTTGACTTTCAGGTATGACCTTTTCCCCATGTTTTTTTGAATCTTTTATCTGCAGAGCCCAAAGGTTTCAATGGAGAACAGCATTTCCCAGCTGGAGTGAATGAGGATGCTTGCAGCAAGAGGCAGAGCATCTCTTGCAACCATAGGAAAGATGAGTTTCAAGCTCCCTGCTATACCTCCATTGTGACATACAACCTCCAGGGAACTGATAAAACCCACCTAGGTCAACTAAATTACACATTAATTGATTCTATTGTAGTTTAAAGAATTAAGTCATGAGAAGTTAGCAAAATCAGTGGGAATGTTGAACTCCCTCAGGCTGTGGAGAAGCCATTTGTTTACAAATACAAGCTACTACAACTAGCTAATGAAAGTCAGTGCTTATGTTAATGACAATTTTTGCATAGTGTGTTAAGCCAAGGACCCAAGGATGAATTAGCTTGGTATGATCTCAGTACCAACTGTGAAATGCTGGTTCATCTTTGGAACAAGCTGCTCTGAGAACAGTTTTCTGCAGCCATATTTGTCTGTGAAAGGAAGGGAGTCTTCTATGGAAGGAGGAGTAAGTTGCAGTTGGGATTGTAAGGAGAAGAGATGAGCTTCAGCTGGGATAGCAGCTGGAAAATAAGAAGCTTCCCTCACTGGGCACTTCTATCAGCAAATTTTACTTTGCAAAAGGAGACTTTTCAAACAAGATATAGTTAATTTAAAAGTACAGTGTAATTATTTATTGGCTAATATACACGATATATATCTAAGATAAATAAGTTACTGAACTAGATATTAGTGTTCTCACTTATCTTAATGAGACACTCAATGAATGTTTGGTGGCCAGGCGACCATCATGTAGGTCTGGTCTCCAGTCCTTGTTGGAATGAGCTGATCATCAGGATTACTGAAATTTCATCTAATTTTCTGCTATATTTTAGAGATTTTATACATCTTAAGGCAGTTTTTCCCCATTTAATCCCTTGCCATTACTTCTTTAGTATCAAACATCTTCCGTGTGCTTATTTTCTTGTGTAGTTTTTGATCAAGATAGTTTTCTCAGTAAAACCAAGTCAAGGTTACAGAACTCTGTTGTACCAGACCAAATTAGGCCTTGCAGTCTGACAGCTGAATCCCTCCTCTGTGGAAGAATCCCACCTTGTTCCCCAGCTTTTCCAAGATATCCCCACACTGTTCCCCCTGTGTTTTATCTAGTGAGTTAGTGTTCCTAGTTAGTTAGTGGGCATCGCCTCTCATCCTGTATGCAAATCCCACTGACTCAATGGCAAAGCTTTTTTGAGGAGAATAAGGGGAGAAGAAAGGGAAAAGTGTATTTGAAAGGTCACAGCTGGTAAGTTTTCTCCTTATTTTGCATACAGATTGTGAAGTTTGCATCCCAGAGCCTAGCTAATGAATCTGGTTCTGTAGAAATGGCTGGCTTCAGCGATATTTCAAAGTAGGCCAGAAAGAAGAATTGCTCAGTGAAGTGACCCGGACAGCTTTGTCCTACTTGAGCAAGAGGAAAGTTGCTTCTATCTGAAGTGGCTATATTTTAGTTTTTGCTTGAATTAACCTGAATTCTACCTTCTTCGTGGTGACAAGGCCTTTCAGGAACAACCTCGGGCAGCCAAACCCTGCCAGGATAATGTGGCCTCTCTCTCAGGGAAACAAGGGTCTGGAGCAAAAAGCGCTGCAGAATAAAAGAAAAAGGAGTAAAGAAAAAGTAGAAGGTCATCTTTCACATTCCATCACTCCTTCACTCAATCATTCAGCACAACAGCAGTTTTATAAATGACTTCTTCTGAGAACTAAGTCAACTTCGTCATATCAGCAAACAGTCCATCTTCCTTAAAATATTTCCAATCAGAATTGCACTTATTCTATAACTTCTTCTAGAACGTTCATCACTGAGGTTCACATTTAAGTCCTAAAAATAAGGATGGAAATAAACATGAAACCTGGATGTATACAAACATATCTATATATATATATTGTCAGTTTCAATTATTATCTCATTAATTCACTTTCTCTCACAGTCAGTAGTAATATTTGTTCTTCTGATATAATCTCAGATTTCTAGGCTGATGGGATTTTGATTACATATAAACACAGAGTATTTTATGAAATCTCTCTGGTACCTCATTTACTCTATATACATAGAAAAAAAACAATATTGAAAACTGCCTTTTACCTCAAGTGTAGTTTTAACACTGATCAGCTTAAGAAACAAAATCTCTTTCCCAAAATCTTGTATAGAATCTTTATTTTGAAATATTTGCACCACTTACACTTACAAAGAAGCAATTGTCTATGTTTTCAATCAATGTGTATTTCTCTTAGAGTGCCTAGTGTTTTTTATGGTATGCGAATGGATTTAAAAGGTAAGAATATGATGGCAGCTTCAAAGTTTAAAATATGTGGGTTTTTTTTCAAATAAACTTTCAATAGATTACTAAGGAAATGTAATCTTTAGTACAACTTATTTTTCCAATGTCTTTTGCTAGGAAAATTGCAATAATTGAATTATTATTTTCAAGTATCTTTTTCTGATATGTAACTTCCAATAATATAAAACCTGCAGAAATTGAATTATATTTAGTATATTTAATATTTATTAAATAGATGTTTCAATAATTCAGGAGCTGTCACTGTGGTAATTGTGAGCGCTAGTTTGATTTCAGGTGCTTTTCTTCTATGCCCTGTAACTCTTCCTGTTTTCTACCTCATTCATCTTTCCCTTGGAAGGCAGGGCAATGCTGTCACAGGCTGATAAAAACTATCAGCATCTGAAAAGATCTAACTGTTGGCTGAGCATCTTACCTCCAAGATAGAGCCTATTTTCACCCTGCAATGAGTTGAAGGTTTATGAAGGGAACAAATGTTTCAGAAAATGCAGGATCTTTGAGCTACGCTGACACTATATCTATACAGCTAGTTGCATCTAAGCTAGCTAACCTGTAGTTAAAATATGTTCACCTCTGTGAGCTGAAGTCATACAGCAAGGAAAAAAGCAGACATACAGATTTTTGTACCCTTATAAGTATAGGAATAGTAGAAAGTATGATATAAAAAGATCCATTCTAAGTGACAACAAAGTCCCACATGCTGTGTCCAGCAGCATCTGAGAGAATTGCACAGAGAAATGCATCGTAAGACAGTAGCCTTGCAATGATGATGCTTTCCCAGAGTATTCCCTCAGATTTAACTATACATGGCTTGGAGGTTTCCTGAGGATAGCAGCAAACTGATCATACAAGAACGAGAGGAGAGAAAGACATAGAAAAGCTTGTATATGGCTGTGAAGACGATCCTGTGTGAAAGCACACAAGAGAGGTTTTGGTCAAGAATATCAGCATGCCGTGAGAGAAAGCTTGATCCTTTGCTGCTCCTTACCAAGGACTCAGTGCATGTAGGGCCAGTGTTTGGGATAGGTTCTCCTCAGACTATATATTAGTTGTCTGAGATTTTGGTGCCAGAGTTAAGTGAATTTGACTTAGTGTCCTTAGGGTGCTTACTGAAAGGGCCCAAACACTGTCTGTTACGAAAGCAAACAGAATGCAAGAGGACTGAATTATATGAGCTTTGTGTGGGCTTCCATGGACAAATCCAGAGCATTGTGCAAGTGACAGTGCAGTGGGCGGACCACTGACCACACTGGGCTTTAGATGTTGAAAATCTCTATGACCTCCATGTTACCATGGAGGTCAACAATGGCTTCTATAGAAGATTTCTGAAACAAAGATATTTTGAGTTGGAAGGGACCTTTAAAGTCCATCTCGTCCAATTTCCATGCAGTGAATAGGGAAACCTACAGCTAGATCAGGTTGCTCAGAGCCTGGTCCAGCCTTACATTTAGTGTCTCCAGGGACAGGGCATTCACCACCTCTCCGGGCAACCTGGTCCAGTGCCTCACCACCCTCATTGTAAAGAACTTCTTCCTTATATTCAGCCTAAATCTCCTCAGGTTCTCTGTTGAGTGGGTACCATGATTAGGGTCTCTGTTCCTGGCAGGTAATAACCCTATACTTAGAGGGTGATGACCCTGTATATAGTGGGGAATGAGCATCTATCAAACTAACCTACTAGCTTACTTATTTACGTGACAGATTATGTTACAGGGAACAAGCAGGTTCCTACCATTTGCTTTCCCCTTTGCAGTTTTTCTGTCAGAGATCATATTTTCAGGTGCATCTGCCTGTTGGCTTTCAGATCCATATCTCCAACGAATAACTATTACCTACATGTTTATAGAGATATCTGAGTCTGAAGGCAAAGGAAAGTGGCCTTATCTCTTCCTCTTGACACTGCTCCACAATGCATAATAAGAAGCCAGTGACCCAATCTTCAAACAGTAGATAGTATTTTGTTCAATGCTTGGAAAACAGAATGAAAGATTTTCAAATGCCCTGAGTCATTCCTGACCTAATCAACCTTGAATCCTTTCCTGCTAAGAGCAAAATCTCAGCTGGAAGAGCAAAAATTATCTTCTCCCTTAACAAAATATACAATAAACTTGTAGATGATGCACACTTCAGGGAACTGGGAGTCAAATTTCCTCAGCAAGAGAGGAAACTGTACATTATTTGTATCTAAAGGGAGCTGCTGCTATTCTCAGAAAAGGTAGGATGCCTCCAAGTCCAGCTGTGTTACAAAAAGTCTGCTGCTGCTATAATTCCCAATTTGGTAAATTTCCAAAGGGAATTGTACAACACATCCATAGGGACACAGAAAAATATTTAAATGCAGAAGCAGGTGCAAGCTTGGCACTGTATAGGTCTGTAGTATGGAAAATGAGCTGAAGCCTTTGGTTTGTATAGGTAGCAGATGAAGAAGAACCTGGGAGCTGCAGTAGGCTTTGCAGAATCACAAGAAGGCTTTATCTCAAGAGAATTGCAGTCATGTGATAGTATCATACAGCATTTTTTTGAAATGAAATACAGTTGCTAGTCTAGAAAAATAGTTTGATAAAGTAAGGTGAAGTACTGGATGAATTTGGAGAAATCTGAGATGTTGGAATCCTGTTACAATACACTAGCCTTTCATTTTAAACCATATTCTCAGTGGTGATTTATATATTCTGTACATACTATACAGGTTAGTATAGTATGTGTTCTTCCATGCTTAGCTACTCAAATACTTGCCGTTGGTTTAGTATCATAGCATTCTTTGAACTATATCAATATGTATACATGTTAAAATTTCCTCCTCACGTGCCAACTCCCAATTAATGCTTCAGCTTATGAAGTCACATGGAACACATATAAAACTGAAAACATGCAAATAAAACTAACTAGGCTTCCAGCCTTACGGAAAAAAAAACCAACTTCTTCTTTATCTGATCTTTTATCACAAGAACTTATACATAAGTTTCCTATGAATTCTCTTTTCATCACACTTTTTAAGACAGATCTCTTTGCAAGTACTGTGGCAGCTGCTAGATGGCTTGAATTCCAAATGAAACTTGATCTGACAGCTTTGCACATACAAGTGCAGTCTCTAAGTCTAGTTCGTAGTTAGAACTCAACAGTAGTAGAGAAATATGATAGTTTTTTGGGGAAAAATGAAGTGCTCCACAAATAGCAATGGCCACAGTTGACAGGTTACTTGTATTCAACCCATGGCCATCTAAACTGTAGATATAATTTTTCAAACAATTATTCTGAAAAATATATAACCAAAAACTTATTTCTTAAGAGTTTCTGTGTTATCTTCGCAATTACTAAGCCAAATCATATTGCACACAGATGTTTTATGCTGTTCCATAATACTTGTGGGAAAAGTGCTGCATGGACTAGAAAACTCACTGGGACTCCAGGAGACAGATGGGAAATTCTGCACTGCCAGGGTTACAATGTAGGAGACATTTTGAACACTCGTGTTTCTCATAGTGTAATACTACATACACATATTAGAAATAGAAGAACAATGTTTTAATTGAGGAAGTATTTAATTTGAGTAAGTACAAAGATGCAACTCTTGGAAGACTTAGAAGAACAATATGTAAACGTCACTCGTACTTTGCAGGTCTGTGACAGATAGGTGTACTTTGCCCATAAACATTTAAGTACTACAAAAGCACTATATATGGATTACTCATTTTTTTTCAATTAGTCTGGCAAGTTATGAAACCTAATATGAGCTGCTGAACGTTATGCAGCCATATCCTTCAGCAATGTGCATCATTTCACTAGGCGAAGTAGTTGACCTATTGACAGTTGCCCACTATATTTCAATTGAGGGGCATCTGAATGATGAGAGAGGTTTATGTGGTCTCCCCACATACATTGTCTCCCCACATAGATAGCACGACTGTGGCACACACTCTAGAATTTTAATGCAGTGATTTAGGGTTATTCAGCTCGTTGCTGTTTCATGGTAAGTGCTGTAATAAACCTAGACTGACAAAGGTTGGGAAAGAAGGCTAATTTTGCTGTGATATCTTTTTCACAAAATGATTTGTTTTAGTATTTATACTTGCTGTCACAGTAAATTTAAGAAGCCTATTGGTGGCCAAATCTCTATGAGGTCAGTCATTTGAGATCTGAAGGCAATTTTCTAGGATGCCAAGATTATGTTTTCTCCAGAGCTGATTTCATTAGTGATGTCATGACATAAAGCATTTAAGACTGCTGCAACTAGTAAAACGTATCATTGGTGGATGTTCTGAGTCAAACACATAGACTGACCCAACATAGCAGAGCTCACACATACATATTCTACAGAGGTTTGTTAGATTTCTAGCAGACAGGAAGAGAGGAGCTCTGTCATTTATTAAATAAAAAAGATAATTTAATTTTTGCTAAATGTCAGACATACCTCAGGAAACAATCCTCTTGTATAGCCTGTTCTTTTTTTGGTATGTTTATTCACCTCTGTAGTTACTAATCTGATTTGTTTTTTCATTAGATCTTCTCAGTCTAACCTTGTTGATTGATATTAGAGCTCATTTAAATAATTTAAAAATGAAAGCAAATACGAGAAATTAAAAGTAATCTGGGAAACTGCACCACATTTCATGATTTTTTAATTTTTGAAAAATGACAAGTTCACTCACCAAGAAACAATGCTTTGATTATACTATATTAAGTTTTATTCATCCAGAACAATTTTTCATAGCGTAACAGAAAATAACCAAAAGAAACATTTTATAATAAATACCTCTAATAATAACACAGGATTTCCACCTAAGCCTTCCTAGTAACAAAAGAGCTCATTTTGCTGTTGCTTGCTATTTTTATTGAGACCAAATTCTAATCTCAGATAAACCAAAACTAGGTATTGTGGAGAGGCTGTATTTTGCCAGCAGAAACAATCCTGATTCACATTCACAAACACGAAAATGGAATTGGACCTATTTTGCTTACAGTGCAACAGAGTGCAAAATGAAACAAAGTAAACAAAGAAAAGCAGATCCACCTCATGGAATAAACTGCTATTGGTGTGAGCCCCAAGTTCCCTTCCACATGCATTTCATTCTTTCTCTGACTCCAGCTGTAAAGGGCTTGAGCAGGTGAGTGCCATTTCTTACCTGTTGATAGCTCCTCAGTGACATTTCAGAGTGATACTGAAAACTCCATAGCTTGAGTTTAAATGCAGCTGATTCTAGTTTACCCGAAATCAACTTATGAAGCCATTCTGAGACACTTAAGAATGTGTCTCTTGCTATTCACTAATGAACACTAAAAATATTTTACAAATCTTTTTTAAACCCAATTATTTTGGCAATGGTTTATTTCTTTAGCAAGAAAACTAAACAATATTTGAAACATAGCCACGTATTATGTTTCTAATCATGTCTAATTTTAAAATATTTTTTCTAGCTGTTTTTATTGCTACATTATGTTACCAATCTTTTCTCTCTCATGAATGTCACTGTGGAAAATGAATTGTGAGCATGTCACAGTGAATGAGAAAACTCCTTCCTGTGTCCCTCACCTTCAGTGTTGCATTATGATAGCAACACAATCCAAATATTTTGTGACCCTTTCTAAAACAGGAAGTACCAACATCACTGCAAACCCAAAACTAAGAGCTAATTCCCCAAAAGAACTCAGTCTCATGAGATGCCTTATATTAGTGCTTGAGTCTGTTAGCTGTGTTTCTGCTCATTTTCAGCAATCTTCCCCTTCATCTAATGCTTAACCCATGATTGCCCTATGTCGCTCAGCACCTCCCTGATAGAAAGACCTACAGATATCTAGTTGATAGCATTAGGTAGCTCCAAGGCTGATCAACGTTACCTTGACTCCCTCTCTCCCTAAACTGACCTCATATCAACCACTGCAGACACCTCCTGCTCTGGCTGTGGCCCTTGCTGGGGCTGACCCTGAGCTTCCCAGCTGGCATTCTGGTGGGCAAGTGTGCAGACCAATGGGGAAGGCTGCACTGCATCTCCTTGGTTACAGTTGGCACCGTGTCCTGTCTACCATCTCCACCATCTTCCTAAATGACTTGGAAGGCAAGCACTGACCCATCCTCCTGCTTGAAATGGGCTGCTCTGTCAGCTCAGTTCTGGCAGGATGGCTTGGTCAGACTGGCATTTCCACCATGATTCTGTAACAAATAGAGGTCCTGAGGACTGAGATCAAAGGTTAAACAGCTTTCTGCTGCCATCTCTTGATAAACCAGAGGAAAAAGCAGAAGAAGGTGACACACTATCTGGGCAGCACCCATGAGGCCTGGGCAGGCACTCACTGTCTGCTTACGAGGATGAATTTACCTTCTGGGTGGACAGAGCACTAACGAGTTGTCAGGAGTATTTGACAGATGAGCATCAGAGCTGCACTGGTAGAGAGGGTAGAGAGGTTTCATTATAAATAACCCTCGCTATCTCTCCCCTGAGCCAGGGCTGCAAGAGGCTAGAAAAGAAAAGTGGTTTCTGCCTCTAAGGGAATGAGTATTTTCGTAATGGCCCATACTTTGGCATGCCTGTGTGCTGTGGAGAAAGCTTGCTGTTGTAAAAACACGTTTGACATACAGGCTCCATAGTCATAAGAGGCTGTAGGTGTGCTCCCTGGAGTGTTCTAGGAACAGTGGCTGCAAAACTCCATAGGAAGCCTGAGTCTCTGCCAAAGCTGAGTGACATTTCTGTGACTATTTTGCTCACTTAGCTCCCCTCAATTTCACATGTCCCACAGCTTCCCTCCAGCACCTATATACTGCTCCCATTTTGTAGACTAGTTAAATCTTTGCTGATCATACACATATAGATCACCCACAGCAGTGAATATCCATCACTGTACATCAAGCAATTTTGTACACCAGGCCTCAAAATGCAATCTAAATAAACACATTTTATTTTTCTTTATCTTTTTAAAATTGATTTTAAAAAAAATAGAAATAAAAAATATAAAAATAAGAGTGGAATTATTCTGAGTTAGAGACTCTGGAAAAAAACTGAGTCCATGAATACTGCTTTCATGAGCTTCAGGAGCTCTGATTAGCCAACTGATTCTCCAGGATGGGGAAAGAAATGAAAGCAGCATAAATACAAGTCAGCAGAAGGCTTGCTGAGAAATTCCCTAAAGAGGCATTGCAAAAATGCAGCTCTGGTCCCTGAACTGAACCCAGGATCACTACCAAAAATTGTGATAGCCCTGAGATTACAAGTTGCATTCTTGGTTGCTCTCTCTTTTCTACACCTTTGCCACCAACCAAATTAAGATATTGTCTGGCGCACTGGTACTCTCCCTGGTGAAGCACGGTTGAGGAGGCAACTGAATTAATCTATTTTAGATGGTGGGTTCTGAAATGTGTAGTTCATACAAGTAGTCCAGAAAATAATTTTCCTAGGACGTTCTTTAGTGACACCTTGAGTGAGATGGTATGCATCATTTGGTGGCAGTGAAGCAAAGGGGCATTTTAAACTGAAGTTTTGATCTTAGATACCTTCACTTTACCTGAATCCTTCTTTAGAGATGCAATATTTTTATTGGATCTGCCCCTGAGAGAAGAGAGTGAAACAGCAGGGAGATTATAAATTAACAATACTGAGAGGATTTAAATTGTGATAACCTAAACTAGTAAAAAATCAATAGATTTGCTGCCTTTTAATTCATTTATTTGTCCTTAACTTTTCCCTGGAAATCATTTCCTACTTGTACACTGTAGGGTACTTCATTACACACCCAGGGTAATAATAATGTTTATTTTAATAGACAGAAGTAAGTTTAACCTGTGGGTTTTGTTTATTTGTTTGTTTGTTTGTTTATTTTTCAGAAGTGGTTAGTGTAACTATAATGAAGAGTAGCGCACACATATTGAAGGAGAAGGCTGAAAAAGTCCAGCTATTCCCTGTCGTTATATTAAGTAAGTCAGTTTTAGTGTAGGTACAAAATGACCTTTCTTTCCCAGTTTTAAATTTTGTATGTTATGTCCATAGTATCTCAATATTGTGGTCTCAACTGTACTGCTTTTGAGTTACTCTAGACTATCTAGTATAGCTACTGGTTGCATAGGGGAGAGTTAGACCAATGGCTTTCTAGTATGAATTGCTTAATCCCTGCAGGATGCTTGGAGAAAATAATCCTTTTGAACAGGAACATGAATCCTGTACATGTATTTAAAGCCATACTGCAATGCCCCGCTGTATCCTCTAGGAAATTCTAATTGTGTTTAGCTGTCATCTTAAGTTCTTATGTGATTTAATGATATGGGATAAGAAGATTATTCTGATAGGATATTAAGGGGAAATATCAATTTGAGTTAGTCCCCTGTTCCTGCATCTGCATCCTCAAATGACCTGTGCTGCTGAACCACTGTATTTTCTAAAGAGTACTTAGACTTCAGTCACTGCTCCTCTAAAACTTTCAGCTGGAAGGGCCATTCCAAGAGCTTATTCAACAGTGGTCTGAGACAGGCAGGCAGATAAGTGTACAAATATAAAAGTTTTTTTTTTCTTCTTTTTTTAAGAATGAAACAAACATCACACTAAGGAATTAAATATAAAAGCTTTCTGACCATGTATAAACTATCCAACTGCATGACCCACAAGCAATCATAACTGAAGTTTTCATACTGAAGACTTGAAAGTACCTGCTTTCTTAGGGGTCACTTATGTTCTCTCCATTTTCTTCAACAGCTAACCAGAAAATGAAAATCCTGATGAATCTTGGGAAATTATACAAAGATAAAAAGAAGAACAATCTAGAGGTTCTGTCTTCTATTCATGATAATCTAGATGACCTCAGATAGATTACTTTATTGCAGGAAAATATAATGGCTGTCAAAAAAAAGAAAACTTTCATTTTCTTGATTTTTACTCAAGTCAGGCCATGACCCAATATAATTCATAGGTTAATAAACACATTTATTGGATCAGACTAATGTACATTCTAGTGCCCAGTCCAGCAGCAGTTTGTTCTGCCTTCTCATTCTCATCCCCAAATAACAGCTTCAGTGTTATGGAAGGCAATGAAATTTCCTTCCAAGTATGTCTAGACTCCTCCAAATCTGCAGGTAAGAACATTACTTCCTATCAATTCATTAGACAACAAGCCATAAGATAAAAAGAGCTTAGCAAGCTCCATTGAAGACGATCAATAAGCGAGGTAGTAGTAATGTTAGCTGCAAATAAAACTCATCCTGCTCTATTCTTTGAATCATAGAATGGCTTGGTCTGGAAGGAATGTTACCATATAGCTCCAATTCCTGCTGTGTGCAGGGCTGGCATCAGCTCAGGCTGCCCAGGGCCTCATCCAACCTGGCACTGAACACCTGCAGGGATGGGGCATCCCCAGCTTCTTGAAGCAGCCTGTGTTAGTGCCTCACCACCATCTGAGTAAAGAGTTTTTCCTAACATCTGACCTAAATTTCCCCTCTTTCAGCTTAAACCTATCCCCTCCTGTCCCATCTCTATCAAATTATATAAAAAGTCCATCTTCTTCATAAGCTCTCTTTAATTACTGGCAAGCTACAATGAGGTCTCAGCAGAGTCTTCTCCAGACTGAATTAATCCAACGCCCTCAGTCTGTTTTTGTAGGAGTGGTGATCTATCCTATTTGTGACCCTCCTCTGGGACCACTCCAACAGCTCTGCTTCTCCTTCTGCTGGGGGCCCCAGGACTGGACACAGTACTCCAGATGGAGCCCCACGAGGACAGAGTAGAGGCGGACAAACACCTCCCTAGCCCTGCTGCCGTCCCTCTTTTGATGCCCAGGATACAGTTGGCCTTCCAGCCTAATGGCTCCTTAGCTTTTAATGCAGTGTTTTCATTTTGTATTACAGTATATTACTGTGTGAAACAGGCATACAGCTTTGTCAAAAACAATCCTATGATGATTAAAATTTCAAGTTCAATGATTGGATTTCTTTTCAGAGCAGAAAACCCAGCTTTTCAAATACATCATAGCATTCTAAACATCACATAAATCATGTAAATGGAAATATACTTTCTTGTTTCAGTGCTCTGAGAATCACTATTCCTTTTTTCTCTTCAAATAACATACGAGTGTCAGTATAAAAATGGAAGAGAATTTAAATTGCAGTCTTAACACGATTTCACAGAAAAATCTGAAATTTCCATCATTCAAATTGAAAAATGAATCAGAAGTTTGCAAATTAATCCTACAGATGCAAGGTAATGCACAATTAAGTAATGTAATGTAACATATGTCCTACATACTTAGGTACAGTGAAGGCCAGCCATAGAATTAGAGCACCAATCCACGTATTGTAGACCATATGTCACATTTGTAGACCACTTGGAAGCTGCAGCTGGTGCAAAACAAAGCTCCTATTTGCTTAGCAGATTTGGCAGTAGGAGCGTACCTTATGCTAGTGCTGTTTTTACTGTATGTTCCCACAGTACAAATTCACGTTGTTGATGCTGATTGCTAAACTCGTCTACGCTTTTCATCTTCGTTCACTGAAAAAAATTCCTTTTTTTTTTTTTTATGTGGATCTTTTGCAATTGCTCTTATATCTGAAGTGTCGTCTCTTCGTTTAGATCTTAGCTCTCTAATTATGGTGCTAAAACCCTTTCTCACTCTCTCATTCATTTTCATTCTTCAAAACATTTTAAATCCTCCTTCTCATCCCACTAAAATTTTAACTTCAATAATTACTAGATTTTTCTGGGAAACGTTTCCTCCAATGGCTGTTTTCTTAAAGTACCATTAATTACTGAAATATTAGGAAACATTGACAATTCATGCTTCTCAGACATTAAGAACAGGGTTAAGAAAAAGATTTAAGTCTCATCACAACTTGTTTAAACAGATAACTATATCATTCTCTAGAGACAAGAAAAGAAGACTCGTTTTTGATTTTGATCTCCACAATTCTGTTTATTTATCTAGAGATACATTTGTTTTTACTGTGGGATTTTTTCATTTTCTAGCAGGGGTTCCCAGTATCTCCTCAAGCACAAAAAACAAGTGCACCAAAACTTCTTCATATGTGCCAGTCTCCTCTGAAGTACACCATGCAATCAATCTATCTTATTAAGATACCTGTATCAAACCTGTACAGGCTGATTAATTACTCATTTATTATTTGCTACTAGAAAGAAGTTTTCCCCCTAACATACCCCTGTAATGTATGCAAAGCATTTCTTTCTTTCCATTTTAGATAATAAATGGTGAGCTCAAGTGGAGACCATGGTAGCCCCAGCACTACTTGGCCATTTTTCCTAAGGATGCCAAGCCCCATTCTTAGACTTCATATATCTACTGACTATTTGTGTCAGTATAATTGTTGGCCTTCTTCAAATTAATTTGTGGGTATCTCTCAATCTGATGCATGCCTTTTAAAACATAAGATTTCATAGACTTCATTTTCTTTTTTTCTTTTTTTTTTTTTTTTTTTCTTTTTAGAAAATGATGATGATGTTGAAGAACTGTGAGAATCACATCTAACAACAGTTTTAAATAGAGAATATGTTTCACAGAGCTGCTGGATTTTCACCCTGACTGTCTAATAGCCAACCATCATAATCATATGATGCCCAAGAATACCAAAGTGTACTGAAGATGCCTTTTGACTCTCAAAATTGAAGTAGGAAATCTAAGGGTCTTTTGGTGCCCTTCTTTCTCAACTTCCAAACTATCACTTCTACACAGGAATAAACAGGAATAAACCTTTTCTTCCACTGTTGATATTACCATCAGCTCCCTGACAAGAAGAGCTGTATGATGTGCATTTATCCAAGCAGGTGCTGCTTACAGCCAGTGTGGTCCCTAAAGTACTGAGCTTGGTGACAATTACTGCAGAACCAAAATGCTCTCATTAAGGAGAAAGTACATGCCCCAGGCTGACATTTTGGTGCTTCCATGGCCATAAGAGCAGCAAAGCCTTTACAGATGTATTTATCTTTCAATGTTTTCCTAAGCCTCTCCTTGTTTCTGGAAAGCATTTAAGCTTTCATGTCAACACTGTACTAAATCAGACTGCTGCTCAAGAGCTGATCTTTGTCTAAGACGTTAGACTGAAGCCCCTTCTGCCTGCACTCTTTGACCAGCAACTAGAAAAGAAGATCATCTGAGAGGGATGTGCTGACATTGGTTTCCTTTGGTTTTGTTTTCGTAATAGGAAATGTGTCTGGTGAGCACATACTTTCACAAGTGTGACACTCCTTTGTTTCCTTTAACACGCGGCGTTCAACTCGCAATAGAAGCGTTCCCACTGACTGACACCACAATCGTGCGTCTGCCTTCGTATCTGAAGAAAGACTCGGCTGTGTGCAGGGTGGCTTTATAAAAAACTGTTTTGGAAGAGTAGAAAGCACTCAGCGGCCCACACTGCAGCCCCCGCTGGTTCTTCCCTCGGGTCGCCGGCCGCGCCGCCACCCGCTCAGCTGAGCACGGCGAGGGCGGTGCCTGAGAGCGCCGCTGCTCTGCGGCTGTGTTACAGCGCCCCCTGCAGGAGGAGCGCCCGCACCGCCGGCTGCTCCGGCAGAGTCAGCTGCGGAAATTGTGTCCGCAGAGCGCTCGCTGAGTTACGATTTATATGGTGACATACATTCAGCTGCAGTGTAAGCATAGCAAGATATTTCAGTGGTCGGGCAAATGTAGGGTTTTGTGGGTTTTTTTTTTTTTTCATGGATCAAAAAGAATTGTATTTGCAAGACACTTCAAAAGTTTTAGAAGTATTTCCCTCTTGTTTCCATAGAATAAGTAATATTAAATGCTTTAATTAGTTCAACTACTCACTTTATTCCACTACTTTCTGCTGATAGATTGCACTTCCTGTTTTAGAAAGGCTGTGTCTGTGTTTTCATAGCACGAAATTAGCTCAAAATACAACATCACTTATAAGGAGCAGATTGCATGTAGACTATGTCTGTCCGTGGCTGTGGAGATTACAGGTTACGATTTTTTGTTGCATGGTTTGGGGTTTTTGCCCTATTTGTACTGATGACAGTCTTCAGAATGTTACTGTGATATTGCTGCAGACCTAAATGACAAAAATGCTGAAATTAAAGTTGTCAGTAATACTGCCATATCCTGTGGCTCTCGTCTCTGAACACTTCTTACATCTTCTACTGCCAGTTCTTTGTCTTACAATGAGGTGGTAGCATCCAGAGGATATTTGCAATAATGAGAAAAGAGCAGGAAGGAAGAAAAGTTACATTCACTTCCTAGTGAAAATTTTCTTTATTAAAAGCTGGATCAGACATTGAGTGAAGGAGTATCTTGGAGTCCCACAGAGAAGTGAATGAGACAAGAGAGATCCTGACATCCAGTGTTGTGGAAGAAGTAGTAAGGGGAAAGTTAGGCCCCTTGATATCTCATTGTCCAAAGGTATGGAATGCAGTCAGAGACAATTACAGAAGCGATATTACATGAGTGGTGGTACCCAGCTCCAGCTGTATGACTTCTGATATGGGGACCTTTGTACATGGACTCAGTAGGCATTCAGTTAATGTTCATGGAACTTCTTACTGTGACTTCACCTTATGCTTTATCTGAGTTACCAACAGCCTACATGCACGACTATTGCTCCACTCCAGTTTGTGTAGAGAAATATATAAACCCGGAGCTCAGTACATAATGCAGACCTTTTCATCACAGACAAAAGATTGGCTTCAGACAGCTCTACCTTGTGAGTACTAAAGACCTTGCTTCCCAATTCACAACAAGCTTGGCACGTATATCAAGTAGATGTATGAGACAAAAGCCTATTTAGGTTGTGAAACTTCACCTTAGAGAAATATTAAATTGTTCAACATCCACCATTTGTTAGGATAGTTGCATTTATTGAATTCCTTAGAACAACAGTGGTTTGCTCTGGCATTCACAGTGTGGTACTTGAGCAGACAGGAAAGACTCTTTTAGGGTGGGGAGAAGCAACTAAAGACATTGAAGCAGCAGGCTGACCTTCCTGTATGCTTGCCTCTTCTGCTTTCCTGTACTCCACCAGCAGTCAGTCCCACATGATGCATGGTGATTGCTGAAACCTGCTACCTGCTGTGTGAGTCTGCTGCTTTCCAAAGGCTGATTGTAACTAAGAAATAGATGACCCTTGCTCTGAGTCACACACAGAGCGTGAGTTGTATTTCTTGGGCAGGGGCAAGATGGGGCTTTCTTTTCCTTTTCTTCAATCCATATGGGGAAGGCATTGCCTATTATTGATTTACCTTGGTTATGGGTGGATTATTTTGACACAGCGCATAGCATTTTGCAGTCTGTCACATCTGTTGTAACACTGGCTGTTTTTCCCTTGACATGAGTGCCTGCCATGGAAATGCCTGCACATAAAATGCCTGCACACAAATGCATGCAAACAGTTTTTTACTCACAGTGGCACTTTGCTTTGCTTGTACATCCTGTAGTATGACTTACTGTGCAGGCAGTTGGAATGGTCCTTACTGTGAAGCTCACGTATTCTCTCTCCAGTGTTTGTGTTCCCTTTTTGTTATATGCCCACAGGAGCAGTGAAAAAGAAGAAGGAGATGTGTGATGATAATGCCTTACAGAGGTCATGAACTCAACATGTTCCACCAGCTATCCAGGTAAAAGATGAACTGTTTTAAGTGTTGCTAATCTTGTTGTGGAGGAAGATACTTCATAACAGGTGAGTTACATACATTTATGAACTGCAAACAGACGATGAATGAGATTCTACTTTCAGCAACAGATCTGATTTAAAGAGTTCCTCCTCACTTCTGCTGTGCTCATCCCTCATCTCTTCACTGTTTCTTGGTTGTACCCTCCAACGGTGCAACTGCAGCATCCATCACCACATCTGCCTCTAAAAATAATTTGTTTTTAAAAAATAACCTAAGCAATGTAATTAGCACAGAGAAGGTGTGTGTATGTTAACTTCTTGGGGAATGACTAGAAATAATAACCAGTGAGTGAGAAAATGGGAAGAGACATCTTAAACCTGATATACTGCAAATAGGATAGCAGAGTGTAAGCATGTTCTTACACTGTGGCAATGCCTAAAGAACATCATATGCTAACAATCTGTAATCCTGAAAATGAACTGCATAAGCCCAATTTAGAGGCTACAGTCTACAGACATGAATAACAGTGGGAAAAGAGATGCTGCTTGCAATTAATCAAGCCACTCATGAAATCTCATGCCTGATTAGATGCACCATGATTTTAAAGCAACCTTAAGGTATTTTAAGGTATATTTTAAGGATATATTCAGTATCATTTTTTCACCTACCCTCCTTTGCTCGAATCCATTCAAAGAAATTCTTAACCAATCTTCCAAAAACTGAAAGTACTGAGATAATCCTTTCAGATGAAAAGCATCATGTAAAAGTAAAGGAATGTTGTAACATTGTCAACAGAGTTGAAAAAGTGAAGAAATCCCATAACTGCTTCAGATTCCTCTGTTCCTAGTAAGTTTTGATTACCCAGTCTAGGGGAGAAGAAATCTATATGAATTCATGCATATTTTAAATCCAGGGTTTTTTAATTACTATTTTGCAGCAAGTCAACTTTTGCTCTCACAAAATGATGAGCATTTCAAGAAGAAAGTGTACATTTTCATAAAGTGCACAAGATAGCTCAGCAAATGTTACTCACAAGGTTCAAAACACACAGGGAGCGACCGCTTCTCTCTGATCGTGGCATTAATCTAAGTCACCAGTTATTTTTGCCTCGCAGTAAGAGAAGCAGCCATCTAATTCAGGCCACAGGAGGCCCCCACAGAGCAGGCAAAAAGCAAACTCCCACAGCCTCCCTGGATTCCGTGTGAGTGGATCTGCAGAAAGTCTGCTCTGTAGTCACAGCATGCAGAAGAGACTCACAGCTGATAAGACAGATAGAGCATAAGCAGTTCTGTCACGGGATAGACACGAATGCTATACTTAGAATGCTGATAAACAACAAAGCTCAGTAAAATAGAGATAGCCACTTCAGGTTTGTTATTAGAAAGCTAAGTACAGTATCTTTCACTCTGAAATTATTTCAATTGTAATAATAGTCACTATGACAATACAGTTCCACTGCTGCAAATTTCATCTTTTCCTGTGTTGTTTATAAGCTCCACTGTAATAATACTTTGCCCATCAGAATTCATTGAAATGCATTTCATTATTCCAATCAGCCCCCTGAGTCACTGCTTTATTGTATTACATTTCCTTCCTACTGTATTTGAACTTTCTTCTAAAGCTGATTCCAAACCCATTACAACCAGTTGCAAATTAGCTTTTATTCCGTTCTGACTGCTGAAGTGTGTTTTAATAAATTCATGCCAATAATTTTATAACCTAATATTCATGCACTTTATCTTTTAATTACTCTACCCTGAATTAATCCAGTTATATTCCTGATTTATTTCGTGCTTTTTCTTGGTCCCAGGGTGGGCTAGCATTATTCTTATTCTCATGGGGAAAAGCAGCTGTAGCAGTACTTTGTCCCTGATTTTAAGATGAGAAATGGGCATAACTTACCAGCATTTTCTAAGGAGAAAGGAATGCGTTGCATATTAAAGACAAGTTTTTTGGGGGAACACACTTTTGAAATGAACTGTAAACATTTTGCAAGTTAAGTGCTATATATAGAGAAACATATATATGTATATATAAAAGTAGAAAAAATACTCCTGAAAAATTGGTTGACTGCAAGAGGGAAGATCCAGCCTCCTAACTAGCACAAAGTAATGTGCTACATTCTACATGCATACATACACTCAAAGTGTCTTCGCAGCTCAGCATCTTGTTCTCACTATCCATACAGATATCACAGATTTGAATATACTCATAAGACAACGTGCTTTAAACCAGGGAATGGCAGGGCCAAAGAATATTTTAGAACTCTTTCAGCAAAGTGATTTGAATAATTTAAATTCTACAGTTTCCAGTAGTGTTTTCTCTTTCTTCCAGAAAAATTCATTCATGTTACGATTTTATTTGCTGATTAAAGCCCTGTTCTGGATAAGAAAGCTAAGAAATGCAATGCTTGATTGTTTTACTGTTTGATTCTGAAGTGTGAAAATGAGTATGTCTTCATCTAACCAGAGTAGTTATCCATCAAGAGAGAAACAAGGGGAGGGGCATCAGCAAGCCCTGACTTTCAGCTGACTCACACTTCCCAATATGAAACCTTCTTCCCACACCTCTGAGCCTGACAGTGATGTGGAGACTTACTTAACTGGGATATGCTTTTAGACTGGGGAGCATTCTTTCTTTATCAGAAAATTCTCTCTATGTTTGCTGAGATAGAAGTTGCTAGCACCTTTTTCTGTCTTTGCCTACATTTTCCGAATCAACTCTGCAGCACGTTACAAGTAATGAAACAGATCTTGCTACTCAAGTAGTAGCAGCCACATGTACAGCAAGTGCATACAGTTGTTACAAGTGGGAGCAGAAATGGGGCCCACATTTGCTTACTTGATTTTTTTTTCTTAATCATTCACATGGATTGAGACTGCCAAGTGGAAGCAATACATAAATAATACATAAATAATTAAAAAATAAGGGGCTGATTTCACTACATCAACAAGTGTATAACCTCTTCCTCTGTGCCAACAGCGTAGACTTAGACTCAGTCATACAAGGTCGTAGAGGATCTGATGAACTTTGGCTGACGTGTTGTTATCCTGACCGAAATTTCTTTTGCAGGAACTTGAGTATCTTACTTCATTCTGCTTTAAGTGGCAACAAATTGTCTCCTGCCTGCTCTCAGAAGGAAAGATTTTGCTGGATGGAAAACTTGCCCCAGCATGTGGTGCACACAGAGGGCACTGCTGCTGTGTCCTGGCTCTGTGGAGAGGACTTGCCTGACTTGCCTGACTTAGTCATATTCGACAAGCTTCTAGTTCAGCATGAACTGCTGCTATGACTTCAGTGCCTCTGATGAGCATTGCTGCAGGAACTGCTTGGTGAGTGATACAGTTAAACTAGTTCTGCAGACACAGTCTTACTCTGAACTGTAAGATAGTGAGAATGGAGTAGGGAGAAGGGATCATCAGGAACAGCTCTAAGCAATTCCTGAAGAACGGAAAGACTCTTCTGTTCCACTTTTATCTTTTATGTTTGTACCCATGTCCTTATCCAGATTATATTTATGGAATCAAGACAAAGATTAGAATAACAAGTTAGTCTATCCCTCAGACAGTATTGTTTTCTATTATACTAAAAATTCTAATATGCTAATGCTGGAAATAATTTTCCTAATAATTTCAAGCCGTCAAGCATTATGCTATGCCACTTACATATGTGTTCAGTAATGTGCTGTTCTTCAGATGAAAAAATTCCCTTCTCCTCAGTATCTTTTTTCTTTTTGTTTTTCTTTATAAGCTCTCCTAGCTCAGATTCAGACAGTATCTTTTGAAGGTTGACCTTTTCCACTAGATGGCACATGGGGCCATGTGAGTGGCAGGAAAAAGGCATGTTGCTGGACTGTGAAATACAAGGCATGCACCATTTATATGAGAAATATACCATGTAAAAGCAATGTATATCTTCAGTACTGCTAACTGGAATAGCTATATTGATTTCACTGGTGTATGCTGATCTGTATTAGGCAAAACTTAATGAGTACTGTATATAAAATTCTTTTCTAAGCTTCCCATCCTAGAAATTGAGAAATTCTGTGTTTAATAAGAAAAATGTCCCACACGTTATATACTGATATCTCATTCACCATTAATCTTTACATAGCTTTGATAAAAAGATCTGAGCATCAGATAGAATTGTACCTGGTTACCATATCAAAATGCTAGTAAAGGGGTGAGCGGGCACAGCGCAGTGGATAAAAAGACACAAATAGCTGCTTGGTAAAAAGAAATAAAAATGAAACATATCACTGATTCATTGGAGAGCTAGTATACCTTTAGAACTGACCTGAATTTTGGTTCTTGTATTTTGTTCCTCCAGTCCCTTCAGTGACAATTACTGAAGCCTACACTATATGAGAATTTCTACGCCAGAATTTGTATATCCTTCTTTGCTGCCAGAGGACTGGTTTCCCAACAACCTTTGACTGCCCATCTGCTGTTGGAAGAGGCCGTTAATCAAGCTTATCTGTTAGACAATTAAAAAGACTTGCCTGATGTAGAGAGTGAGAACCTCATAGATAGCACTTCTGTCAATTTCAAGCCTGTCATTTGTCTGGGGGGCACAGAAATCACCCCTGTAAAGAACCCCTTGTTGCTCTAATGGCTCGGATTATATTTGGCATATACCAAATATAGTGACTTCTGTCTTTCATTTCTTGTCTCGGCCAGGGTGGAATTGCTGGTAGCTGGGAAGCCATCCAGCTCACCAAATGAAGTCCATGACTACATTCCACAGGATCCATGGCACTTACCCAGGTCCTCCCAAATGACATTTTCCCCGTATGGAAAGTCCTTACAGAGATTTATACTTAAGAGCCTTTAGGCAACATTTGTTGCCATTGGTGTGATTTGTTTTTTTGACCCAGAGCCAGCACCAGGCTATGTTTTAAAAATGGGCTTCAATTACTACTTTTTATTTTTTTATTGTCACACTGACCATTGTGTCATTGGTGACTTCAGCAGCTATCAAGACTCTAAAATAATGGTTATCAAAAACTGGCACAAACCAAACCATGCTGGTGCTTTCCTTCTTTGGCTGTTTGCCCAGGCTAATGAAAACTTAGAGTAGATAAATGTGACAAAGCTGCAAATCTGAGCTACAGAGGAGATGACAATTTTCAAGGCAAGAACTTTCCATGAAATGTTCACTTATTTTTTTTCCTGAAAACAGAATACAAGTGGTCAACAAGATATTTCAAATACTGTGCAGAAATAAAGAGGCATGGCATAGATTGTCAGCCTTTCCCACATAAAAAACAGGAACTGTTTAGATGAGTTGGATCTTTTAAGTGGCTCACCTTTGTGATGCGGAGGCAAAGTCACTAGATTTGCCCTCAGAACACGACATGAAATAGCTGAACATAGTACAGCCATCTCCTGAGGACAATACCTAATATCTATATTAGATAAGACAAATAGGACAATACCTATAATGATCTGGATATCTCCAGATCATGCCATGCCACTGGTGCCTAATCTGTCTCATCTAACTGTAAACCTTGTGTCCTTATAGTTGGCTGCCACCCACCATTATTGAGCTTTTCCTTACTACAGACTGTAGATGGGAATCCAGAGCTGAAAGGGATGGGCCTAAAGAACGTTAACATCATGAACACTCTTTTTCATCAAGAGGAAAAGTTCCATCTGGAAGCTGCATGAGCAGAAGTGGAAGTATCACCTTTGCTGGGTAGTAGAGGGGAAATGCCTCTGGGTAGTAGAGGGGAAACAGCTCTTTATGAACAACCATTCATTTTCATGCTGCAGAACTCTGCGACCTCACTTCAACTGTTCTGAAAAAAAGAAAAAACAAATTGTTCTGTGAGATGGTAAATAAGCCAATGCTGTGAAAATATGGAAAAAAAACACTGATAGAAATGAAATTGTTGAAATGTCATTACTTAATTAAATCAAGAGAAAAATGTCATCATGGCTTAAACCATAAATTGAATTAAAAAGCAGTAAAAAACCTGGAGATCCCAGGAGGATCAAGAAACAACAATTTCTATCTTCTCTTATCCACCCAGTAGCAACCTAGCCATTGTGATGATGAGAATGCTAATGTTTAGCTTTAATATCATCTAAATCACATCTATCTATACCTCTATCTGAATTACACAGTGAAAAATTGCTGATTAATCTTTGATTGTGTATCAGAGCACTTGCATGACAAAAGGTACAAGAGGGAGAAAAAAAGATCTAGGGACCATAAAGACTTATTTGTGTTCATTGCTTCATAGTGAGTGATTCTTGGTGATCATTGCTTTTGCTTTTTTTTCCCCCTGAAAGAGAAGGAGACTATGGACCAACAGCCTTCTCTCAAAGCTAGTCATCAGCTTTTGCGTGCCAGGACTAAACACCTTCACTTCATTAGAATTCCATGCTAGCTCCTCAAAGCTATTCTTATTTGCACAGGACTGGCATCTAAAGTGAAATATCTTAAAATGTCTTGTCCTTTCCTTCAATTGCTGTACTCGACACCTGTTCTCCTACTAGCCAACTCCTGCTTTCATAATGTAATCACAGCTTTTATCCCCACACTTAAATCAGTACTAGAGAGGACCAGAGAGGTCTTTATTTCTGCTTCTGGCCCCTTATACCACCTCCCATCCCATTCTGTCATCAGTGCCTTCAGTTACTGGATATGTGCCCCATACATATTCTGACTAAGTGTTAAATGTTCTGCACAGATCCAAGTCAGTATATACTCTGCAGTTCCTTGTCTGGAAGTCAGATTCTCACTGATGGAAAAAAAAAAAAAAAAAATCACTTTGTTGCAGTTTAGTTGTACCTGTGTCCAATCATTAAAAAACAAAAAAAAAAATTTTTTTTGCACTTGCTAACACAACTTGTTTTCACTTGATTCATTGGGTTCTGGAAACAAAATTCATTCTTTACAGTCCTCATCTCCCCACGAAAATGGGATGAAAACAGCTTCTTACTCAATTCATAGAAAGTACTGATTGTTCTCAGCAGACTTGTAACTCATAAAAGATGGGAAAATGCAGGGTGGTTCAGTGGATTCTGGGTAGGTGAATTCTGTAAGGGGTACTTTGTAGATGAACACTCAGGCAGATGAAATCTATGGAGAGCTTCTTGCTTTTCCAGTTTCTTGGTTGATACATGGCAAGGTGATTAGTGTTCTCTTCTCATGAGAAGAGGTGCAAGGCAGAAACTCCGGAGAAACAAGACCTGACTCTAGGCATAGCAAAGGCAAAGTACCAGCAGCTGAGGTAAGGAAGAAAATAGTTTTGAACAGGAAGGAGAGGAGAGGCCGGAGCAAACATTTTTCTCAACAAAATCAAAATGCTAAAGGCATCTCTCACAAAGGGAGCTGTAATCATCCTCAGAGTGCCAGCTCAGCTGGTATCAAGTTCAGGCTGCTAATGAGTGTTAAGGAAGCAAAACCTTGAGTTTTCTCTGCTGTCTGAAAAGGCAGTCTGGAAGAGAGCCTGAAAAGAGAGGCCAGGAGTAATAAAAACGAGAGGCTTCATCAGAGAGGTTCTTTGTTTTCTGACACAGCAGTTACTGCGCAGCCTGGTGGAAGCACCTTGAAACCATCTTTCACAGCTCTGACCATGAACTTCTGCAACACTGGCTTAAACAGAACTGGGCATGCCTGCAGGTGTTTGCTTAGAAAGACAAACCTCTCCATTATCGCTAACACGGACATTCAGATGTTAGTCAGATGGTATGATTAGTGATCACTCCACATATATTGAGAAAGAGACAATGGCAAAATGCAACTGTAAGGGACCTTACAGGACATCCTTGAACTAGACAGCCAATAACGTACAAGTGTGTTTTGCAAAACAAAACAAAACAAAACAAAACAAACCTTAAAAAATAAATTCCTGCCACTGCTGCTAGACCTTGCAATTTATAATCATCTGCAAGAACAACTGCCAAAAGACTTAATGAAACTGGCATGAGCAGCCAATCACACTCCCACAGAAAAGTATGTCAACAAAATAAATGTACTTAGTCCCCACAGAAAATATGACAGAAAAGTTCATTAATAATGATCCTGGAAATCAGATAAAATCGCATATTGCTGCAACTGGAACAGTTCTTGCTTTTATCCAGGTATTAAAAGTAACACAAAACTTTATAAGCGCAAATAGACCTATGCATTGACAGCTTCTGATGTCATTTAGTAGTCATATTAGTTATGTGGAGTATTTAATAAAAAATAAAGTACAAGAGCCATAGAAAGAGATAAAAAGCTGCTTACTCAGCAAATCTTGAATCTTCCTTTGTGAGCATGAATGAAATTTGACCAGGTTAGTCAGGATTTTATTTTTATCCTGACTGCTCAGTCACTGTTTCAGTGTAGACTAACTGCAGTGTCACAGTTTGCAGAGAGCTGTTCAGTACTTTCAGGACTTTTTCATTTCTGGAAAATTGCTTTTCAACAAAAACAGGCAGGTAAAATAGTGTGCATTTTTGGTAGATCTCTTCAGTGACACAGACTTCCCATGTTAACCTGCTGTTTTCATAGCTCATGGAAGACAAAAGACACCCAGGCAGTATTTTGCTGAAGGAAACCAAGGGTTGTGTAGAGAGCAGTAGTGTTCCTGAGTGTCCAGGGAGACTCCATTACCATCTTTACAATTAGAGAACAGAACTTCTCAAGTTGAGAAGTGTACCAACAACCCAGCAGATCAGGAAGACATTCAAAGGAATTGTAGCAACCCTTTCATCACAATTTTCTTTCTCAAGTTGATTCTAGCACGTGTATCCTGAGAGATCTGTAGCAGTTGTGGCAGCTAGCTTCTGTGTTGTTCTTTCTAATAGGAAAAAAAAACAGACAATGTCATTGAAGACATAAGGTCAAGTATTTACATCTTTTTCATGAAGAATGCATATAGATCATGCATCGTTTGAAAGCCTTCAATATTTCCTTGAAAACAGACATGCAAAGTTTAATGACTAATACTATAAGATTGTATGTTTTTACATTTTATTTTTAAGCTGATGAAAAATGTGCTAAGAGAGACCGTGCACTACATTTTTAATGGTTTAGAAATTGATCTTATAAGCTTCGCAACCCTGCTAAAACTGTAACAGCACTGTTGTACAGCTGAGTTCCTTGATTATGTGAAAGTATGTAATGATTTGTTAAAAAGGTCCTTTATTTGACCATCAAGTCCTAAATACACCTGGGCTAAGTAAGTTATTGTCTATTAAGCTTTTTGTTGCTAGAAAATCTGCCACTGAATACAGTATTTCCCTGAGTCTGAGTGCTGGCGAGTCTTGAGAGGCTCCACTAGGAATATTGCTCTCAGATGCTCAAGGTGTGAATTCTCCCTTAAGTTTTCAACAGCAGTTGTTGCCTGTCATAGACGGAGGTGCAAATTTATGTTCCTTGCTTGCTCCAAGAATCTTGTATCAGAAGATGTAACAACATAAAAACAAAGGAAACAGCAGTAGGGCAAATACAAAGTTATAGTACCCTATCTTGCGTTTCATATGTATGAGGTGATTTTTGCTTGCTTGGTTTAGCTTTCCTTACTGTTTTTCAAGTTGCTGATCTTTAGAGTTTGCAAGAACCTTGCTTGACACATTTCCTCAGCATTAATTTGATTTCCATTTTTTTCTCTCCCTTTCTGCCTCCGTATTTCTTTTATTCACTGAATAGAGCATTAATCATTTAAATACAACTAAAATGGCAAATAATATTTTTATATATTTGTTTAGAAATTTTATCTCAAACCACAGAGCAGATGAGCTCAAATATTGTTATTATGGGTACCAGTATAGCAGAGAGGACTGCCACATCGCGACCAATTAATCTATTGTCTCAGAGCTCCCAATAGATTTACTGGGAAAAAAGAAACTCTTCCGGAAAGTGATTCAGAGCAGAAACCTCTCTGAACTGTACTCCATGTCCCCCTGAAGAGAAGTACTTCTTTTCATTGCAGACAAGTTAAAGATTGACTTTGTAAATGCTCCTGCTTTGCCCCGTCTGCTGCAGCTTCAGAGTGTAGGAGGTGGTCCAGCCCTGAAGGCATGCAAAAGCATTCCACACACACCCCAAAGACAAAAGGCTCAAAGGATCACCAACTTTCAATAAGAAGAGCAAAGAACTGAGCAACCCTTCCTCCTACTACAGCAGGCAGACAAAAGAGCAGATCTGGTGATCAGCTCTGTTCCTTTCTGACCAGTCTGGTGGGCTCAGCTTACCAACAGTTTGTGGTCGTTCTTATATTCTTTCCTGCATTTTCCTCCTGAAATTTCACAGCCCTGGACCTAAGATTCTTAACTGTTGTTGTCTTAACTTGATGTTTTTCAAGGTCACTTCCAAGAAAATACCCTCTGAGAGTAAACTTCGTTGTAATAAATTGTTTTTGTCATGCTATGCTTTGTGTATGAAAACGTATTTCATTATATTTTAAAACATACTGCTATATCATGAGTGTTCAGTGTCCAGCTGTATGGCAGTAATGATATGTGCAGCAATAGCAATAAGATAAATAGATGCAGATGCAGATGTTTGTTTTCTTTTTGTATTGTTGCTTTTTTTCACTGCCTATCTGCGATAGTGCTGTCAATAAACTCAGAGTCCCCAGGGGCAGCAAGTCAAGTGATGTGCAGGTGATGTGTTTTTGTCTCACATGGCCAGTAACAAAGTGTTTCAAGAAAAAACTCCCACATAAGTATGTAGAAGATATGCCACTGTGAGGACTGTACATCTGATAACCCTGAGACATAGCAATTTGTATTCACATCTTCAGCAAGAACACCGCAATTGTTTCTACTCCCAAATCATTTATTATTTAACAAAAAACTTCAAGAAAACAATTAACTTGCAAATAACTCCACAACCTTCTATGACTTCATTAACAATGCTTTCTCTGTGTTTATTTTATGTATATATATATACATATATAAAACATATGTACATATAACAAGGCTGAGGTTATAGTGAATTATGCACAGAACACAGAGCAAGTAAGAGGGACCCACACAGGGGAAGAAACTGGAGAGTCACCATTTTGGGTCACGTATTCTATGAAGTGACATAAACCTGCAGAACATTCGAGGGAGCTCTCAGATGTTGGGTAAATTCTTGAAAGATGTCAATTTTAGATTACAAAGAGGTCTGTTACCTTGAGACCTTCAGGATCCTCTCTGGATTTACACACCATCTGAAGCAGTAAATCACTCAGTGCAACTGTTACGTCATTGGTGGAGGATGGATCCTAGCCATTAATTTCTCCCTACCTCCTCCAGAAGACTAACAATTTAAACTTCTTGCTTAGCTTCATCAGAGACATCAGATCACTTCTTTTGTCTTATAAATCTAATGTGCTCTCCAGTGTTTACATACTGCTAAGCAAGCATATTATCTGAACATACATCTTCAAACTGTCCAATAACATGAAATCTGATGGATTATGGAAAATGGTACCTGTGAAAGACACAGGAAGACAAGGAAGATTTCTCTAGAAAAAGAAAAAAAAATCACAAAAAACAGGAAGACAAGAACAGTGAGTAATATCTTTGTCAATAGCTACTGGCCATATAACAAATGAAGAGAGTCTGCTTGCAGTTTAAGATTAGCACTGAGAATTTAAATGAGTGTGGCTTAGGAGGTGTGAAGTTGACTGAAAATGTTTCCAGTTTTTAAATTCGTTGGTCAAAACTTTGCATTGAACAGAGTGCTTGCCTGCTCTATAGTTCAACTCATCTGGGTCTCTAGGCGTGTTGCATACCACAGCTTCCAAGGTTTGGGATAGAGTTACAAATGCCTCAGAAAAATAGGAAGGGCAGAGTGTTTACAACCCTCTCTTGGGCCTCTATCCAAATGCACATGCTGATCATCCAGTTGTCCTCTATTAAACCCTCTCTTGAAATGAAAAACTGGAGGGATCAGCAAACAAGTTCAAGGGGAAATCAAGAAGAGAGGAGGACCCACAATCAGAACAAAAACTCTGTCTCCAATTCCATTTTGGAGGAGGCTGCAGACAAGGCATTGGCTCCCCAGTACCCCAGTGGGGGTCCTGCCACACCCTGCTCTCTCCACACACACTCACACACACACACAGACCTGTGTACTTCCACCAGTCCCACTCAGTGATCATCTGATGGTAGCCAATTTAGTTGAAAAAAAAAACACCTAAGAAAACAAATCTTGCCAAAGAGGAAAAAAAATACAAAAGATAAAGCAGAACTTTTGCCAGGTTAGTAGATTGACCCAGCTTACCGTATGAACAGATGAGTACCACAGTGACGCAAGGGAGGAAAAGATCAAGCAGCTGGGAACAGAGGCAATGGGAAGAACAGAGTAGGCAGGAGAGTGACTGACACCTCCTGCTTTTACTGGAACAAAGCCCCTAGTTTAATTTAGCTGTAACATGAAATCATACCCTGGGTATATATACCCTGACTAAGGGTTGCTGCTACATAAGAGCAGCATTGAAGAATAATTCTTGAAGTGAATGAGCAATGCACACTTCATAAGGGCAGCTTTTCAAGCCTTCTGCTCGTTCAAATGGGCATCGCCAAAACAAATTCTATTAATAGATGATTTATTGATCCGTATTTTCAAAATGGTACCCTGCAAAATAAGAACTGACAAGGGCTATCGGAACGGAAGGAAAAGATTATTGTCTTTATCTGTATACCCAGAAAGCAGCCATGGTCATGTGCCTAAGAATATTTGTTCTAAAAATACATGAAGAAGAGAGGAGATTTAGACTGAATATAAAAAAAGATTTTACGATAAGAATAGTGAAGCACTGGAACAGGTTGCCCAGAGATGTGGGGGTTGCGCATCCCTGGAGACATTCAAAGTCAAGTTAGTCGGGGCTTTGAGCAACCTGATCTAGCTGTAGGTGTCCCTGTTCTTTGGAAATGGTAACATCAAGAAGATGCTACTTGTGACATATCTGGAGTGTAAATCTGATGGCACTGACTGGATTTAACATGACCCATAAAATCACTAGTTGATTATACTAGAGATAATTGTCCCTCACAATACATTTGAATTATTATTATTATTTTTATTTCAGAAGAGGACAGAGTACAGAGGGATGAGGAAAGGGTCAGACTACATGACTATAGCATACTTGTTAGAAATGAAGAATTTTACATGTTTTAAAATAGTGCTACAATCAATAAAAGTTAATAGTTCTACAAATGAGTTCTACTTGCTGCTTATATAGAGTATTAATTAAAAACTGTAAATGTACTGAACAATCTAGAATGTAAAAACATCATAATGTTTGCTTACAGATTCATACCTAACCTGAAAAACCCTTGACTGAGCACTAATAGCCTACACTGATTTAAATCTGGATATACGTAGTAATAAAATAAACGTCTGATTTTATTATATATTATGAGGGCATTAGGGTTAGATTATCAAGACGGGTAAAGGGGCCAGAGCACTGAGTGCTGCAATGCCCAGCTGCTATGCATCCTTCCTTGTAGTGATCTATTAGGATCTTATGGCACATGGGAGAAGTAAACTGATAAAAAATGAAATAACCCATAGACAACAAGCAGATTGGGAGCTGTGTAAACTGCCCAGTACTAAATACTGATTAAAATCAATATTCATTGACTCATATGTTAGTAACTTAATAATACAGTGACTGGGAACTTATCAAGGGTCTGTGTGCTAATTACAACTATTTTGCATGGACACTTGTAACACTAGTAGACATGCAAGGTCTCCGCTCCAGGACACCCAAAGGCCTTGCAGCATTCTCCTATCTGTGTTTAAACATCAGATACATAAACTTAATGAACATATGAATAAATTACAAAATCGCATATTTTGTTTTGTGCCATCCCACTGTACCATTTTGAATTAAAAACAAACTTTAAACCACTAATTCATTTCATCTTGTAAAAACAGTTCTCTAACACATAGAAAACATTAAGGAGCTATTTCTTAAATTTTTTAAAACTAATTTCTGAGATAATATGAAAGTTATTACTTGAAGCTTAATATTATCATATGCACCTGTAAAGGTTGGTCAATTACAAGTTACCCATAAACCCTTTTTTGTTATTTTAACATCATAAATAGTAATCTGGCATTAAATATTTGTGATCTGGGCCAGTAACCTTTTTCAGTCTCACAGGACATTTTTTAATTAAACTATATCTTTGTCCCATGTCTATAATCCTCTCTTTGACATTTTATATACAAGACACCTTGCTGCAAAAAGGTCAAGCAGTACAGTTATAAATGGAAAAGAGATTAAAAGTATTCTCAAGCCACAGTGATCTAAAAGAGAGTTAAATATGGAGTGTTCTTCACAGCCTTCCTTAGATGAGTTAAGAGGAAACCCTGTTGGCAGATTCTTATTATAAGAGCGGCAAAGCAAATGAAAATTATTTAACAAAAAAAATGAATAATGCACAATTTAAATTTGCATATTGGAATAATTATTTTTGAAATAAATCTATAGGGTTTTGTCTCCGTAAAACTTCAATGTAGACTGCTGCCAAATGTGGCTTACGTGTTTATTTAATTTTTCTTTCTAACACAGTTTCATTATAAAAATAAAAGCCCCAAACAACTACAGTAACATTTAGCTACAGTTAATTCCTTCATTTTTATTCCCACAAAAGAAACATCTGAGGAACAAAGCACGCCTTTCTGAAATGTCTGAGAAATCCAAGAATTGGGAATGGCAACACATATTACAGGAGTGGTTGTAAGTCAGGAAGGGTAGTTATAAAGTACTGTAAGTAAACACATCCACAGCACAAGTGACTGACTTCTTTATTTTCATCAGAACATTAAGCAGAAATGGAAGGAACATTTTTCCCTAATATTCTCCAGCCGGCATATTACAACCTCAGCTTGCACAGTCTACGCCACACTGGAATAGCTTTAATGGTGTACACGGGTACTTGTAATGTCTTAAGTAACCTAGTAAAGCATGGTACCCAATTGCCAAAATGCTGTTGTGTATCTTTCAGGGTCTTCTTTGTTATCCCCAGGAGGCTAAATCCTGATCTGAAAACTCTTTACTGCTAATGTCTTTCTATCAATTTTATATAGTCGAGTGATAGAAGGATGTTTTTCTAACGCTGTGTCACCAGAAAGCCTGTTGTTTGGATGCAAATGCTCAAGATGGCATGCTTTACAATGACCCCACTTCTCCATTTCACTTTCCAATGGTTTATGAGTATGTGTGCTTTCAGTTGTTCTGCTGACTGACTATGAAGAGGAGTTTTACACCATCTACTTAATACTGTCTCAGTCATCTAACTGAGGTGTGACAGAAAGCACCTAAGTTCAGGAGCTGAGTTCCTTGGAGCTTTTGTAGAGGAACAGATGCCTCCAGACACCTATTTGATGTACTTACATTAGTTGAGCTGATGGGGATATCCAAAAATTCCCAGTGCAAACATAGTATTCACAGGAACAGCAAAACCACACTCAATGTAGTTGCATTACAGACCTTAATTTACATTAGATAATGTGTAATATGTTTTTGACCTTGTTTCTTCTCTCCTTTTTGCAATTTTAATCTTTGTCTGCCCTAAGTAAAAGGTTCCTTAACTGTTTTCAATTTCCTTCAGCTGTTAGGAGGTTGTATAAAACAACCAAGCTATTGGTATCCAGCAAATCCAGCTTCTGTCCAATGAAACCAGATACCCTGTTTGTATAACGTCATATCTGACAGGGCTGGATTAGCAGCCCTGAGCCTGTTGACTCAGTCTTATTAGATCTGTGTGCTAAATGAAATAAACATTCAAAAGAGAATCCATAGCAATTTATAAGGTACAAACTTGCCAGCAGTGCAAAGGCAAAGCATGGCAAATATCAAAGCTCGACTATTACATTACATTACATTACACTACATTAGAGTGAAGAAGCACAGCGATAAGTTGGATACACACCCCCGCGCACGCACGCAGGCACAGCTTCATTACGCATGTGAAGACCTATCTGCTTACTTGTGTGTAGAGTTTTCTGTGGCCTTTTCAGCTGCTTTTCAAAATAAAAGTGGGCTTATGACAGACACATTCCACATACCTCTGAGATGGTTCTTGCTCCCTCATACAAGGGAGCTCCATTACAAAGTGAGCACTGCAGAGCGTGGGCTTTGAGCTCGGCCCCCTCGACTTCTCTCTCTACCACTTACATACTCTGGCACTCCTACAATTCAGGATTTAAGCAACCACCACAAAGCATTGTACATTAAAAATCCATGAGAGGAAAGCAAACACAATTAATTATTTTTCTATTATTCAATATATTTTTCCACTGGAAAAGAGAAATCAAATTTAAACAATATTTTTGACATTGGAATGATCCAGAATCGCTTTAAAAACAGTAGATCCACCCACCTGAGAACAATCTTACCTTGGAGTCAACCTGACAACTACCTGTCACAAGAAGTGTCTGACTTTACTGTTCTTTCAATCTTATTTCTTTCTTCTGGCTTTGACACTTGACCAGCTCTACGATGAACTGATTCACCTCACAAAACTGTTAAAAGAAGTTTGGTTATTTAGTTGTTGCTATTCACCTCTTTTCAAATTTAAGTTTCCTCTTTTCATGTTTAAGTAATGGAAAGAACTCCTCTAATCTGATATTACATAAAAGTTATATAAAAAAATGGTCCAGGAATGCATGGTATTGCCTTTCTCAACCATGCCAAATATGCCTTGATTTCCTTCTGAATATTTCTTTAGCAATACTGTGAGTGGTAATATTATTTTTATAAGAAGTTAAATAATATTATACAGAAAAATTTTATAAAACATTACTTTATGTGAAAATGCTGAAATGATTTTTTAGGAAGACTGCATAATTTCAGTATTCACTAAATACTGAAGAATATTCACTGTTCAGTTGCCTAAACAAAATTCTGTTTTGGCATTTCTAACATGTAAGGAGTCCCACCTGTCCTTCAGCTTCCACTCTTAAAGGTCTCAGATCTGTGCCATGTCCTCCAGCCCCATGTAGATGTCTCAGATATCCCTAGGGTATCTCAAATGGCACTCTGTTTTGGCAATTGAGTTCAATCTCAAGGTCTATTACTGAGATTTAGGCATTCAGGTCATGTGTCAAGAGCTACATGTAGATATATGTATCCAGGTGACTTACTTCAAACTGAATCCCATCCTGAAAGCTCTGCTTATTTCTGAAACATTGGTGTCTGTTGCCATTTCAGAGGTCCTGGAGTATCTCAGCTATCCAGATGAGGGCGGCAGAAATAACATAGGATGTGTAAAAGAGATCTGTATCCTCATTCAATGAAAGCTGCAGGCAAAGTAGGTTACAATAGGATCACTGAAATGGTATTAAAATGCTAATACTAATATTTAGACAAGGGAATTGAGTCCTGAGCTGTTTAGTTACAAAAAAAGCTAGCTGAAAGGAAATTAGTTAGTTAGTTCTGTGTCTCTCTTTTATTCAATTAAAGATTTTGGATATCCCTTTTCCACAAGTCCATGCCCTCAAATGCATGAATGTCCATACTTCTCCAGTCTGCATCAAATTCCTGAAATCCCAGCCAGTAGATCATCATCTCCATCTGCACATATGTAATGCTCGAGGCAAATCTGTTGGTGGATCATGGCCAGAGAGCTCCAGGAAAGGATCCTCCAACCTCAAGCTCCAGGAAATCTGGACCTCACCTTCTTTGCCCATGATCACTGAAAGGAAACCTTCTGCTTTCACATGACTTCGAAGGAGGGCATGCAGAAAATGCAAGGGGAAAGGACAAGCATATGCCACACAATGATCTCTTCAAGCTTCAAAGACATACTGCACTCACATTTAACTCAAGGATGCTCACCTTGACAGATGCGAATCAGCAATTTAGAGCTAGAAATATGAAAATGCTGCAAGAAGCACAACAGGGAAACAAAGAGTATATTAGTTTTTTAATCACTGTTGTCTTATTTGAAACTAAGGAATGTATGAAACTGCATATGTGTTTTTCCCTCCATGGAATTCAAACTATATTGCATATGAGATAAAAATGACTTTTCCATAGTAATTTACTTTCCCGTTCACATCAATATTCATACCCTAGTGTATGGCTTTACACAGATTTTTCCATTGCATCTGTCCACAGAGCAAACAAATCTTTATGCATGTTCTTCAATTAACTTAACGTGGAGCTGACTCCATTAACATGTAAATGAAAAAGTCACTCTGGCCTGGTCTACAGACAAAGTGCCTGAGAAAGTTTCACTGGCATATTTGGTTACAGTTAAGAAGAAATCATGCCTTTAACGAAACCGGCGAAACTAGTAAAAGCCCTGATGTAATACAGTTACATTAAGAATTATTATTTTTGTCTACCCTCTTGGAAAGTAGCAGCCCCTCATTAGTTATAGCTACAAGGGCAATTTGAAGAATAGTTGCCTATACCTTGCCAGCTCAGCGACAAAAAGAATAGTCCATAAATGTAAGAAAGACACAAAGCCACAATTCTTCTTTCTAAACATTAGCTGAACCTATAAAGATTCACTTTTTGTCAACACTGAGGTTGTTAGGATGTCAAAAGCTGTATTGCTTTACTCTTACTGTTGTCAATAACCATTGTGAGAACTATAGCTACTGCTTTACTAAACAGTATTCCCAATTTTAACTGTGATTCACTAAGCAAGTTAGTGCCTGCCAAAACTCATTTATAGTTCTGCTGAAGAAAAAAATAGATAAGCTCTGGATTTGGATGGAAACTGCTTTTTGGCATCAATCTACTTTTTTTTTTTTTTTTTTTTTTTTTTTTTTCCCCACGGGTGACAACAGATTACAAAAGAACTTGAGATACAGAATTATTTCTAAAATATTTTTGGTCAAGTCATTCATCTTGTATTATCACCAATGATTTATGCCTGTTTTTATTATTCATAATGACTTTCACTGTTGTTTCTTTCTGTAATTCTCTCCAAACAATTTAATATCCCTAAAACTTCTCCAAAAAGAATTATTTCTTTCATGAATAAAGGACAGAGTCAATGAGCCCTTAACTAGCCATAGTACTGAGGTAAAATGAGAACATATCAGATGCTTGGCTTGAAGAAGTTTCCTGGTACTTTGCCTTCTCTACTTCTACACATGAGAAAGTGATCTTTGTCATCCTTCATCAGGCTTAGCTCTGCAATTCCCATTTTCTTTTTAAATATAAGCCCACAGTTCTGCAGCATCTCTGCTGCCCTCCTGCATAGCACATCCCACTGTGAGTACTGAGGACTGCGTAATCACCTCCTCATGCTCTCCAAAAATGTCCACGATGCATGGCTCAGAGGTGCAACTAGGAAGTGGTGGACTGTCCCACAGATTGCTGTTGTCTTTTTTTGATGTGATGACATAACAGATCTCCTGGCCTCTGCAAAATGAAAATTTGCCTGGGAAAACTGACCACCACCTTCTTGCAAATCACATATGAATTTACTTTATGTTAAACCTTGAGTCCACTGGACAGCTTGCCATGAGAACAACTCACAAACCACATCCCTTCCCAAACCCCATTTTTGATACACAATAATTTTTTTGTTATCAGTCTGCTGCTGTTAGTGTTTGGCAATAGTCTTTAGTAAGGGACAATGTCGGATGGTTTTTGGAAGTTAAAGTAAATTGTATCTACTTGTACTCCTGACTGTACCCCTATGGCTTTCTTCCTGGAATTCTGTAAGCTTGGAAAATAAAAATTACCCACATCGAAGCTGTGAAGACCAATTTAAAAATTTATCATAAATTTATAGCACTAGTACCTGGGTAGTTTTAAAATGTCCTTTAATGGGTGGTTATAGAAATGGTTTTGGACAATTTCAGTGGTACTAAAGCACAGTTCCCTTTTCTATAATTCCCAAGGTCATCCTTTGTTCTTTTTTTCTTTATACAAAAATCAATCCTCAGAAAAGGCTTCTGCTGTTAGAGGTATATTATGTATTTTAGTTAGTAGTTCAGCTACTTTTTGTTTTTCCTTTTTAAAACTCTCAAATGAATACTATCCAGCCCCAGGGATTTTCTGCCATTAACTTTATCTAGTTTCTCTAATGCCTCATCTTCAGAGGCCACTCTCTCTGAAAATGCTTCATCTGTAAAAATTAACCTTGAGTTAGGAATGTCTGCCTCATCCTCATTAGTGAAGACTGATTACAAAGAATTCATGTAATTTCTCCACAATCTCTTCATCCTTTTTAATTACAACTTTAGTGGTCCAGTTGACCTAGACATTATGTAGTGTGTTCTTCCTGATACAGTTAAAGAATTTCTAACTGTTTTAATTTTATTTGACTACTAGGCTTTTTTAAAAAACTTTTCATTGAAAGTAAGTATTCAGCCTGTAAAAAATGATTTTTTTCCTTGTGAGAAGTCTAACTGCTTCTAACGAGATTTACATCTATTTTTCATTTTGCAAAATGTGGACTTTCTTTAGAGGAGCATTAAGCAAGAAACCCAGCACATGCACAGGGACGCTGCCCACACTCATGTCTGTCATTCACACAAACGTGATGACAGTGATCACAGTGCCAGAATTTTGGGCACTGTGAACACAAACATCACTTGGAGGTAAGATATACTCTCTGTTAATGCCATCCCCAGGAAGAGGCACAAGCATTAGGAAACATGCAGGATCTCAGCTGGTATCAAGCACCATCTGTGGAGCTCTCTGTAAATGTTGCTGTTGTCAGAGTGTAAGCCATGTCTCTGTTTGGTTCTCTGTCCTGTCTTCCATTCCTGATTAATATCTGTGTGCAACCTAGGAATCAACACTTTTCTCCTTAACTTATGTATTATAATCAAGGATGATTAACTTTTACCCCCTTTGACTGTTGTACTTTTACCCCCATTGTTGTATATTCATCGTTTACCAGAGGAAATGATGCAAGTGGTGTCTATACAAACATGGCCACATCTTCATGTCCAATTGGTTTTTAGAGAGTAATTCTGCTTTGTAAATGAACTGCCTAGGGAGTGAGTCTTCTATTTACAGCCAACTATCACAGGGTGTTCTAAATAAAGATGTATGTTTCATCATTTTCAGCCTGAAATTGACTCTCTGAGGTAATCAGCTCCGGTGCAGATGTGTTCTGCAGCAGTGAGGGATTGCAGTGTGAGAAGGGGATCCTGAAATCAAGGGGCCCTCAGGGCAAGCATTGAGCCCCAGCCCTTAGGAGATCAGCTAATGAGACATGGACAGAGCCAGGAACAGAAGTGTGACATCCCCACAGGTACGAAAGAAGCCTCAGGGAATGTCATGAACTAAGTTCCAAGCCCTCTTCCAACCCTGAGGAGACAAATGGCAATAGCACAAGATGAGGGGGACTGGATCCTGGCCTCTCCTCAGACCAGAAAGAGGATTCTCCCCCCTGATTCTGAAGTATTCCTATGCAGCAGATCTGAGCCTCTGGGGCTGAAAAGAAGGGGTGTGAGTAACAATAAAGACCCAAGAAAGGCTGACCATTAAGTTGGTCCAGCCAAGCACCCATATTAGAACAAGTGCCACCAAAAAAAGGCAAAGGGTGTTAGTAACTGGGGAGTTCTTGCTGAGAAGCCCTGAAGCACCCATCTGTCATCCAGAAAATCTCTATAGGGAGATTTGCTGCCTACCAGGGGCTTGTATTGGTGACATCAAGAAACAACTGCCATCCCTGATAATGCTGTAGGATTACCAACCATTCCTGCTCTTTAAGTCAGACACATGAGGCTGTGATGAGAAGACTACAAAATATCAAAAGAAACTTTTTGTCCTTCAGAAAGATATTGAAAGGATTAGCAGTGCAGATAGTTTTCTCCTCTATCCTCCTGGTTGGAGACTGTGACCTGGGAAGAATAAGGTGAACAGATCAGGCTGACTGAGTGCACCCTCAGCAAGTCTGTAGATGACACCAAGCCAAGTGCGGTAATTGATGCAACAGACAGAAGGGATGCCATTCAAAGAAAACTGGATAAATGTGAAAAGTGGGCCCATGAGAACTGAATAAAGTTCAACAAGGCCAAATGCAACATGCTACACCTTGGTTGGGCAATCCCAGATATGTGTACAGTCTGAGAGCAGCCCTGCAGAAAAGGACGTGAGGGTTTTGGTGGATGAAAAGCTGGACATGAGCCAGCAGTGTGTCCTCACAGCCCAGAAGAACAACTGTGTTCTGGGCTGCATCAAAAGAGGGGTGGCCAAAAAAGTGAAGAAGGTGATTGTCCTCTTCTACACTGCCCTCATGAGGCCCAACCTGCATCCAGGCTTGGGACTCCCAGCACAAGAAAATGTGTGGAACCGTTGAAGCAGTTTGAGAGGAGGACAGAAAGATAATCAGACGGCTGGAGAACCTCTACTACAAAGGAAAGTTGAGGGAACTGGGCTTGTTAAGCATGGAGAAGACTCTGGGGAGACCACATTGCATCCTTTAAGTATTTAAAGTGTGCTTATGAACAAGATGGAGACTGGCTTTTTACAGGGTTTGATAGTGATAGGAAGTGGGAATGGTTTTATATGGCAAGAAGGGAAATTTAGGTTAGATGTTAAGAGGAAACCCTACTTAGAAGATGGTGAATCATTGGATGTATGCCCCATCTCTGGAGGTATTCAGTGTCAGTTTGGATGGGGACTCTATAATAAGGAGTTTGGAATTAAGTAAGACTTAAGGTCTCTTCCAACCCAAGCCACTCTGTAGTTCAATGAAATCAAGTCTTATGCAACATTTCTGACATTTCCAAGCCATTCTTACTTTCTGTCAATTGCATATCCTTGAATAAAGTTTTATAATACTTTATAATACTTAACTGAGCAATACAAAAATTTAGCTTTAGTCAACACTTTCCATTTTAGAAAGTAGAATGCTGAGATTTTCACTTTTACTCACTTATATTCTCAGAAGTACAGAAACAACATGTCAAGTCTCTAAACACACACAGACACACAGTAGAAGAGGTAGTGATGGTAACTAATATCTAGTCTTTGTATTCAAGAAAGTTTTATCCCTATTGATTCCGCAAAAACTATGGTTATTTAAGAATAGTTGCATATAACTATATCCTCTTTTTTTTTTCTTCCTGTAAATACATTGTTCTTTACATTTAGTTTTCCCAAGAATCCAGATTTGTATTTTTTAATTTATTCTAAGGAATTTAATATCCAGAAACTGAACAGAATTTTCAAATTTGGAAAGTTGCTTTTAAGAAAGTTTGACCTTGAAGGAAAAACATCTACTGCAGAAAAAAACTTTTATACAAACTGTTATATTCCAATTTTAATCTGTTTTACCCATTAATCTTTCATATTATTGTGATATTCTCTTTGACCTCATACTAATCACACTGTAAATCTATTCGTTAATGCTTAGTATACATTCTGTTCAACAGCTTTCTACTAGCCATCTAAATATTCATTGGTAGATAAAGGTAAGTATGATTCTGCATGCTGATTGGGATTTTGCCTGGAACTGAGTTGCTTCTGTATCGAGGTTGTGTCCTAACTCATCTGTGTATGGAAACAAAGAGTCTGTCCCCTTGCCCTCTCCCTGCCTCAGCCTAGAAATTTCATTCCCAACAGTAGATTTCTGAAGTATGACATGTACATTAGCAAAGGAATGCCTTTTCTGAAAAAAAATTTAATTGCTGGTTCAAGCAGTACCTCTTAGAATTAAGTTTTCTCTGATTTAGCTCCTTTTATTGCTAATTTTTGGATTTTCAAGCTTGCAACAAAGTGCCATGCAGGCATAAACAAACCAACTTGGCTGAGGCAGTGCAGTTTCTGAAGCCATCCAGCTGCATTAGTAGGGCTGTGCTGATGACAGCCAAAGGAGCTAATTGAGAGGCAGCAGGATCACAGTTATAGAGCACTATACTGCATTTTGTCCCACAGTTACTTTACATAATACATGCAATTTTCTTATGATGATGTTTCTAGTTTGTTGACAGCTGTAGAAGTAAACTGTTGAGATACTCCATTCTTTCCTTCCATATGTCATTAGAGCTATCTTCTTTGTGTTGCATCACAAGTGGAGACATCAGTGTGTTTGGGATTAGAGTATTCATGCACTATACTGAGTGAAGGTAGTTCACCAGCTAAAAGAAAACAGCTTAATAACAAAAAAAAAAAAATTAATTTTATTTAAAATTGCAATTTTATTTCTATCTGCTGAGATGTCAACAAACTAGAGGTCAGACAAAGACCTGCAAAGGGGCTTTACCTGAGTTCATATCTGTGTGACTGAAAGCAATTCCCACTTGTGATAAACAGCATGGTAGCCTACTTCCCAAATTGTTATAACTCAAAACAGTCTTCTGTAATGTGGAAAAATGACTGATGGTCCCCACTAGGGTGAGGGCACTACGAATTCAGGTCTTCCATGTCCTCAGTGAGGACAATCAGGTTGTTGCTTAAAACAAGAATCTGTAGTTATGATGAATAATTGTAAGTAGAAAAAAGAGTCCTGCTCATGTGCATGGGAGCTGCACTTCAGCTGGGAGATGTAAGTTCAATATCCCTACATGAGATGACACATAGCTGGTGTCTAAACTAGCTTTGGAAGCACCCAAAGCCTTAATGGGGCTTAATTCTTTCCTGGTTGGCAACTCATCCAAAAGATGAAAGAGTAAACCAGATGAACTTTTAGACCAGGAGTTCTGAGCCTCTTGTTAGTTAGGGTCCAATTCTGTCACTGCATTGAGCAGCACCTTATTGCTGAATTCAATGTGACTAATTGTGCAGTAAAGTTGAATAATGGCAGCAGAATAGGGCCCTTGGTAATAAGAATTAATCATATCAAATCTTTGAAACTGATTTTTTTTATTGTGTAGCTGAGCTGACAGAACAGATGAAAGCAAAAGAGACAATACTCAGGAGCATAGTTACTGATAAATAATTACAACAAGGACATTATAATTATTTAATTAAAATTTGTGCATGGGGAGAGATTATGAGTCTTTCAGCTTGCTGCCTCATTTAGATGATACTAGTCATTAACCAATTTTGCTGTAGTCAGCTACTAAATGTCCACACAGCCTGCCTTATTTTTTAAACCTCTTCGATCAGCAAAACTGGCTGCATACACTGTGTAATGTTACCGGAGAACAAAGTGCCACACTTACTAATATAATTAAAGGCAGTCTTGAGTTTTTAAAGGAAACTTGTATTTTAATTAATCAAGGCCATCAAATAAACAGGAGCAGTAGAGTGTTTTTATCTCTGCTTCTGAACTTATTAATTGCAGAACCACACAGAGATCACTGCAGAGTTCACAATTACCCCATAATTTTTCCTACTGAAATTATTTTGTTCCTTCCCTTAATATCATTTTCTTCTCACTTTTGTATGGCAGTGTAAACATCACAGACGTATAATGTGACAGAACAGTGATATCTACACTGTGATAGGAAACACTTTCAAGATCACCTTCCCCAGCAATTTCTTCACATCTCCTAATTTCCTAGTTCAAGGCTGCCTTTAGGAAGTTTTTCCCAGCATGTCTTAAGCCAGCACTTTGCAACCAGCTGTATCTTTCTGTTTTCCAACTGGCAGTTATTTTATTTCTTCCTATGTTTTCCCTCAGTTTCCAGCTGGTAGGTGTTCTAACACCTCTAATGTTTTCCCTCAGTTTTTAGCTTCCCATTGCCAAACAGATGGCTTGTTCCCACATTTACACAACAAATCCGAATGTTCTTTCGGCTACACCAGTACACAATAGCAGTGACACTTCTGAATCCAAGAGAGTTCAGGTTAGGTAAAATAGGCCTTTGCAATGGGAAAAACGAGGCCCACAAACATAAGGATATATGAGTCTACAAAATACACAGCATTAAATGTGACTCATGGAATTTAAGCTGCCTAAAAGAGAACAAGCATTTCAGAAATTGAGTATAACTAGTGCAGATAAACATCATTTTTTGTAGACTTTCTGAAATAACCTGTTGCATTTACTCAGCACTTTTCATTTTCCTTATGTTTTAGCAGATTTTCAAATAAGGAATTATAGAATTTGAAAATCCATTATCACTGGAAGGAAACAATTAATTCTGTGGTGCAAAAGAGTGTTCAAGGTCAGTGTACGCAATTATTTTGGATTTTCAATGGGAGAAGAACACCCAGACCAAAACCAACAGAAGCCCTTAGCCAGATGACTGTAAAATTTATGTAAAATGATTTTTGCTTGGTGATAATCAAGAGTCAGCAACACTTGATTGATAGTAATCAACAGTAATAGTATTTATTTAAGTGACACTGAAGTGATAGAATCTCATCATGCCTTTGCTGTGTTCTCAAAGTATTTGTTGGTTAGGATGCTTGCTTACACATCACCTGAAGTCTCATTTTCCTTTTTCTTTCATGAAGAAATTTGTCTACGTACAAAAAATATGGATCAGATCAGTTAGCAGTTCTTCAACCTTTTCCTATTCTCCCTACAGGGACAAAATTAGTTTTTATTGTACTCAGCAGTTCTCTGTGTGAACCATATGCCTCAGTAGTTTCAATATTAAATGCAAGTGTTGAAGACAGCCCTCATTCACTCTGAGATCACTGTTTCTTCCTAAAAACTAACTACACTTCACAGCATCTGAACCAAAAAAAAGTCACGTCTGCCTTCTCTAGAAATAGTATTTTATAGCTTATTACCCATTTTAAATCAGTGCTCATTAACCATTTTTAATCAGTGCTTATCAATTTCCATTTTTATTTTTCCAACACAGAGTGATCAAACCTCAGAATTTTCTCTAAAAATAGTATCAGTTATGTTCTGAAGACTAGGCTGCTAAGGAGGAGGAATTCTGTGTTTACGTGCATTTTGGCACACATAATCTCAAACTGTTCTATGACAACTTCATCTCTTGAATATCTTGTTTCATAACACTTAGTATGAATAAATTACACTGCGATTTTTTTTTCCAATTTCTTTGAGTAGAAAGCTTCCTCACAGGTGCACAGTAAATTAAGATCCATGATTTATCTTGTCCATAATTATAATTTTTTTTTTCTGATACTTGTTTGTTTTGTTTTGTTTTTTGTTTGGCTGGTTGGTTGCTGTTGTGTTTTTTTGTTGCTGTTGTTTTTTGTTTTTTGTTTTGTTTTTTGTTTTGGTTTGTTTGTTTTTTGTTTGTTTGTTTGTTTGTTTGTTAAGAATGTCAGCATGTCAGCTTTTTGTAAAAGAAATTTATATATACTTTAGAACATGCCTTTTGATACCTGGACTAAACTCTTTTTCAATGACATAATCATGCTTCATCCAGTCTTCTCATGAGTGATTCTTAATGTAGATAGAATTGTGATGACAGCAGTGGATGCACTGGTGTATGAATTTGCATGGACGCCTTTTGTCTATGCTACCTAGCATTCTCTTAGGACAAGGGCTACTTGCTAAAGCTCTGTATTTAAAAACTCCCTCAGGGAAATGTTGAAGAAAGATGGTGACAGTTTTTCAGACTGTTCATTCATTGTATACCTAACCCTATTGACAGAAGATGCCAATTCATTCATTCATGCCAAATTCATTTTTCTGAACTTTTTCTAGCTATGTAAGCCCTTAGAAATTGAGATAAATTTCTCTTCCAAAACACCATAGGAAAAAATAGTGACACATGCCTTTTTTTTTTTTAACCTTGGCATTCATAATTTAAATTCACATCATGTCCTAAGAAAGCACATATTAATCAAGCTGTGACAGAGGGCACAGGAACATTTTGATTCTGTCTGTGCAGACTACTTATATATTCTTGAAGCCAGAGAAAGTGGGACTTCATGTGTGTGTGACTTAGTGGTTAGGACACAAAGTGCCCAAGGACATTAGAGGCTGATATTAAGGATAGAGAAGACTGTTCTGATGAATATTTCACCTAAAGATACCTGACAATCCAGTGGTTGTGAAAGTGTCTTGGGAAACTTAGGCTCATCTCCCCTTAGACAAAACTGAGTGCGTGTTTCCCACATGGCAAATGACTATTGAAACCACCGAGCTTTAGGGAGGACCACTTCAGGCAGGATTTTTTTTCAGTCTGATTCATTAGATTTGATCTAATAACCTAATGGATGATGCTCTGAGGACAAAATGAATGTAGAATCATTCATGGGCCAGGTATGAAAGAGCTGTCAGGCTGCATAGCACCAAGATGGGGCTGGCTGTGGTCAGCAGCAGAACAGCAATCATCCAGGAAATTCTGTTGCAGAAAATGCTGACATTTACAGTTTTGATACCACACAAGTTTTAAGCATGCTAGCGGGTAAAGAGAAAAGAAAGCCAAAGCTTCATTTCAGCTTTCGGTCTGGCCATTAAGAGCTTTGCCTTAAATAAGTGAACATACGTGGTATCACTGTAGAGTAACATGACTAGGAAAAAACCACAATGAAACCTTCCGCAACAAAATCATCAATCTTGCATGAACAGCTTAGATAGTTACATAAGTAATCAGCCAGCACTGCTGCCACTGGGTAAAGTTTATTTCAATTCATAAATACACCATATTAATTTAGACTTATAAGGACTACAAGTTAGTTATTTTTATAATAGATTAGTGGTGACGATGGTATTTTAGGATTTGACTGCTTACAACATGCTCATCACTTGCAGCCTCATCTGCCTGTTTCCCAGCCATTCCAAACCTTTAAGTCTTAAGTATCAGAAGTCCTCTCCACTTTGCTGTAGTGAAAACAGTCGTATACATTCTGCTTTTTTCAGTGTGCGTATTTTAATTCTTGATTTCAAGTGCTTCTTGTATGCAGATGAGGTTCAAATTTCTTTCCCTTTCCTCTGAAGACTTTCCTCCTCTTTATGTGAAGCATCTATTCACGTATAAGAATGTATAAGAAATATACTAAGAAAAATAAAAGTTATATTTTTAGGTTCAGAAGCTACCCTGAAATCTTTTTCCTTTGAGGTGAACTCCAGATTTATTTCCCAGTACCCTTGCTGGCAGGATAGATGATATGCCCATCCAAGTAAATTATTTGCCCAACAAGCCATCTCTGCTCTGTCAGTTAGTTCATCTCCTTTGCAACTGCAGTTATACATCCAGTTTGTGACAGAGATGCCATCAAGGGAAGGGCCTTACTAGAAGTATCCAACATCCTATGATACAGGGCAGTGAAGAACCTGAGTTACCAAATTCTGGACTTTGTGACACTGCAGCCATTTGAAGGCATGGTTGTGCAGAGCCTGGTTAGGGACCATAATGAATTTGTCCCACTTCCTGGGCTGCTCCCATTAGATGAAGAGTAGTTGAAGTTTTCTCATCCTGCTCGCACGCTATGAGAGAAATGCGTGGGGCAATCTTCCCCTCCAATTTATTGTGTTCCTCAGATGGATTTGCTTACATTATTGCTAATGCTCTGTTGTCTTATTTGAAAATACACAAGTGGCCAGTGAGATTGCAGCCCTTTTGGGCACCATTCCAAAGCAATATCAAGCCTCCCGTTAGCCTCCCAGCTGGGAATGCCACAATAATTAAAATTAGTCACACAGACAAGATAGGAGTGAGAAAAAAGCTGAAGAAAATGAATTAATGGGAAGTGAAAAAGTGCAACTAGATAGTGAAAATTAAATACAGACAAAAATTATCTCCTTTATGAAGCTTGGCAGCAGGACAGTGGCCAGAAAACATACAAATTATGCAAGTGGCATTCAAGCACTGCAATTAGAGGCTTACAAGGTTAGTGATGAACTGGATGTACTTGACCAGCTGCCTTCAAGGTCCTCTGAGCTCCAGACAGAACTTTTCAAGAGCTATATAAATTGAAGGAACAATATTGTTGAGACTGTGTTCCCCAATACTGTTCATTGTGCCTTAAGACCTGCATGATGAAACTCCAAGAAATTGGAAGTTACTTAAGACAGTAATCTACTGCTGGACTAGACCTAATAGTATGGCCTTTTACCACTAAACAGAAGTATATTATAGTTTACTTCTGAATTTATTGATCTCAGTGAATATATAAAAGATAAGTAGACAGCAGGGAATATTTCTGCCTGGCAGTTTAAGAGAAGAATGATTAAAGTTTTGCAAGTAGGGTTTATGCAGATAGAGAAATAAATACATCATGATGATGGGAACTGAATAACAATTTTAAAAATGATGCAATGGCCTCCTCCCAGTGGATATCTAGATTTGTGCTGAAACAGACTACTTCTATTGCTGAGGGATTTTTTTATTTTTATTTTTTGTAATGCTTTGGGTTTTGGACACTGTTTAATTTTTATTTTTACTTTGGCCTTTCTTTATATTCTTTTATCTTCCACTTTTTGAATAATCCATGTTGATGGCTAAATTGAAAAATTTCTCAGGTATTTCCAATGTGCCCTTTCTATGTGCCACGCTGCAGACATTTTGTCGTGCATGACTGTAGAAAAGGAAGGACCTGATTGCTTTTCTTGTTCTTGTTATCAGTGTAAAGCTATTCAACTGCTTTTACTGTATTAAGAACTTACCAGAAGCACAGACAGACAAAATTTCCTCAGAAGGAACAGCTCTCTGCCACTGCCTAATGGTTTACAGAGGATTATACACTGACAACAAGAATATTAGCATTATGACAGTAAACTCTCTAGTCAGAATTTCCCCCATTACTTTTTTTTGTTTTGTTTTGTTTTTTTAGTGAACCAAACTGTGCACAAGATTTAAATTAATTCATGGGACTGAACTACATGCATGGCAACTTCACGGCGACAATCCATACATGGGCACTTCAGGCATCTGCAAAATGGGATACATTAACAAGTCAGGTACATGATACTCATATCACTTAGAATCATAGATTCTAGAATCATCTGAGTTGGAAGGAATCTTCAAAGGTCATCTACTCCAACTACCATGCAATGAAAAGGGACATTTACAGTTAGATGAGTTAACTCCTAGTAACTCCATATCGGATAATGATGTCCTTTTTCTTCTAATAAATTTTTGCTGATGCTGCATAGTAACAGGCCTGAAAAGAAGATACAGCATACTAAGGACAAAAGAATCAGCATTTCTAGAAATGCACTTTTTTTCTTCTTACTTTTTACCTAATTGCATGCATTGATTTAAACAAGGATTCATAAATATTTGAATCTTCATTTCCTGAAGGTAAACCATGACATAAAGGCAAAGACAGTGTACAGCACCCCAGGAAATATGGAAGCAGTAATCAAATCAAAGAAGCCTGGTATCCTGGTATAGAAAGCATATGCCTTTGCAAGAGGAAAATGGCAGGTACCTTCATTTGAAACTTCTCCAGCATGAAAATTCCATCGTTTATGAATGAAATAGTCTTGTTCACAGACTGACAAGACAATTGTTTATAATTTCTATTTCAGGTTAGCTTTCTAGCTGATTATGGTACTACGCATTGTACTTGGAGCCTAGATTTATACAATCTTTAAGCATGCACAACAGCTTATTAAAATTAATTTTTTCCCCAAGGACCTCTTCATTTTACTTTCTGACACTCAATCTTCACAAGAGAAATGGCTCTTCAAAACTTATGCTTTTTGTCATAATAATTGCTTTACACCTCTTGGCAACTTTTCACACCATATTTAAAATACTGTTTTATAAAGATTCATTAAGAGATAATATTTTCATTAAAGTCACAAAAAATGTCTGCATATTGTTTTCAGTGTTAGCCCTACTATTCCATTTACAGAGATGCATGGATGTATACACAAACTTGCATACAAACACAGAAAAAAAACTTTTGTAAAGCACTCTTGTAAATTGATAGGATAAAAATTCTTTAAAATACTTAATTCTTAAATGTCATAGTTGGAAAAGAAAGTGATTTTTTAAGGAAACATTTCTATGAGAATTTCATCGTAAAATGGAATAGAATTGTACAATGTAATTTATTAGATCAGAATGTTCTGTTATTGTTTTTATGATACAATATTAATTTGTTTCAAATGTATACTTCATTTTGTCTTTCATGAGAAAAGAGAACACAATGGTTAAACGTAAACAATGTAAAGCAGGACTACTGATTAAACAGTACGTATTTACAGACTAAACAGAACAGTGATACAAAGATCTACCAGCTAGCTCCTACTTTTTCAGGCAGGCTGTTCTGTGGTAAGGCCTCATCTAATGATTATGAGAAGTATCTAGAGTTTTCTACCTGATACAGACTGTTCACCAATTTAATTTCAAATTTTTCATGTCTATGAAAATGAGAAAATGTTTTTCATGATTATCACCCCCCAGGTGATATTACAGGAGAGTTCTGCAAAGGAGGTGTTATACTTGTTTGCCTATATTGTTGTCAAGAAATGATATGCCAAATAACAGCATTCAAAATTTGGCAATATTGTTCACCAGTGAAAGTTGTACGTTGCAAACGGCTTACCTATGTGACTACTTATATAGAATCATAGAATCATAGAATATCTCCAGGTGGGAAGGACCCATAAGGATCACTGAGTCCAACTCTGTGCCCCACATAGGACCATCCCAAAATCAGGTTGTATGTCCGAGAGAATTGCTTCTTGAACTCCAGCAACTTGGCACCATGACAACTTCCCTGGGCAGCCTGTTACATGCCTGTGGTGAAGAACCCTTTCCTAACACCCACCTGACACTGGTCTGACACAGCTCCACATGGCTCCCTTGGGCACTGCTGCCATCACCAGAGAGCAGAGATCAGCACTGCCCCTCTGATCCTTTCATGAGAAGCTGCACCCGCCATGAAGCCTCCCCTCAGCCCCCTCTGTTCTGGGCTGTACAAACCAAGGGGCCTCAGCTGCTCCCGATACACCTTTCCCCCTAAACCCTTTACCGTCTTTGTAGATCTCATTTGGACACTCACTATAGTTTTATGTCATTTTTGTATTGTGGCACTCCTGAGTCCATATTGTACTCAAGATGAGGCTACAACAGTGCAGTGGAGAGTGGAATAATCTCTTCCCTCAACCTGCTAGTAATGCTGTTCTTGATGCATCCATATATGATGTAACTCATATCACTAAGACCTGTTACCTAGGAAATAAAATGTGCTTACATGTTATGTATGAGTTTCTTTAGTTACCTTTTCCGCTAACATTCCAAGATATTTTAAGACTCTGAGTAACACACTATTCTGTACATATGCCAAAACAATAATCATGAAATTGCCAGATTGTTTGGTGTGATGTTAGGTCAAAAAAAGTGTTTATTGCTAAGGCAGACCAACTTCTTTTCCTCCTGAGTGAGTATACTGCTTGTATACTTTTGCGTTCTGAAAAGTTTGAGGGTTTCTGAGTATGTTTTGTCTGATGTATACGATATTAACAGATCAGTGTTGAGAAGGTATACATCTAGACCAAATGGCTATGAGTAAATGCAGACCAGATCTCTCTCTGCTTAGCCTTTCATAAATCTGTTGCAGTAAAGTGAGTGTCTTTTAACAGTAGATTCTTTCTGCAAGGGAAGACATTAGACATCTATGTGGCTTCCCACAACCAGAAAAGGAAAGTTCAGGAGGGTATACTCTCCCTAGTGAGTGACATAAGCAAACTGGTAATAACAGACAAGAGGAAAGCTAAGATACTCAACGACTTTTTTTGCCTTGGTCTTCTCTGGGAACTGCTCATTACACAACCCTCAAACAATTGTTTTGAAAGGAGGCAATGGGGGAAACAATGTCCCTCCCACTGTAAGCAAAGATCGGGTTCATGACCACCTGAGGAACCTGAACATCCATAAATCTATGGCTCCTAATGATATGCATTCCAGAGTACTGAGAGAATTGGCTGATGTAGTTCCCAGCCCGCTCTACATGATATTTGAAAAGTCATGGCAGTCAGGGAAAGTTCTTGGTGAATGGAAAAAATCAACATCATACCCATTTTTGAGAAAGGTAAAAAGGATGATCCTGGGAGTTACCAACCTGTCATTCTCACCCTTGTGCCGAGAAGTATCATGAACCCAGTGGCCTTCTATGATGGTGTAACAGCATCAAAGAACAAGAAAAAAGCTACTGATGTCATCTATCTGTACATCTGTTAGGCCTTTGACATTGTACCCGACAACATTCTTCTTTTCAGATTGGAAATACATGGATTTGATAGGTGGGCTATTCCATGAACGAAGAATTGGATGAAAGATTGAATCCAGAAAGTGATGGTCAATGGCTCAGTGTTCGGATGGAGATCAGAAACAGAGATGAGTGGTGTCCCCAGGGGTCAGTTCAGGAAAGATACTCTTTAGTAACTTCATCAATGACATCGACATGGGGTCAAGTGCAATTCGCAGACTTGCAATCAGCAAGTTTGTGGATGACACAAAGCTGTGGGATGTGGTCAATACACCTGAGGGACAGGATGCCATCAAGAGAGACCTAGGCAGGCTTGATCAGTAGTCCCAGGAGAACCTCGTGAGGTTCAACAAATCTAAGTGTAAGGTCTTGCACCTGAGTCATGGCAAACTCCACTACCAATACAAGTTGGAGAACGAAAGGATTGAGCACAGCCCTGCCAAAAAGGACCTGGGGTTATTAGTGGATGGGAAGCTGGACATAAGCCAGCAATGTGACCTTGCAGTCCAGAAAGCCAACTGTATCCTGGGCTGCATTGAAAGAAGCATGGCCAGGTTGAGGGAGGTGATCCTGGTCCTCCACTCCGCAATGGGAGGCCTCATTCGGAGTACTGCGTCCAGATGGGGAGTCCTCAGTAAAGGAGAGACATAGACCTGTTGGAGTGCTTCCAGAGGAGGGACACAAAATGATCCAAGAAATGGAACACCTCTCCTACAAGGACAGGCTGAAAGAGTTGGGGTTGTTCAGTCTAGAGAAGCTAAGTCTCCAAGGTGACCCAACAGCAGCCTTTCAGTATCTAAAGGGAAGCTACAGGAAAGAAGGGGACAGACTTCCGCAGAGTCTGTGGTGATAGGACAAGAGAAATGATTTCAAACTTACAGAGGGGAGATTTAGGTTGCATATAAGGAAAAAGTGTTTTACAGAGAAAGTAGTGAGGCACTGAAACAGGTTCCCCAGAGATGTGGAGGATGCCCCATCCCTGGAGACTTTCAAGGTCAGACTGGACCAGGCTATGAGCAACTTGGTCTAGTTGTGGATGTTCCTGTTCACTGCAGGGGATTTGGACTAGATGACATTTAAAAGTCCCCTCCAACTAAGGATTCTATGATTCCATAAGAAAAGAACAAAGAGTGATGTAAAACAAAAACACAAAATGAGGATGAGAGCATATGCCAACTTATCAGGAAAACACAACATTTCTTATAAGGATTTGTACTGGGAGCACTGTAAAAACAGTGTTCTGTAGCCAACCTTTTTTTGGAAAAGAGAGTCCAAAGATCTAGATATCAGGGTCAGAATATTCTAGATAACCTAAGCTGTGAAATCAGTGGTCATAAGTTGACAAATAACATATTGATTGAAATGTTTGTGTTGGGTTTTTAATGCTCAGAAATTTTGCTAACTATTGTGGTTCTATAAGAAATGTTTCTGACTTGAATTTTCTATTTTCTGCACAGAAAGAAAGATGTTTTGTTGGAAAATGATGCTCAGAAACTGATTTGGTGGCTCCAGAGCATTGAGGAACTCCAGACTCTTGAGGTTATGATCCCTGCAGCAGAAGGAACCTTTTGTTTTGCTCTGTTGTTTTGTTTTAACTGCTCACCTCTGGCAGAACCAGAAGTATTTATTTTCTCTCTTCACACTGTGAGTTCAGCAGGAGCTTAATTACCAACCAGTATATTGTGATTAGCTGAGGAGTATCAGAAATGAGCACATGTATCAAGGTCTGTACCACAGCTCAGGAGTAACAGCTACAGTCACTCACCAGCCTAAACTGTCAGCTCCATCTTCCTCCTGCATAAAAATAAACATTTCCCCCACAATAAAGTCTTTTTATAAAAGCAGTAAAACAACTCAAGGGAGCATTGTTATCATGAGCTAATCACCCCCTTAGGGAATTAGAGGCACTTAGCTGCATCTAGAGCTTCAACACCTGAGGGGCTGTGATTATTTCATGATAACCAACAAGGCATGACAGACTGGGAGGTTAATTAGATAATATTCAAACTTGGTAATATTGAGTTTGAAGATTTCCTTTGAAGTTGTACAAGCAAAGCTCTGCTTATAAAACAGCAGTGGGATATCAGCACAGAAAGGATAATTAACATTTCCTACAAACGAACCAAGGTTTTGAATAGCTAAAGGAAAAAATAATAAAGTCAAAGTACTAAACCCTGAGGCACTCCTTTAACAATGACTAATCCTGATGAGTTCACTCCCTGGAATCTTTGGGAGAAATTGACTCAAATTATATAATGCCGTTTAGTTGCCAACCTGTAAATGGTTGAGGCACTTCAGTCAGCCTCATACTACTTAACAGTCCATTGTCTTAAAGAATTTAGTGGGATAGTAAACTCAGTATTAATAATAAATAATCATCCCAGCTGCAATCATAGCCATTAGTTTGAGAAACTGTAAGAACCTGTGCCACTGCATTGCTAGAGATGAAAAACAAAGAACGCTGGAAATATTTAAAATTATACAACCACTCATTTTTCTAGAAGAGTATTTTATTTTTCTGGACAGTGACTGAAATTTCTGAAGTATTTGCACCTGCATGCAGCTTTGGAGCCATACCGCAGAGATGTTACTAGTGGCTAGTTACTCTGCTTGCCTGCTAGTCCATGCCTGCGCTACTGCCATGTCTGTCCCCCACTCCTGATCCAGAGCCCAGTATAACTCCCCTAACTGTGGAGTTAGGTGTCACAGCTGTTAGGTGGCTGAAATTGTTCTTCCAAAACAACTTGCCTACATGTCAGCTCGCTCACCTAATTCAGGCTGTGGCTACCTGTGTGATGGATCCAACAGAACGTATGCTAAGGAGCTGCAGCTACTAAGAGAAGGCAGGATGTCCTATTGATGGACAGCTGGCTGCAACACCAGCTTGTAATTCAGAGCTGTAATGCAGCTTCTACAAACAACCTACAACTTTTAAAGTTACTACTTATGTTGGCTATCAATTAAAAAAATAAAAATAAAAAATAAATCCCTCTATGTCTTGTTTATATATAAATTAGAGAATGAAGATGATGGTTGGTGTCCCAAGTAATTTCTGATTTGGGTAGCGTTCTTTTCAAACTAATCTTCACTGCTGTTACCAGATCTGGCACTGAACTAGAGTGTAGTGAAGAAAGTCTGGCCCTAAACTGCATATATTCTGAAGGATATATCGCTGTAACAAAGCTGAGATTGCTGGTCAGGCAGAAATTTGCCAGCAAAATATTTTTTCATCATGAAGTTCTAATTTAATAGATCTGAAACATTTTAATGGAATCTGTCAATTCCGCCAAAACTTTCAAGAGGGAATCAAGTCATTCAGTGTGTTCCCAGCTTGGCGGTCAGGCGCAGCCTGCCCAGCTCCATGAGCTGCCTCCACCTCAAGCTCCCCACTGCCCATGCCATGGGCTGCCTGCCTCCCTGGGCTTCCAACCACTCACAGCTGCATACTTGGCTGCTCCTTCAGTGGAGTTCCCCATGTAAGAGCCCTGGCAGGCCTGATATATAGCCAGCTAACATTTCCCTCCTTAAAGAAAAACATGAAAAAGGCCTAAACCCTATAATTTGCCAGGCAATGGAGATGTTTTAAATGCTCTTCTGCAGAATTCATACATCTTCACTTTTCATTTTCATGCTAAAAAAAATAAATAAATAAACCCCAAATAGCACTTAAAAATACATATGTATATATATATATAAAAGAATCAATCTTAAATAGGAAGGAAAAATTATGTATTTAGATGACAATGAGATAAACATAGAATTCTAGAATCATTAAGGTTGAAAAAGATCTCCAGGATCATCTAGTACAACCATCCACATAACACCAATACTGCCCACAAAACTATGCCTGTAAGTACCATATCTATGCATTGCTTGAACATCTCCAGGAACAGTGACTCTACCTCTTTCTTGGGCAACCCATTCCAGCACCTGACCACTCTTTTAGAGAATTTTTTTCATATACACAAACTGGCGTAACCTGAGGCCATTCCCTCTTGTCCTACTGATGTTATCTAGGAGAAGAGGTTGAATGCCACCTCACCGCAACCTCCTTTCAAGTAGTTGTGGAGAATGATGAGGTCTTCCCTGAGCCTCCTGCAGACAAAGCAATTCCCTCAGCTGCTCCTCATAAGATTTGTGCTCCAGACCACCCAACAACTTTGTTGCTGTTCTCTGGAATCCTCCAGCGCTTCAGTGTTTTTCTTTTAGTGAGAAGCCCAAACCTGAACAGAGACTCAAGGAGTGGCCTCACCTGTACCAAGTACAGAGGGATGATTTCCTCTCTGATCCTGCTGGCTACACTACTTCTGATATAAGCCAGAATGCTGTTGGCCTTCTTGGCCACCTGGGCACACTGCTGGCTCACGTTCAGTGTCATAGACAGTGTCACAGATAGGCACCGAGGTAAAAAATAATAATAATAATTTTTTTTAAAAAAAGAACAAAAATAGAAATATAGAGGAACAGCTCATTTAATTTTTGGCAGAACCTCAAGTGTTTGCCAGTCATTTCTTCTTTTAAGACATTAAAAAATGGTAATTAAAATTACACCCAGAATGACTTCATGTAATTTCAAGAATTGAATCTGAATGGGATGAGGCAACATCTGAAGGTACGTGAGGACAAGAGAGGACAGTCTGATGACTGTCTTGTTCTAGATTACAAGGAATAGATGGCTGAGAAGAATTCCATGCCAAGAACAGGATAATGGAAATTGAGAGAAAAGGGTAAAAGCTACATGAAATACCTTAACATCTTATTCATTGTACACGCAAATCATCACCAAGAGTTAAACTGCTCCTTTCATAGTTCCTCAGTTTCCTTTCTTTATATCATTTGCTACCTTCTTCAACACATTTTGACTTTTTTTCTTGATGTTTACCCAATTATTTATTTCTTTTTGTGTTTATGTGTTGTTATCACTATGGCATCAGATATGCAAATCCCTAGGAACGCATCCTACTTCCGAAAATTTGCCCTTTTTCTTGTATTTACAAATTGCCTAGTGAATCTCATGTAAGAAAGCATATGAATGTTTCATTAAATGAAAACACGTGAAGTATTGGCGCAATTTCATTTTGAAAAAAAAAAAAAAAATTAAAAGTTCCCATAGGATATAATCCAGTGGCCACTAAAATTGCAGGAAAGACAGACACTCATGTCACTGGAGCATTGCAGAATTTTTTTTGCTGAAAACATATGTTCAAGAACAAAGTTCTTGAAAAAGATGCACCAGTGGGTTGTGTGGGTTCATTAGTGGTCCCTGCTGCTGAGCAATATAGCTCTGCTGTTGCTGCTGTCCTTATAAGATATATTTTAGTGATTAATAAACCAGTGCCAAGGCTTTGAGAACCTTAGTGCTAGTAGCGATGCAAGGAAGAGCTCTTACCATCAAGCTTCTTTGGGAGAGTGATCACAGATCCAATTACGTGGTAAAGGTTTGGTATGGTTTTCTACACTTGAATATAGCCCTAGAATAATTTGACCAGTAATGATTAGTGCAAGAATGAAATGCAAATCTGGTCTGGATTTACCAGCTATACTTTCTGCACCATTTTATGAGCAACCATAACCATGCATGGACCATGGTTTCAGTGAGGCTGATATAGGGTGCACCTGTGTGCACGGGTGGGCTAGTACAAATCCCTTAGGTCAGCAGGTGCACCAGCAAAAAATAGAACACAATAGTGAGCTGCTTTTACTGATGTGAAACTCATTACTGTGTTCTTGAAAGCTATGAGGATGTTAAGTTTGCACAGTTATTAACATGTAGCTATACAAAACAGTTTTGTGTTCTTTTTAACATTGACTTCCATGAGCTTGCCAAAGTGAGAAAGTGTGAGTTTATACAACTGTTTTATACCCTTGCCTACAGCTTTCAGTTTGCTCTGTACAGTATGTAAATCTTTCTTGTTAGAACTGTGAATCAGAATCTATGTGTGAAAAGAGATATCTATATATTATAGGCTATCAGCTTATTGATATGTTGATTGATATTGATATTGATGTAGTTAAATTCTACTTTTTTTTTTTTAATTTACAATGCACCACATTTTACTCCACAGAGTGTTATACAAGGAGTTAGAGCTATACTCTCTCATCTGCTCATTTCTTCGTTTGCATTGTATTTCCCTGGAAATCTCATTTAGCTAAGAATTTCAGAGAAATAAATAATTCCAGAGACTTAATTTAGCACATTCTTTCTGCTTAGCTGAAAAATTCAGGGAAAAAAAAATCAATCACTAAGTATTAATTTAAAAATAATTTATACAATTATAAATTTATACAATTTAAAAACTTAAAGTAAACCCACCAAAAATGGTCTAAATGCTGAGAGGAGATGGGATGGACACGAGGAAAACAAATAACTGAGAGTCATCTCACAGAAGTCAAGGACTTTCCATGTGATTAAAGTTGTAGATAATAAGTGTTTGCAGCCAGCTTCTCATGCTATAATTCAATCTAACCTCAGAGAGAAAAGATTAAAAATCCTTATGCTCATGGATGCCTTATGTAAAGCTTCCTTGTTCTTTGTTTATTTCTGTGGCAATTACAACACATATTGAACGCCATAGGTGAGAAATTTTCCAACAGGGGGGCTGGAGTTTACAGGGGAGGCTACCACTTACTTAGCAGTAGCAGCTTTGCAAGCTGCTTTGCTTCCCATATGACATTTTGTGGACCAGCTCCCTTTCCTTTACTGAGTGAATAACATCCCTGTGGCAATTGCAGAGTGTCTCACATAGAAAAGTAATATGAGGAGAGTATTTAATGTATGTGCAGCTGTCTGCAGTGTCACTCTAGCTGGTGGAAACAGACTGAAGAGATCAACCAGTTATTTGGGAAATACCACTAGTTGATTTGCTACAGTTGGTTTTTATCTACGTGTTTATGCAGCGTACCATGAATTTAAATGTCAGAATAAAATCCTTTTATAGGGTCTTTCCAGTTTTGAAATGTACATCTTCACCCACAAATGTATCTCATGTTCTCAGTTCATGCTTTGATTTAAGGATATTTCCACTTTCCCTTGGCCAAAATTCCTCTCAAACATATGAGTTTTATAACAGTTTGTGGATTCTTTTGTTATTTTTGTGTATTTTATGACACTTTAATGGGATTTATCTATTCTTATGTGGCATCTCTTCTTTTCTACTAGCAAAATAATTGGAAGAGCCACCCTGTGTTATTCACAAAAAGAATGAAAAATCTGTTAGAAAATTTCAAATCCAAGAATGTAGTATGAAGGAAAATGGGGAAAATGCAAATAAAAAGATAAGGAATGTAGATCACAGAAGAGGGAAGCTAAAGGTACTAGCATAAAATAATATGGTCAATTTCTTAAGAGTAATAAAGAGGAGTAACTGTGTTAGGAACAAAAGGCAGTTTCACTAGCAAATCATCCTCATATAGAATACTAAAGAATTATTAATATATATTTTCTCTTCTGTTTCGAAAGAAGGAGGTTAATGAATTCATAATTTATTTTGTTTTATATCTCACGTTTTTCATTCTCTCAGTCACAGGGGAGCATGTTAAACAACATAATGTGTCTGTGTCTTCAGGGCCAAATAGCTGCTATCAGAAATGTTAAAAACAATGTCTTTGGAAAGAAATGTAAACCTGTGTTTTCAGTGCACAGTGCAGACAGGGCTGCTCAAGTTAGCTGGGTTATCAAAATCCATGCAACAACCTTCTGGTAGACCTACTGTGCCACAGAAAATCAACATCTCATTGCACAGACTGAAAACATTAATGACAAATTGATACTTTAAGAACTGGATGATCCAAGTAGTTATATAGTTAGCACAGGTAAGATCATAAACAGCCTAGGTACAGCTGGGGGTTACTGAAATCTGGTATCAGGAGGTTGATTCGTTTGTAAGTAAAAGACTCATTATATTACCCATCTGATAAAGATGGCTATAAAATCCTTCAAGCATATCTATGCTTGTAGGTGCAGACTGCCCACAGGTTTCTTCTGCCCAGCCAGGCACAAGCCTCTTTGGCCTGGAAGCCATCCAAGTCTGTTAGTATACACAATGCCTGAGCTCCGGGGCAGTTTGAACAAAGACAGCAGTGTTCATACACATACTATGTACATATCCCCCAAGACTTCTATAGAAGTATTTTCCTCTAGATAAAAAATCCAAAAGAGAAGCTGGGCACCTATGAATTATTAGGCACTGCAACAGCTCCTAAATGTTGTGTTTAACCCTCAGAATATATTCAAAACTTAATATATAAATTCCAAAGTTTCCTTTAGAATATGTCAAGAGCAATGGTGCAAAAAGAAGCTTTGAAATAGTATGTACAGCACCCAGATCAAACCAGAAAGAGACACAAGGCGGGGGGGCAGGAGGAGGAAACTGAATGCCATCTCTTGGAATCGCCAGTGTTTTAATTAGAGATGAAATATTGCTTTCTATTGGGCTGCTATGGAGAAAAGAAGCCACAAGTCATGGAATCAGAAGGAGAACTGTTTGCAGCCCCAGAGAGAAGTCTCTCCCTTTCGGAAAGAAGTTTGCAAAGCAAGTTTTTCTCCATGTCTTAGGCTAGACAACTACAGTTTATTCGTTTACCACTAGATGGCACCTGGTATTTGGCAACCATATGCCTGTCTACGCGCTTTTTTTTTTTTTCTTTTTTTTTTTTCCTATGGAATTGAAACTAGTACAGCAATGGGACACTCTGACAGAGTGTACATGAAACCAGCCCCATATCCTTGAGATCTCCATGCCAATGCCTTACATTTGAAAGTAGTGACCATCTGCCTAGCAAAATGTTCAGTAACGCTGCCTTTGGTGACCTGTGAGGAGAGGGCTGTGACCTGGCCTTCCTGCAGCCTTGCTTTCTCTGTAGACAGGAGTACCAGAGCAGGATTCATCTTCAGGACAGTTGGGCACCTGCTGGAAGCAAGCTGGAAGCTTGCATAATCTAAATCTGGAGCTACTTAGACCATTATTTTTTCTAATTGTAACAAAATGATTCCGAATGTTATTTCCTGCTGTCATTTCCACAGATTTCTGTTCAGTGAGGTGGATCACTGTCGTGTTTACAGTGGTATTTGAGTTGTCAGTAAAGCTGAATTTATCCCCATTGTTATGGGTGAGTTTCTGGAGAGCCTGTCCTTTGTGTTCCAAAAAATAAAATGTACTTTTCTTGATTGCAAACAATCTCAGTACTGGAATTTACTTCTCTGCTTTTGGCGACAGCCTCTGTGCAAATCTGATAATATGGCAGGCAAATACATGTTAGGTTAGAACACGGTACAGCAGCTGGTGAGCTACTGGTAGTAACTTAGTCAAATAGCCTTGATAATGTCCAATATTTAGACATGTACTCTTGTAAATATAGTGGGCCTCTGAGGTTCAGAAAACCCAGTAAAACAAAAGCAGCTCCCTGATGTTGGACACTAAACATGATAAGGCTCACCGTAATAGCCCTTTTTGTAAAGGAAATTTTAGCCTTTCCTTCATATTAGAACTTAGAAATCGCAAAATAATGTTTAAAGCTAAAAGCTTTTCAAAGCTTCTTTATTTTTTCCTTTTTTTTCCCCCTTTTTTCCCTGCATGCATGTGTGCTGTTATTTTTGTTTTGTTTTGTTGTTTTTTTGTTTGCTTTTTTTTTTTTTTCCCCTTAAAATTAAAATTCAACAGCATTTTCCTTCTCTGCTCTGCAGGACATTTTTTGCCTGTGAAACATGTGAGGGTGTCCAGCTACTTCAGTGGTGGAGAAGTCTGAAGTTGCATTTCATAGGCAGCATCAGGAGAGCAATGCACTGGATTAGGTACCATGTTGGAACAAGCATGAAATGTGAGTGGAGGAACTGTCTGATTCTGATTCCTGATCTGATTAAGTCACTTAGTATTGCTCCTGCTTATGTTTATTACAGTAATGTCTATAAACAAAATATTGCAAGGGGCCCCATTGTGCTAGATACAGTGAAAGCAGAGAGAAGGCAGCAGCATCCTCTCAGCTGTTGTTTCCCCATCTGTCAAGTGAGGACAATGTGCTTGCTTTATACAAGTACATGAGCTCTAGTTAATTAATATTTGTAAAAGGATATGTAAATGCGTAAATGCTAAGTATTATTTATGAATTATATTAGAAATGAAGATGGGTGGAGAGGCTTTGGAGAGAACATAGAGATGGCATTATGAGGGCACAGAGAGCAGTGCAGGGTGCAAAGATCAGCCTAGAAACATGGGAAGCAAAGAGAAGTAAGTGATTTACAAAAGAGATGTTTTTAATTAACAAAAAGAAAGAGGGAATGCAGAGGATGTGAGCAATACACTGGTGAGTTAAAAAAAAAAAAAAAAAAAAAAAAAAAAAAAAAAAACAAAAAAAAAGTTATTTGAAACTGGATGGGATATGATAAAAATGGAAATGGCAATAAAAAAGAACAGGTGAAAAAAAACAAGCAAGTAGAGCCCTAGTATTGTACATAACACTGATTTATATAAACTCTATTTTAAGGTAATAGTAGATTATTAAAGCCTTGTTCAGTGTAACAAAGCATAGATACTTGTTGGAGTGATTGGAAAAGCTGCACTGTCAAGGTGAACAAGCTTGTAAGTATTCATAAGACTGGGCCTCAGCATGAACTACAAGTTAAATGGTAAAAATGCTATAGGTGTAATACTGTGTGGTACTGTTCTCTGAGCTGTTTTGAATGTGGTGAATTGCTTCATCAAAGGACTTTCAGAAGAGTAGTGAAGGTGGTTCCAGACAGAGAAACCACCTCTTTTTTTAATCACATCTAACACCCACAGATTCATCTGTGGATATGTCAGTTTTATTTCACATGGTCTCTGTGAAGCGTCTGCTTAACCATCCTGGTTCTAAAGGTGTGCTCTAGCAACAGACAGAACACAGTGGCAGCACTTTTTATCACAACTACAGGGAAAACATATTTGTAAGTATTCATATTCAAGCTCTAAACTAAATTATAATTTGATCTAATTCACTCCAATCTGTTGTTTCTTTGCCAAGAATGTTCAAACACACAGCTTTTCTTACCATGAATATGCATGAAGTTTAGGCTCTGGAACTGAAGAGCTCAGCTAATTCAACAAAGTCAGCTTGGCAATTCCATTGTGAGTTGTTACTCTTGCAATTTGCTATTTTCTTTCAGCTGGAAAAATCAAACAGTGCAATGTCATCTGTTCAGGAGGCCAAAAGAAATATAGTTTGCTTAATTCAAGAACATGTGGTCAGCTGTTGTGAGTGGTACTACACAATGACTTACTCAATAAGAAAACAACCAACTATTTGTAAGCAGTGGACAAACAGAACTTTGTGATCTGCTCAGACAATACACAAAAAAAATCCACCAGGCAACATTTTCCCAAGAGTTTTTTCATGGCATTTATTTGCTTCATTTCAATTCTTAACAAGCATGAGCAGCTGATCATCACCTCCTCTACCACAGAGGAGTAATCTCCAAGATTTTTCCTACCAACATTACTAGAAAATGAATGAACTCAGTTTGGACAGTTCTCCCTTAGTTATTTTGCTGACCCTCAGAACCAGAAGGCTGCTTTGAGTAAATGGAGAGAAAAACATTAAAAATTATATATCCTGGGTTGACTTTGATCTTTAAAAATGAGGTAGATTTTATTTTAGGTGTATAATAATATTGCTAACCTCTGTTCACTAGGCAATCCTTCCTTTTCCCTCAGCTCTCAGTTTGACGTATCTCCACCATGAAATGGACTAAGATTGCCATGAAACTGAAAGCTGTGAGTGTGAAAATTGGGGAATGCAGAGACAAATTCTTCTTTCCTTTTTAAACATATGCCAGTGAATAGGTTCTCTTTTTTTCTCACTGGTTTTCTGTATTTCTTGGTAAATATGAGTACAAACCTGGACTAGAAAGCCCAAAGCAAATTTCTTTAAAGGAATTCTGTTAGAGCCACAGAACACCAGACACGAAAAACCAGGCACAGACTTGGTGTAGAAACTGTATGCTGAGACTGAAAATTGCCATCAAGATCAGGTCATTTTTCTTCCTAAGTTTTGCCAATGAGAAAATGAGAGATCACTGCAGAGCACTAAAAAAGACAGGAAGCATCTACAGAAGTATTGATTCTAACATAAGTGTTTGGCCACTATGGTGTATTTAAAGAAGCAAGAGATGTAGGATTAAGCCTCAGAAAGAAGGGGGGTGTTTCGTTGTAGCTGTTAGGTGCATTGTCTGAACGAAGCAGTATTATTGGTAGTATAATCTACCAGATCTGCTGCATGTGGTGTCTGGACAGAGCAACTTCTAATGTGGGTAAGAATAATTCTTAGATAGCTGTGGAGACCTAAATGCCTCCTTGCTTAAGCAAGCAATCCCAAGCATGATTTACAGGCATGTTTTAAAGGAAAAGTAAGGAGCATTTACTGATCAGTTTTTGCAGGTCTCACGAATGGCGGAACACTTGTAAAACTGTGTGCCAATGGCTACATGTCTCCTTTAAAAACCAACTAGCCATTAAATACAGCGTACTAACCATGCAGATTTTGCCAAGAAACAGAGATTCTGAGCATTGTGGAGCCTAGTGTTATTAATCTCTCACTCAGCTTTCTAACTCTTAACAAAACAATTTCAGGACTCCTGAGAAGATCTGTGATATGTTTACTTCAGTTCAGTTAGTAAGTAGAACGTGGTAGCTGTTGCAGATATGTCTGCATACATAGGGTTTAATTAATGGAGAAAGCAGTCAGAACCAAAATGGATATTGATGGACATCATGTATTTATATGCAGCCAAGGCCAGCCCAAGCAATTGCCAGTCAAAGGCAAGGTTCACTGCCTTAACTAATCAACATTAAAAGTCCAAGGCTTCCCAGCAAACTTCAGAGTTTCTGAAAAAATAAATCCATAATCTGGTGTTATTTGCATGTATCTATTTAAATCTTATTGAAGTCTTCCAAACTGCCAATTTTGTTAGGTTTAATTGAAGGAGTTTGGAGTTAAGTAAATGTCACAGATTTTACAGAGATTTTATTGCTAGTGACAGAGAAATCTATTGTTAAATGTAGTTAAGTTCACATGAGGAGGAACTGGGAAACTCAGACACTTCTAAAAATAGTGGTAAATTATACAGAAAACCAAACAGGAAGGGAGTTCAGTTCTCCTGCATGCTTAACTTAAATGAAATTCAGCCTACCTGACTACCCTTTTGTGAACTTTTCTGTCAAGGTAATTACACATTACCTAGTGATTAAATATCCAAAATGTTTATGGAACATATATTTTCATTAAATATATGTTTTCACTAGCTAGCACCTCTATATTTTAGCTGCTTTCCTACATGTGATGATATTTTAAAATATGGCTTAACTTTTAAAAATATGTAAAGTATTTCATTTTAACTTCTGAGTATTCAACTTCGGAAATAAATATGTGACAAACACATCTGTAGCTCAGGTAAAGCATTTTAATAAAGGACTAATACTTAATATGAAAAGAAAAAAAAAAATTAGTATGTCAGGCCAGTGATTTGTGGCTATATTTAAGCCTAATTTTCTGTTTTTCTTTCTCCATAACTCTTATTCTTATCATCACTGCAGTATATATTTTTTTCAGAAATCTTCACATATTCCAGTTGTGAAGTCAGATATAAGGTAAGAAAGATATTTATATCTGAAATCTGTAGAAAACAATTATTCTATTTTGTGACTAAGAATGTCAAACTAAAGAACTTCACAATTCCTTTTCACTTTGTAATTTTTTTTAATGATTTCAGAATGAAATATATGACCATAATTTGGCACATCATTTGGTTCATTTAATTTGCATCCAAAAGCCACAGAACCATCTACCTACATCCTTTTATATGTGATGGTAGGGATATTAGAGAAGAATGACATGTTTCTTGCTGTGACATATGCTTTCCAGGCAGGTTTAGTTGAATCACTTAATGCTAGGTCCACAGAGACATCCAGACCCAGAGCCTACCTACTTAATTTTAAATTTGAATATAAAATGAAGTGAGTGTCCCTAGAAAGGACTTTGATAATCAGATAGTATTTGCCTAAAAGGTAGGGAAATGTGTATCTGATTTCCTTGAGGTAGAAAAAGGAACTGAGTGCTGCTCTTCCTCATTAGATTGCTACATTAAATGATAGGCCTCTTTTTCTTTCTTTTTCTTCCTTTTTCTTTTTCTTTTTTCTTTTTTTCTTTTTTTTCAACAAGACGGACACACATCACAAGTTATGGGGATTTTTTGAGTAGTTCAGTTCTGTATGTGTGCTTTGGGAAAGCCCTAAGCACGACGGACTGAACTGCTCACAACAGTTGAAGAAATACCTTATCTAAGGATCTCAACAGCACTTAGAGGTAGAAACCAATCTATTCAGTCCTTTCAAGACATTCAAGGCCCTCCTTTTTGTAGTGCTTTTATCTAAGTACTTCAAAGCTCTTCATAAAATAAAACAAGTAGCATTTCCTCATTTCACTAACTGAGAACCCACAGAGATGTAGTATTTACACAGGGCACTTTTCCATGTCTTCACACAGACGTGAGGCTATTTCACTTTTAATGCTGCCTTCCCAGCATACTCCAGATTGTAGTAATCTTTCTGTGCCCAGGGCTGCTAGCTCAAACACTCAACTCATAGAAGCTATTAAAACTAATAATTACTGTAATGTTTAAATTAGGTATGACCAAAATCTTTGAGATCCTAAGACTTCTCTTCAACATTTTCTCAAGAAAAAGAAAAAAGGAGATGTTTTTCTTTGTAGGTATGGTTGAAGATTTTTCAGTTTGCTTGTTTTAAAAATTCTCTTTCAGAAAATATCAGGAAATCATCGCCTGCTTTACAAAAGCAGTTAGCTGAAACAATCATATCCAAATCTGAAACACAAGCTGTATGTCTTAACACAGAGATTACAAGGAGTTGAGCAGTGCTGTAATGAGGAATGGCTGAGATAGAGAACACTGACAGAACAAAAAGACAGTATTAGATGCCTCAGCAGTATAACCTTTGAGAGCACTATATATGGAGAAGATTGATAATTCAGGATGTTCAGTCAGATCTGGAGCTGAAAGCACAGAAAGATTCTCTGGTTACCTGGATTTACATGTATTACAAAAGAAAAAAAAAAAAAAGGATCAAATACAATGTTGTAAATAGCCAACAGAGCAACAAGGAACCACTGCTATTCTCCCATAACTGCTAAAATAACCTATAAGAACCCAATTCTGAATTAGTAAAAGCCCAAGTGACAAACTGCTAATTATCTGCTAAACAGAAAATTGATCAGAAGTGTCCTAAGCAAAGTGTAGTGGAAATTGTTTTTTCATAAGCATGGTCATGACTTGTGTCCAAAGTAACTTCTCTGGAGAAACTTTAGGCTCCTATGTTCATAGCAAACCCTGATGCAAGCAGTAAAGAAAGCCAAGAACCTAGCATCTTCCAGTTCTCTAGAAGTACTCATTTGGGTAATTCACATGTTGAGAAGATGGAGTTCACATAAACGCTGGGAATAGCTCTCTGTAAGGGGCTCTCCAATTCCTGGCTGGAAAACAAGGAAACTTGGATTTTTTCAAACCAGACTCTTGAGCCACTATTTGCAGACTCCTCACTTCACCTTTTGCAGAACTGCTGAGGAGCTCTAGCTAGGCTTCTGCAAATGCCAAGTCTGAACCAGAAGTGAGGTGAGAACGGAGGTACCAGACGCTGGACATACAGGAAGGCTGGGACTTCTCTGCGGCAGCTGCAAAAGTGTGCGTCTTAAACTGACGTAACACCTATCTTGTACGTTACAACCTGCAAAACAGGGAGATTTGCAAAATATTCCACAGAGAAAAATGTTTTTCTTGCTTTGTTAGTTATTAGTTATAATGCTTTATTACTCTTCCTTGGATCTGCTCAGATGGGTAGGACATGAATGAATGAAAAACATTAAGTTAAAAAAAGTATATCTTTCTCCTAGTGACTGTCATCCATTCTGGATTGTCCTGATCAAAATGCAGGAGATGGACATGTGATAATAAATATAGTCTAACTTGATTGTTTTGTGTCCCTCCAGACAAATTAAATCAAAGGAAACAGTCTGTACTCCTATATTATATTTATAGCAATTAATGTCTATACCTGTATGACGGAGAGGGAAAAAGCACCGTTTCGGAAAGATTTTTTAGCAGATCATGGATTTAAATATCAGAAGAGAAGGGATGTTAAGAAAACTACCAGTGCTTGCTGCTGGAGGAAGGCTGGGTGCTCTATAGGACTGTCAGAAAAAGAATACCACGCTAACAATATGAAGCTCTTTTTTTTTTTTTTTTAATAAACAAAATAATTATATTTGTATATTGAAGTGTCACAGCAAAAAGAAACTTGAAGCACAAATTTAAATAGGATTGGCTTGTTAGTGATGGGTTTTAGGAGTCTTATTTTTCTTCCTTCAGCTCCCATCCTTTTTTTTTTTTTTTTTTTTTTTTTTTAAATTTCTCCAGGGCATGTCATATAGAGTGAAAAAAATCTCAGTGGAGGCCCACAGGTATCACTGCTGTTTAGTCAGACTTCAAATTGGGCTCTAATGGTTTTAGATAGAAGAGCAGATGGAGAGGGTTTGTTCACTAGTCGGTGCCCTTGCCTCAGAGTTCACCTCAAGTTGTTTTCAGAAATTCTCACTTCATGTGCATTACTTATTTATATCATCACTTTTTTTTTTCCCACTTCATACATAATTGCTACTTAATTGATACTGCCTTTATACAAGCCTCTACAATAGCGAGCAACAAGACATACTGCTAAATAGAGGAATCATTAATCTGTGTATATATTCTGGATTTCCTTTAAAGATGGGCTGGAAATAAGCAAAGTCATTAGTAGTTTGTTTGCAACAGTGTATTTATGAAAGCTCTATGGAGAATGTGTCAACAGTCAGTATGTAACAGAGCAATTAACACAGTACTTTTGTACTTTTGACTGTTAGCATGGGAGTAAACAGAAGCAGATGTGAAGTGTTTGTGCCGTTAGTATTCACAGACTGTTCTGACATATGCAAATACAACTAATGCTTACAGAGCTTGCAACCCTTATTGTACCATGACCTTACTTACCAAACCCTGGGACAGGACTGCTACACTTGCACACTTTTCTAATAATTATTAACAAAACCCAGATACAACGTTTTTGTTCTTAAAGCATTACGAAGTGCAAGGGTAAAGCTTCACAGATAAATATATTGGTTATATTATGCATATGAGTTCTGGTTTATATCCTGGGTGTTTTTTTTAATGCAAACAGAGAACAAATAATATAGAAATAATGAAAAATATTTAACAAGAAATGTTCTGAAGAGGAATCACCACTGAAATACCAGTTTAGATTTGATTATATGAGTCCAGTGAAGTTCAAGAGTTAGCACACGTATTTGATTCTGTGTATTTAGGACAGAGTTCAAAATGAGACCTTTCACTGTCGCAGTCTTAAAATATATATATCTTTCTAAAGCATCTCCAGCCAGGCTGTTAAAATAGGATGCTGACACCAAAATTATTTCTGCCCTGTTGAAAAAAAATAATCACAGACTTGACCTAATAAAATCACCTGTATTTTGGAGGAAAAAAAAAAAAAGAAAAAAGAAAAAAAGAAAAGAAAAGAAAGCCTCATGTGTTCTGTTATTTTTCATGTGAACTATATACAGCTGACATACCATCCAATAAACCTGTAGTTCATACAGTGATTTTCATCTTCAAATAGTATGTTACAGCTAGCTATGTTACATAAATTAAGGTCAGATGAGATTTAATTTTCAAGTTTTCTTTTACAGATATGTATTTCCAAAAGAGGAATTAAACAAAGCTGAATTGTAGAACAAAATTTACAGTGATGTTTGGCATTATATACTATATAGAAAATTCTTTGATTAGAAATAAAACAATGCAGAGAAAATATCACCAAAAGCAATATTGAAACACCATCTCTTCTACCCCCATCTGAAGGCAGAAAGGATGCACAGCTCACCCCAACCATACTGCCTTTTTTCTATCTCTAAAAGCATAGTGGCTCTTGAAATTAAAATCCTATTTTGCAAAAAAATACATGCTTGTTTCTTTCCTGTTTTCTTCCTTGCAAATCAGTTTTTGTTCTCTGTCACAGGGCATGTTTTCTCTTCCATGTTTTTGTGGGTTGTTGGGGTTTTTTTGTTTTATGTTCTTTTTAAGCTGCTGGTAACAGTTCAGGTCCCTGGAAGGGTTTGCTTTTCAGGAGGCTGAAGTTATTTTTTCATATTTTGCTTGACTATTTGTGTGTGTGTATGTGTGTGTGTGGTTTTGACATCTGAAAGGCACAGGTGGTACAGCTAATTGCAGACATTTATTTTCTCATTCAAAAATACAATCACTTTTGTAGGTTTCCATTTTTCTTTGTTTTTTTTTTTTTTTTTTAATTTGAAAGATATCACTTTCTATGTAAACAGCAAGCTGTGAAGAAATGAAGACCCGAAGTGTGATAGTAAAGTTTGTTAAAATGAATTCCATTCAGTATTACTTTGCATTATACTGCCTTGACCCTAAAATTGGACAACTGTCTAAAACACAAAAACATTTTAAAATAAATATTTATACTGCAAGTAGTCAAGGATATTGTATACTGTTGTGGGCTAATGCCAATACAAATACAGGAGATGAGTTTATCTGGGCTCTTTAGTCCAAATGTGCTCGAGGGGTTCGAGCTGTTCTACCATGTACTAAGACTGAGAATGACTTTCCTTCAAGCTTCTGGTTTGTATCAACTGGCTTGTGTATCTAAATAATCATTTGTCCACAGCTGCAGGCAATCAGCATTTTGTGCACACAGTATAGATTCCCAAGCCAAATTATGAGATAATGAAAATACATGTAATTATATGTTGCCATGCTAGTCTAAATGTAATTTACACTTGAAAGGAGGAAAAGCAGAAAAGACAGTAACAGGTGAATAAGAAAAAAAAAAAAAAAAGTGTTTTAGAGATCTTTCCTCAACTTCTTTTCCGGCAAAGTAGGTACACTCATTTATGCTCTGTTTGCTTAAAAGGTTATTTGTTAATTAGAAAGTTCAGCTCAGTGGAATTCTTATGATTTCTATGATGTTTAATTTAATACATGGGGAGAAAAGTCAAATTCCCATTTTATGATTGCTGATATATTTTCACATCAGTTTGTAGTTCTGAAGAATTTCCTATGAACTTTAATGTAAAAAAGACATGTTGAAATATTTTCTTAAACAGTTTTCTGTGTCCTCCTACTTATTCCCTTGAAAAGGTTTGGTTCACTTTTGCTTTGCAGGTGTGAGACTCCCAATTTTATTTTTTTTTTTTTTAATGCAAGAGTTCTCAGTTTGTCAACTCATGGTCAAGCCAACATGAAAAATATTGTGAGGACAATCCTGTGCTCTGACACTTTCTAAGTGGGTCTGACTTTTAAGAGTTCCGCTTTTCATTTATGTGCTGTGTATAATCCCATGTTTCCTTGTCTGTCACCTTCTCTAGGAGTGCCTATACAGTGCTGTCTACAATAACCACATCCAAATTCCTGCTTGGGAAAGCTACTTAAGGGACTTGTCCCATGAACTGCCTGCATCACACAGTAGATGATACATCAGTCATTTGGCCACCTGGTAACCATGGTTTATCACAGGATGTGTCTTATCACAGTGATGATATATAGATATACATATATCTGCCTTCTATCTGGTCACCCTACGGCTTTGGATGATAAGCAACCCGCTAGGCTAAAAGAGTCTGCTGTGGCTCTCAATATTATTTAACTTTTTTTCTTTCTTTTATTTTCTCTTGCAAGTTTTTGAATATAATATTAATTTAAGCTTTCAGTAATGATTTTATTTCTGAAAACAGATGGCTTTTTCCGAAAGAATTATTATAATATGAAATTCTCATTCCCAATAACTTGATCTTTCAACTCCTAACTAACCTTAATTTGTTGTTGTTAAAAATATTTGGAGTGCTTGACCCTGAAAAGAGATCAGTTGTGATAAAATTATATTAGTCAAAAATTTTCCCAAAGGAACTTTTTGAATGTCGTGATATAGACAACTGAGTATCAAATAGCAAGAAGCCTTTCACTATTTAAAGGAACACTGTAAGAAAGAAGGGAACAAACTCTTTAACAGTGTCTGCTGTATCTGGACAAGGGAAATAGTTTCAAACTAAAAAAGGGGAGATTTAGATTGGAGGTAAGGAAGAAGATTTTTATGATAAGGATGGTGAGGCACTGGAAGAGGTTGCCCAGAGGGAGGTGGTGGGTACCCAGTCCTAGGAGATATTCAAGGTCAGGCTGGACCAGGCTCTGAGCAACCCGATCTAGCTGTACTCTGTTCATTGCAGGGAGGTGGACTAGATGGCTTTTAAGAGTCTATTCCAATTCAAATGATTCTGTGAAATGTATGTGCACTGTTTTTAGGAGTTAAGTTACACAGACCTATACATGCAGTGGAAACAGTGAAATATTCCTGGGTTGGTTTTAGTTTGGGGATGTGAATTCTATGTTTACTTAATAGTTCCCTTTCTTGTACATTTTCTTCCACAAGACTTTTGAAAAGTAAATTTGGGAAATTCAATTTCTAGCTATGTTTACTATAGGAGATGTATTTTTTGCAGTTTATACGTTGTTTTTCGAGTCTTGTTATCACTACTCCACAAATCAATTAGATTTTCTTGTACTGTTATGTTTTGGGCCTATTCAATTTGTAGCTTGATGAATTCAGATGTACTCTAATTGCCCTTAAGTTTGAAAATATTTTTATATTTGAAAAGTTTGTTCTCTACATTTTAGAGCAATGCTTGGTATTTCTTGCTGACTTTTGTATTTTCCTCATTGTATGCATTTTCAGTGACTAATATAATATTAAAAAATGCTTCTCCTGCAGTTAAAGAGACATTGAACTTACTTACATGAGATTCTGCCTTTATTCACCACATGAAGTATCTGGAGAAGCACTTTAAGCCTTCATTACATTTGGTGCCATTCAGCACACAGATGTGCAGCAAACATGTCAAAGGCATCTTTACAAAGATGAAGGTTGGGAAGTGTTTGAGACAAGAGAGAATGCTATGGAGTTTATCATTTCCATAAATGGTTGTTATCATATAGACACTTCAAATTTATTACCAGGAATCTTGAGCACATTTGGAATTATGGTCTTTAGATTACCTGCCTTTCACCTACTTTCTTTTACCTGAGAAAGAACTTACCAAACTCCACCACTGAATATTTTTAACAGGACTGGATATTCCTTTTTGATTAGGTGAGGCTTCACCACAACTGCTAGGCTTGCAAGAATTTCTTCCTCTTTAAGCAGTGATGTCAGATGATTGTGCAGCAGTTCTGGGCACAGGGAAGTTAAGAAAGGGAAACTTTATTTGTGAAAACTCCTTCAAATGTTCAGAGCCTGTTGACTGCTGACCTCCAATTGACTCTGAAAAGTCATTAAAATGCACAAAAAGATGTGCAGACCATAAACAGCCATGAGACTCTTTTCTTCATGGAGAAATTATGGCGTGAGGCATGTTGAGCTCAGAATCCATGTCTTAACCTGTGTAAGCAGCATGGTTCTTTTGGGCCCCAAGGCTTCTTTTTTTTTTTTTTTTTTTTAACTGGGACATCAGCATGCACATAGCTACTTTGAGCTGTGCAGACATCCCTGTTGCATACAGCCACTGGAGACGAAGCTGGTCAGGGACCAGGTTCAGTGCCACAGCCCTAAGATAAAAGCATAATCCTTGCTAAAGTTGTGGGGAAGTGCTCCTGGGTCTGCTGTGGCTGGCTTCATCAGGGGGCTTAGCTCATTTGTCTGATGAGTGCTTAATTGTTATATACCAAGCATAATGATTCCTACCGTTGTGAGGATGAGAGGACCACTGTCAACTCTCACTCCATTCCCATTCTTGATAGCTACAAAGTTCAATATCAACAGAAGAGGAGTGTTCTTTCCAGAATTATTTTTATTTCTTTTAGTTCTCAAACATCCTCAGATTTTATGTAAGATAATATTTGATTTTTCTCATTAGTTCACCATCTAACCATTTTCAGACTAGCGTGTATATACGCTGTTCTCAATAAACTGTGACTGCTTTGCAGGTGCAAGGTATGGAGGTATACCTCCATAGGTTTATGATATAACATTTTTTAAATGTAGTGCTTATAAAGAATGGCAAGGTTCAGGACTTCTGACTGTTAAACCAAGATAATAATATAGTAAAATCACAGAGACAGCTGAGTCTCAGGCAATCATGCAAGATACAGATCCAACAGAACAGCAAAATAAGCTTCCAGCCAAATATTCTTCACAGAATTGTCTTATAACACGATTTTATCTGTAGATCTTAGACATTAAAAGGATGCAAAGTATCAGTACCTTCACTTTACAGCTGGAGAACTGAAGTACAAAAGGGTAACACAGTTTGCAGTAGTTGATAGCACAGAGACTCTACATCTCCTGAATTCAGATTTCCTACTTAAAGCACCATTTTTCAGCCAACAGGTCTATGGTAGAGCCTGGGGCAAGTCCATGCCAACACCTTCAGCTTCTAATTCTTCTGGTCCCCTGACACAAGTATGCATGTAATCATCCAAATACTACACTACAGGGGAAATACCAGGAAAAATATATGAATAATAAAGTTGTTTTTCTTAGGATTTTTGAGAGAAAAAAAATCCTTCTGCCGGTGTAAGCTGCATCTTCCAGTTCACCTTGTAGCCTGCAGTTCTACTTTGTGTCTTTCTGTCCCAAACGCTGAAGCTAGCAGCTGCATATATTTCTTCCCCAAACTGTCCACCTACCATTTTGCCAAAATTTAACACCCCATAGCCATGAAGGAAAAAACAGATGTATGCTCATATCCCCAGCCATTGCAGTTCACAGTCCTGAATGATAGCGCAAATTTAATTTATGGTCTAAACTAATACACTGGATCACAAGCAGGAATGACCAAAATGCAAGCAGACATTCCCTTTTGACATTCCTGTTATGAAGACAGTAAATGCCAAAAGGTGGAGAAAGCTTCAGACTAGGGCAAACTAATCTTTATGGGTTCCTTCCAACTTGTGATATTCTATGCTTCTATTATACATTTACCGTCTCAACAGGTATTGTTAGAGAATATGTGATAAATTCAGTATTTTTCAACCAGATGAGCCAAATAAAATTCAGATGCTTGAGAAAATCAGATGAAGCAATTGCAGAGCTGTTATTTCTGGAAGCTTCTGGAGTCCCAGCAGACTGGAATAGTACAGCTATGGTGACAGTCTTTAAAAAGGAGGGAAAAAATAGTGAAATTAGTAACAAACAGACAGCTTTCTTTTAAGGGAATGCATGACAGCAGAGAGCACTGGATGTCATGCACATTGACTTTAGTACAGCTATTTGAAACTCATATGACAATTGTAAATGAAAGACAAGAAAACATCACTTTCTTGAAACTATCCATGTGATGAGTGAAAAACTGTACTAAGAGAGTACTTATTAGTAGTTCACCATCATAACCACAGAACATGTGGAGTGGGTTTTCACAGGAGTCCATCTTGTTCTGTTTATTTTTGGTATTTTCATTAATGACCTGGATGATGGAGTGGAGAGGCTATTTATTAAATCTGTAGACTGAACCATACTGGGATTTCTGTATAGACAGGAATTCAAAAGAATTTTCAAAAATTGGAAAAATGATTGTAATACTGTGTTTTTACAGAGTTCAATGTCCAGTTTTTAAAGGTAATTATTATTATTAAAATAATAGTTTTATTCTCATCCAGGCCATTTATTATTGTTATGAGAGCTTCCGACCACTATTCCTTATATATCCTGAAACAACTGTAAAGTCACAGTCAAAATTGAGGAGCATTTGAAGAATTGAGATTCAGATAATTTTCTTAATCTTTGATAATTTCACATCTTAAGTAAAAAGAAGACTCTCTAGAATATACCTGTAGGAGTATGTGAAGCTAAATGGCATAAATTCAGCTTCATGCCTCACTGCCTTAGTGCATACTTTAGGTGTAAATACTCTTTCATAAAGGCCTCCTGCACAGCATTACTAAATTATATAAACTCGATTAATGTAGAATAAATGTGGGTTCAATTTAGCAAGCTGACAAACCTTGGCACTGTGCTCCGTACATTATTTGTCCTGCACTGTTCTAAGAAACATGTTTTTTAAAAAACAATTTACCTAACTGGCATGAATCATTATACTGAAAATAAATACAAAGATCCTCAGTGGGTCCTTGATGCCTCCATTTTCATTAGGAACTTTAACATCTATCTCTTTGTTTTATGCCTGTTACATAGAATTATAGTTCCCCCTGGAGACATTAGATTAGGGATTATAAAATCAATGTGGTGTAAAACCATTGTTCCAGCACTTTTGAGCCATCTCCACCGAATGAGAAAAGGGCAGCTGGACCCTGACCCACCTTGTGGGACAATGTTGCCCAGCAGAGCCGTCTCTTCAGGAAGTGCTAACTGGACAGCTTGCCGAAAGTTAGATAAGGGGTGTTACTAGCATTCACTGAGATACAAATAATTATTCAGCTATAAGTAAGGTACCACTGCACCCTGTAAGACCAAAGACAGACAGTTCAGTATGAGCCAAAAGGACTGGATCCATTGCAGTCTTATTTAGTTTCATTAAGATTCCATATTCGGTCAAGTATAGCTGATTTTCTTTAAAAAGAAATAATTACAATTGGCAACATCTAGAAATACTACATTCTTAAAAGTCTAATATTTGTGTGTATACAAATACATTATTTTTCTCTGATATAAATGTTAATTTTTGAATCTATTGACTATTTCTGTATGTTATGTGCTTAAGAGATTATTGAAAAGACTAGATGGAAATTACCATTCACCCATGAAATAAGAGTAGGCTGAAATCTTTTAAATGTCCTGATCACACAGCATAGCATATCCTTTCTGTTCAGCTCTGAAAAGGGACAAAAATGGTAAATTACTCCATGTAAAACTATACTTTTACAGTCTCTGCCCTAATATGCATAACAAAGACTTGGATAATTCAGATGGTTTATAATCAGGCATGTCCAAAATGGTTCCCAAACCATGAGAAAGCCTCCTATTAATCTGAGAGCCATTAATTTCCTCTCTTGGTCTTTATTGACCTGTACCTAAATATAAGCTAATTCAAATGAAATGATTGATTTCTATTAAACCAACAAGAACCTGAAAGCACCGTTACGAGTTTTTTTCTGGTAATCTCAACAGTTTATAGAACTCATTGACCTCTGCCATACATGTGGCATTGGTAGAAACACTGCCATTGCTGCATGTTTTATTAAGAGAGACACAAAGTACAGACGATACTGATACAATACAATAATTGCCTTGTAAATATTATTTGATATTGTTTACATAGTGAATTTGGTTTAATTACTGCAACTCAGGATGTTTTAAATCTTGATTTGAACACCCATCTGCATATTGAATTATATAGATGTCACTGTATGAACCAATACAGAGCTTAGGAAAACAGACATCAGTGTTATTGTATAGAGTAACAATACATTTGAGAGGTGTTGCTGTGAACATCTAAACACAGCATGCATTTCTTGATAAAAGTATTTTCTCTGGCAAGAGCAACACAAGAAAATGGCTCTGGTGTGATTCCTCTCCTATAACTCATTTTTCATGCTCTCTAGTGTAGTTTAAATCAAAAGGGAACTACTGCAAAGGCAACATATTTTTTCTTTTATTTCATGTTGGCAATTTTTTCTTCAAAAAGCTGTAGGTTCAGAACAGATGTAAAAAAAGCACATTCTATCCTTAAGCTTTAACTGCAACAGGGGAAGTCAAGCGGGACAGAACTGTGTCACCTCCTCCGTTCTTAGTCACAAACCAAACCCTGGACACTGCTCATCATGGTTCTCACACTGACATTTTCACCTGAAAAATGCTTGGAGCAAAAAGGCTAAACAGCTTGGGATGAGGGAGAATATCACCTCGTGTTGCTTCTCCTGTCCTCTGCCTAAATCCTGGGTATGTGCCCACAGGGAGGCACAGTCCCTTGGCCACCCTTCAGGCAACTGCTCATCATGAGAAAAGGGCTGTATGATCATAAGCAGCTGCTAAATGTCTAGCTTATGGCTGAACCTTTGGAATTCATTCTGAAAAATTAATATCACAAACAAAAACATTTTCCTGGGCTTCAAGGGATTATTAGAATTATTTCAGCTTATTACCACTGTCCGTTTTGACAAATTTAAAATTTATATCTCAACTTCCAATTTACATCCTCTAAACTCCAACTCAGTGGACACTTAATTTTGTAGATGTGTGAGTATCCCACATGGTACATTAGGAATCAACTCGAGGAGCAAGAAAAAAAAATTGTGGATGCAGTATCACGTCTATAGATTAGGGAATATAGGATAGCTGTATTTAAAATTCATTGCAAGATTTAGACACCAGACTGTCCAGTTCTTTTGTCCAAGCAAGAGAGATACAAGGTGCAAGGATTTGCAATTGTATTTCTGAGGTACTGTAGGTATCCTTCACTTTTACCAGTGAGGATCCTCTGGGTGCCAAACATGCAGAGCTTCCCCACCTGATGGCATCCTAAACCCACTCTGAAATCCCACACAAAATGTTTCTTAATGTTAATAAGCAGCCTGGTCTTTTTCCTTTTGTTTCCTATGCCAACATTTTTGGGTGGGTTTTTTGTTGTTGTTGTTGTTGTTTTTGTTTTGTTTTGTTTTTTTGTTTTTCCAGTAAATGGGAAGAAATATTTGCTTTCATTAGTGTTCAGTTTCTCCCATACACAACAAACCTTGTGGCCGTGCAGGAGGCCATGCAACAAGAACTTTTTGTTCGTACTTGAAGAAACATGCACTTACATCTCCTGCTTTTCAGGAAAATACTAGGTCCTAGGGTATTTTATGGTGAAACTTCACTGGTTCTTCCAGAACAAGCAAACTGCAGAACGTTAGCAAGCTCACCTGTATAACCTCCCTCTCATTGTGACATGGGACGGTGCCACCTTTGCAGGGCAATACAGCTCCCAGCTTGGACCTGCCCCTTTCCAGAAGCTTGGAACACGGACAGGAGTTCAGTCTGGTCTCGCCTTTCATGTGAATGTGCCCTGCATTTCATAAATCCCACTTTTTTTTTTTTTTTTAAATTTAAATTTTAGCTATTTACTACTAAAAATAACACTTCCAGCTTACATCCACCCTTCTCACAATGGGAGCTGGGAGCAAGGTGGATAAGCACCAGTGAGTTAAGCATACAGCACTGAAGCTCTCAGCTCTGCAAAAGGTTATCTGTGGTTCACATGTGAATCTTGTGGATGATTAAATAATTTGTATCAAACCTTAGTATTTTAGAGAAAGTAAAAACTGTTAATACCAACGGGTGTTGAATGCAGACTTTTTCTACTATATTGATTTGCTGTATGAACAGTGTATTAGAGAGCATCTAGTTTCTCCCTGTTTTGTTACTATATTTCTAAATAAGGGGATAAATAATACTGGAGCTTCGTACCACATTATATAGTTTTATTAACATTATCTGCATGTATCGAGAAAGAATCTGAACAGTGAGTTCATAGGGAAAGACTTTATTATCCAAAACACTTGGTTCTAAGATTTCAAGAAAAACAAATATTTGATAATACATTAAGTCTGTGATACAGTCTACCCTCTAAAAGTGATGACAAACAGCTGCTGAGAAAGATAAAAAATGGTAATTAACAAAGGGACACCAACATAAATGCAGCTAACAAAAATTGTTCTTAGTTACTGAAAATCACACATGAGCTGCTTAACTGTAAATACATGCATATTTTTTGAGCTTGTTGCAGTCATTATATCTGATGCATTGCTAAGTTTTATAGAAAATGTCATATGAATGTTAGAAATTCGTCCTTCAAAATGGGAAAATTGTCCATGAAGGATCTATAAGGCTTCAGTTCTTCAAACTCGTCAGGTCATCACTGCCAGTAGAAATGAGTGGCAAGAATACAGCTCATGTGCATAGAGCTAAGTCAAACTTTAAAGAGAAATAAAAAGAGGAGAATGGACAAATTCATGCAGCACAAAGTGAACTACTTTAAGATCATTAGATGCACCCAAAACATCACTGTATCTTCCAAGAAGACAAAAGATCGGATGGTTCACTAGTGTCAACTTTACATTAATGACATCAATCCTGCTGTTCTCTGAAGTACTGCACTGATGTGTGATTACTGCGAAAATGGGTGCTGAAACAACCTGAGATTATTAGCCAGGAAGTTCCAGCAACTGGGAGATGGTGAGAGTGGGGATGTGCATGGAGATGCGGTCATCAGAGAAGCCCATTAAGTTTCTCAGACTGCAGGCAGCCAGACAGCAAGGCTTCCATCCTGCCCTGAACCTATGCTTTCCATTGAACACTGTTTTGACCTCTCAGAAGAAACCAGAGATTGTGAAATCATGTCATTCATCTCTCATTTCTACAATAAAAGAGAGATTGATTACTGAGAGTCTGTTTGATATTTTCTGGGAAAATAAGATGGTTCTGAAGCTCAGTGAGGGCAGCCAGCAGGACACCACTTGAAGCCATGAGATTTTCTCTAGAGCAACCAATGGGGAGATCAGATGTGGCAGCTCCTCTCACAGAAAGGTCAAACAAAGCCTTTCCCCACCTGCAGGTGGTTCTGCAGAGCTTGTAGCTCCACCCTGACTGCAGCACTCTTATCTGATGGTGCGGAATCCCCAGCAAAGGGAAATGCTTACACTGTTGGCATTTTGGTGATCAAGGAATGGGGCAGGGTGGCAATACCTTTGTCTGAGAGATGCAGAGGAGGCTTTATCAGCCTACCTTTTTGAATCAAGGACAAACATACTTGCACTTAAAAATCACTTTCAGCAATAATATGATTATTCCCAGCAGGGGACAGTATGTGCTAAAATACAGCAGTATATACCTAATTATACAATTACACCCACACATCCTCGTCATCCCTCCTTGCAATTTTCATCTGAGAAGACAAGCAGAGCTAGAATGCAGCATTTTTTGGTGCTGGGTACAATTTCTCCCCGCCCATCTCCTCAAAATCTGAGTTTTTACGTGTGCAAATGCAGTCTTAATCTTCACCTAAATCCTAACATGCTCTGCAGTTTTAAGAGATTTTTTTTAATTGTAATTTTTTTTTTAATGTCAGTGGAATATACAGTGCAAATTTTTGAAGCTGGATATAGCTACAAGAGGTGAAATGTCAAAGACGGAACTGCACTGAGACTTGACTCTGAAGAATGCACCTTATACAAATGGGTCAAGGGAAGAGATGAACTACAGAAATAGCCTGAAACAATAAATAGTAGAATGTGATTCTAATACATAAGAAAAAGGAAATGAAAAGGAAAAATAGCATACATGACTAACACAATATATTTATAATACACAAGGTGAAATTCTATTTATTCTATTGTATTCACTATTATGAAAATACAAGCAGCTCAAGTAAAAAAAATATTTAATTAAAATGGGAAGGTTATTTACATATATTGCTTCAGTCATATCAGTATGTTAGCTTCTTAAGTTGCATCTATGTTCTAGGATATACTATGGATTTGTATGTAATGTGCATAGTCTGGAAAATCGGATGTAGCACTTTCCAAAGCCTACTTGGGTCATGCATGCTCTTGAATTAACATGAAGCACAGTTCCTTTGAGCATGTTGAAAACATTTAGTCATGCAAAGCCACGCAGTAAAGTTACATACTGGTAAACTTAACATGTCTGTACCAAAATTCTGAGACTATGTCAGTTGTGAAAATACAAAAATACAGTTTGTTGGCTATGTCAAACTAACATCTGTCACAGAAGATCCTGTTGGTGAAACAGTCATGTAGTAGATTGTGCTTTACTTGTGCGGCAGGCTGACGGGTTGCTGGTGCTCTCTCTGGAAAAGCAAAGCTTCTGCAGCTGTTTAATTTCAGGCTGGAGAATGCCCAGTTGTGGACGGGTAGGACTGTTCCATTTTTCTCCCACTGGTGATTTAATAGGTACAACTTACAACTCTCTTTTCATAGGTGGGAAAGTGGGCTAGTGAAAGTAATGAAACGTGGCTTATCTGTGCATCTGAACCCAGACTGCGCTGCATGAAAAGGTCAGAGTCTATCAAAGAGACTATTCTGAGGACATTCAATATAGATTGTTTACCTCACAGGTAAAGCAGCAAAAGCATTTTGACATCAGGCTCAAATGCCAACAACATCAAGACTCACATTTCAAATTTGTGATGTGATTTATATGAAGTGTCAGACAGAATGAAACAGAATCCTCTCCAATGCAAAATAAAAATGAAGATACTTCCATATTCCAACCCACAAGTTGAATCTCTCTCTGATCTAATGTGCGCTTACATATTTCTTCATAGTTGAACATAATTAGTGTCTTTAGGTCCACCAGAATATAAAATCTCTGATCAAGGTCCTACCGATACACATATGTTTATCAAAAAAGTCCCGTGTATGAGGGTAGTTCTGAAAGTAATGCCTCCTAATTTGTTATCTTGGCCCACAGTGTCAGAAGTGGGTGTTGGTGGTATGGCAGCAGAAGTTGAACCTTCCTGGCAGTATTCCATTACATTTTGTTGCTGAGCGACAGATGGCAGCAGAGGGGCAGTCTGACAGAATGGTGTCTGACACGGAACTGTGTATGGAGCAAAGGTGTGTCACTGATTTTCTCCATGAGGAAAACATGGCAGCCAATGACATTCACTGATACTTGATGATTGTTTACGGAGACTAAAGAGCAGATGTGAGCACAGCGAAGCCCTGAGTGGTGCGCCTTAGCAGTGGTGACAGTGACAGTGGATCACCTCCACTGGTGAGGATGTTTACAAGCACAGAATGCAGGCTCTTGTTCATCACTGTGAAAAATGCATAGTTAATGGTGGTGATCATGTTGAAAAATAGTGTTTTGTAGCTGAGAATTTGCTCTAGCAGATAGTTCTATTGTCCTCTTTGTATCGATTGTATTTTCGTGGATATAAATAGGAGGCATCATTTTTAGAGCAACATACATATTTCTGTAGTTGCTAAGTGCGTTCTGTTGTGGGAGGGGAAGAAGGGGGTGTGTGGAAGAGGAGTGCTGCAACCAGTATTTTCAGTGCAGTTAAAATCATTGGGAAGTTTAGCACAAACTCCAAGGGATGATGGATCAGGTTCTATGAATGCTGATTTCACCCTACTGCCAGTAAGACTTATAGCCAACTATGCTTTTCATATCTGAAAGGTGATATCCAAAATAAGGATTTCAGGAGTATCAATTCGACATTCTACATCAAAGTTGTGCTAGCCACAAATCTTCTTAAGGCTGAAGTAATGGAAAAGAGCACAGTAAATACAAGCTGCCTTTCTTCCTACATCCCCACCACATCACACAATTGCTAGGATATGAAACTCCAGCAAATAATCTGACAACACAAACATGAACACTTTAAATGTTTAAAATATCCTGATTACAACAGCATTAAATCTGTGTCCCTTTGCTTGGGAACTCTGGTCTTGACAGGGACTAAAATGGCTCTAAACCTCATCTCTTTTTCAGAATGCATTTCCTAGCTCCTGCTGTGTGGCATCTACCACTAATCTGACATGCCAGAACAGTGGCAGAACAAAGAGGAAACCACTGTTAATGTATTTATTTTCTAAATCTGCATAAAATGAGTATTTCAGAGCTGCACTATTCAACTTCTGACTGCAAAGTTTTGTCACCACTATTCAGACTTCAGTGTGGAATTTTATCAGTAAATGCAGAAAGAAATGGTAGCATTTCATAATCACATAGAGGTGATAAAGTGTGGGTCTGTTTTAATGGAGAAGCTACAACAAAATATGTGCGGGCATGAATTTCAAGCACAGTAGATGCTTTGCTCTAAGTACCTGTGTAGATGTTCTTCAATGCTAAGACTTCTTTTTTTTTTTTTTTTTTTTCCAGTTTAACTTAATCCATTTTCACAGTGGACTCCTATGGAGGAATTAGCGTCCACACAGAGAACACTTAAAGATATTCCAAGATATTTTCCAACTAGACAAGCACTAACTGATAATATATTTTAAAATACATATTTCCCCATAGTAATAAAATAACAAACCTGACTACTTTTTCAGAGGAAATTAGAGTTCCTCAGAGACTAAATCACCCCCATCTGCTGTTTTGCAACCCATGTTGTATGGCAGCCTCTCCTACTTAGACATGCTAAAACAGTGCATGAACAAAGAGCAGCTCTGGCACATGCATACATTTCCCAAATTTACATAAAATTAGAATTTCCAGAATGCATAATGTGCCAGCCATCTCTAAGTATTGTTAGCCTGACTTGTCTTTGAACTGGGCTGGTACAGTATTGATTATATATGAAAAACGATGTTACCTTTCCTGTAGAACATACTGTATTGCAGAAAATGTCACTAAAATTTGTAAAATGTGCCAAACTGTTCACATGCGTGTGTTACTGTCTTATTTTTTTCATTTAGGAATCGATTCCTCTATCAAAATTTTTGGCTTACCGTGCCTGGAAAATGAGAAATATAAGCAGCCAGCTCCATTCCCTGAAGCTCAGCAACCTTTCCAATTGACCAGAACGACTTCCATGTTGCCAGTGAATCACTTTGGTTCTTCCGGTGGGGCATTTTAGATACAAGGATGATTACGCTGTTGTGTGCTGCTTCATGTCAGAATTTTACATTACTTTTTAATATCTAGGAATGTACCTCACATGATGAATTGTTTCAGGTCTGGCCTAATGAGTGTTACTGGCATATCACATCTTTATTGCTGTTCTTTTGAAGACAAGTATGTGAGAAGAGGGGCTGCATTTCCCTCCATTAAGAGTAGAAGAAGCCGGTCTGAACTGCATCCAGTCAGTTGAGGGTGCGATGTGAGACTTATTATGAAATGTTCTCTGCATATAATAACACCATAGATTTTACTAGAACTCACACTGAAGGAAAATGAAACAAAAATGTAGTGAAAATGGTTGGAAAATATTCTACTGGTGTTATTAGTAAAATAAAAAATCTATTTGGAAGAAAATTGTCCCAGTATATATTTAAAAAGTACCTTGATATTTTTAAGAAATTCTTAGAACAATGGGACATGAAACATGCAAAAACTGTATGTTTCCAAAGTTCACTGTTTGATGAATTGTCTTCTGCTCTGATTTGTCCCAAAAATGTTAATTTAGCTTTTGATATTCTATTTGTATTCTATCAAGAGTATGAATTTTCCACACTTGACTGATCCCATTCAGTGTTTTTCATGGCACAAAAATGTAATATGCAATAAAATGTAGTATAGTGTATTTATTTATTTATGTCTGAATGTTCCCACTAAACTTCAGGTATTTCATGTTAATCGGATGAGTGTGGGCTAATGGGGTATCTCACAGCATATTGTTAGTTGCCACTTCATCTTTTGTCTAATTTATTCTCAGGAGCCCTTACTCAGTGGAGCTGGAGGAAAGATAGGAGATATTTTCATGGCCCTATTTCTTTCCAGGTATTTCTATACATGTGTCCTGTTCTTCAGATCCAAAGTAGTAATAGATCTAATTATTTATTTTATTTTTGTTAACTAGAAAGTATATTTTATTTTATTTTTCAGTTTTCCCAGTGTAATTATACACTCTGGCCTTACTGCCATGAATGTCTATCTTCACGGTTGAACTATTAATACTGAAAAAGCTTTCAGGGACATTGTACAGACATTGTTTTTGTCCTTACTGACAAAAATTTCTAAAATCAGGAGACTTTATTTTTCTATCTACTGATAGGGCAGGGGAAAGAGCTTTAAACTTGAGAGAGTACGTTAAGATTAGTTATTAGGAAGAAGTTCTTCTCACAGAAGGTGTTGAGGCAGTGGCACAGCTGCCCAGAGAAACCATGGATGCCTCATCCCTGGAGGCAATGAAGGCCAGGTTGGATGGGGCCACAGGCAGCCTGAGCTGGCGGGTGGAGCCCTGCCCATGGCAAGGGGTTGGAATGAGATGGTCTTTAAGGCATCTTCCAATGCAAGCCAAACAATGATTCTGTGATTTCTTAAAAATTGCAGGGGTTTTGGGATACTTTTTTGGTGGTTTGTTGGTGACTTTGATGTTTTTTTTTTTTAACGTTAGTATTGACTTTCACAGAATCACAGAATGGCCAGGGTTGGAAGGGAATCATGAATCTCCAACCTCCCTGCCGCATGCAGGGCCACCAACCTCCCCATTTAATACTAGATCAGGTGCCCAGGGCCCCTTGAACACCTTCAGAGGCAAGGCCCCTTGAACACCTCCAGGGACAAGGCATCCATAGCCTCTCTGGGCAGTCAGTTCCAGCACCTCACCACTCTCTCTGTAAAAAACTACTCTTAACCTAATTGGGGATAAAATCTTTTCTAAAGATGCCCTATGAATAATAAGGTTATATAATGAGCAACTGTTAAACATGGCTTCCTCACTCATATGGAAACCTCTGTAACTCAGTACTTACATTCACCACTTGTGAGTTACTGATGTCTCTTCTCGTAAGAGGGATAGTCATAATTTAGGGTGAATTTAGCATCCCTCTATTCATGTACATTAGTGTTTCATGTGTATATTATTGTGTTTACAATCTAGTTTGTTACTGTGCTTCATTTGGATTTTAAATATTCTGAAGATCTTTTGGATACAGAAAATATGCCATGATAAAGCTACTACTTCTACTTCAAACTACCAATTAAAAATCCTTAAAGATTTCTGAAAAGTAAAAATAGTTGTTGTTTTTGGTGGGTTTTTTTCAGTTACTTTCAAATACTCTCAATCAGGTAATGTAAAGGAGCCTATCAAAAAGGCAAAACAAAACAAAACAAAACAAAACAAACAAAAAAAAACAACCATACATCTAATTCTGTTTTTCTTTTCTAAAATCCCTTAGAAAGGAGATACAAACTCCAGCTAGGTTGATGTTTCCCAGAATGTGTTATTCTGTGACATGGCAACTATGCAAACACTTTATATTAGTAAACCGACAATCAATTTTCCATAGCATACAATTCTGTTTTATTTTTTGTGACTCCATTCCTCAGTATGTAATGGTTTCAGAGAGTAAGAAGTTCAGTAAGAATTCTTTTCAGTATTTTTTACTCAGTCTAACGCAGCACAATTTTCATGCAAAAACATGGTAGCAATGTAACATTATATCATGAGCTTTAGATGGTGTTTCTGCTCAGAAGATAACAATCATAAGGAAGCTGTGGCTTACCCACTTCAAGTGATTTTTATCTGTCTTTTGACCCACAGCTATTTCACAGGCAGAAAAGAAGTCTGAGTACAAATATTGCACACGAAGCTGTACTTTTCCTTATCTTGGGAACACTGTTATACTTTTTCACTATATCTGAATTTGTTTTACACAGTACTGTATTAGGTTTCCCATACCAAGAGTAATACAGAGCTAAACTAAACATCTGACTTGATAAAGACTGGAATCACCTTCAAAGTCACACCCCATGCCTTGTATTCCAATTTAAAGCAGATGTTTGAAGTACACTGATTCCTGGGTTAAATGTTTCTGAATACAAGTGAAACCTGTGTTACAGAATCGAAGACTATTTAAACAAATCATGAGCACAGCACCGCAAGTGTACCTTTAGAGGCTCACACATTCTAACGTTTCTGCCTGAGAGGTTCTGATAAGGAGTGCTTATTGCAGTTTCTAAAGGCAGTAGGAGGTAAATAAAGGCAAATCCCCAGCAATCAAAGATTGATGATAATGGGAGTTCTGAAAGGTCAGAAACTCACTCTCCTGAAGGGAATGCACCTAACTTGCCTAGGTGAAGGCCTACAGAGACATGAAATTACAGTCTGTCGCCAGAAATGCTGCCTGAAAACTAACAGCAAACTTATAGAAACAGGCCACGCTGTCACACCTGAAGACCTTTGGACACATAAATAGTAAGAGACAATTTAGTAAATTATGTTTGTGTTTAAATTGCTTTGAGCTCATTGTATCCATGATGCAGGTGGCAGTCCAGGTCTGACAAATGTGTGAGTATCCCTCCCCCGACCTGGCTTGTGGGGTCAGGATGCATTTGACTCCTTACCATATGACTTGGAGGTGGAATGAACAAATCCAGCTGAGTTCAAGGAGAACAAGCTCATGAAAATCTGGTAGGCATTTGCAGAACTGGGAACAATTATAAATGTCGTAGCAATGCCCAGCTGATCTCCCTGGAATCAAATTTTCTCCTGCCACATGTATGTGTGTACCTTGGCCAGGTAGAACCTGAACTGATTTCATGCAGTTGCACTAATTCTCTTCTTGCTTCACAGTGCTTTCTGCTTTGAGTCCATTACTATTAGGACACAGGAACCATCTCAGGACCAGCAGTTTACCTGCGCTGGTGAGTATTATTGAATACAGAGGACAGAGGTCCTTCGTAGCTCTGTGGGAATTAGAGAAAGTCTGGAAACACAAATCAGAACCAGAAAGTCCATCTGCCTCCTTGCATAGAGAGCTGAGTGTCTGTAGTTTCTTCAGCTGTGTTATAAAAGTTTTAATGCAACACAGCAGCACTACCTGTCCATTACTTGAGATGTGGAAAGCTGTTTCTTCTCTAGCATACTTTTGTTTTTGAATTAATATTACTGTGCTTTTAAAAGGCTGGCTGGTGACAGAACTGCCCTGCAGTGGCTTAAAGGAGAAGATTCAAGTGCAGAAAAAAATACTGTCTTGCCAAGCTGATTTCAGTGAATTGGTGTCAAAACTATTGTCCTGAAGGAGAATTTATGGATTCCACAAAATAAAAATGCTAGTTGAAACCTAGGATACAGTGAAATAAGTATTGTGGTTACGCACGAACCTGCACATGTGGTTTCCAAAGAAAATTGTTGGGCTTTTTGAGCAGGGGAAGATCTGCAGTATTGCATATTAGACATCTCCTCAGTCAGCAGCCACCATCTACTAGGAGAAGCAGTGCTGGATCATCGTTACCCTATGATAATTAATGCAAAATTAGGATTTTTGTGAAGAATGAAAGGTATGGTTACCACCCATGTAAATAAAAGAAGTCCCAGAGTAAGTCTCAGAGGTCCAGAACCTTTAGGGTACCTGAGGTCTGTTCCTCTCAGCCACCACATGCCACCATTCCCTGATATTTCAGGCCACGTAGAACTTTTAGCATCAGTGACTTCTGGCTAAAAACAAAACACTTGACTGCATGGTGCTTCCTAGCTCTACGTTTTGGGTACGAATCTTCTATCTCGACTGGGACAAGAGCTGTGGGCATGGCATCTGTCTTGGCTTCCCATGTGAGTAGGGAAGCTGGATGTCTCCTGGGGCACAAGGTGCGCCATACACCAAGCTGGGGTGTTCAGGGTACATGGCCTGAGACATGCCACCTATGGTTGACTTTTAGACATGGGCAGAGTCATTCTTTGAAAACACACTGGGTTATACCAGATCACTGCTATTATAATTTGTAAACATTTTTTACTCTTACTCTACGAACTACGTAGAAAGGGTAGTTGTAATACTGAGTTGAAATAAGGACTCATCATCCTGAAAAGACTGAGGAACACTGGCCTAGAACACAAAGAGGTTATTAATGCTTTTGAAAAATATACCACCTGAGCTTGAGTCAATAGTCAGCGAGGCAATTAATAAAGAGCAAGGCTAACAATATATTTGTACTCTCTTTGTGTACAAAATGTAACTGAACAGACATAAAATCCATCCAGCCATTGTCTTTCTCTTCCTGTGGCTGTGATGGAAAGGAGATGAATGGATTTCAGAGTGGTTTCCTATACAGTGGAATCTTGTACAGTATCCCATTAATATTACAGAATAGGGTTGGTACTGCAATGAATTACCTAGACAAGAAGCTCTATACATACTTCTCGATCACTCACGCAGGGTATGTGACTAGACTCTCATACAAACTCACCAGCTTTCCACAGAAATAAAATGCAAGTTTTTTTCTCTGGGAAAGTTAGAATCCTGTCAGTTAAAAAAAATAATAATAATTTCACATTAAGGCTTTTTATGCATTTATTTTGTCATGTTACACTGCAAGAAATCTCTCACTTCAAATTGAATTTTGATGCATGCTGTCCATTAATTTCAGAGCACATTGCTTCTGCTTGCTTTGTCCCCATAGCCCCAGCTGCACGCTGCCTCCTTCCTGTCTTCACACCAGCACATCTTTTTGTGCAGTGAGCCAGGTTCTGTTAGTTACATTACTTTTTCTGGCATTTTGGGTAGACATTGAGCTGAATGGTAATTTATGTCAGGTTTAAGCAAATGGGTACAAACCAAATCAAGTTTGCTTTATCCATATTCCATATGTAGTGAGGTTGTTTCCAAGCCAGAGCTGTATTCCAGCACAGATACATATCTGTTTGTACATACCCTGAATCATTCAGTACCAAGCAAGTTTTAAAGTTGTTTCAGAATAATAAACATTAGCTCCAGGGGTTTTGCCAAAATAAACACAAAATCAAACAGAAAGCAGACCTTTCTGATAGCCAGTCTGTATAGGGCTGTTCAAACAGCTGGAGCACCTGCTGCTGCCAGTCCCAGTGCTGCCAGTCCAAGTGGAAAAGCATAAATGCATTGCAGTATTCATGGTAGGTAATGCATTTTGGTTGCAGGTGATAAAAGAGAGGAGCTGCAACAATCGCATCATGCTTTGGTGTTTCAAGAACCTTGGACTATAACCTGAGAGGCAATGATTCCTTCTTTATTGAATAGGCAGACAAAAGAAGATTAAAAAATATAAGGTGAAAAAATATTGGGATGCATAAGCAAAGCCATTCTGAGCTGTCTGTCAGCTCTAAGCAGCTTTTCATTCAATTTGGTCTCATGCACTGACAGTTTGTTTATGTTGCAGGTTTATTATATCAAAAATGTTGCCAAAATGCTGTTTACACTCAGGGCATGCTTTCTGACTGTGAAGCAACACTAATCTAACGGAAAAAAATAACTAAACACAAGCAGAAATCAAATTCCAGAGCAAAAAATATTGCTAAGAAAAAGATGCTACAAGTGACCAAACATCAGATTACAAGAAGACCTATTCAATGAATGCTGTTTTTGCTGCACAAACTTACTTAATCTTCCATCAAGTTATTTTCTATATTATCCCCACTTTCAATACACTTCATTTTGCATGCTTTAAAGGTGGTCACAAAGAAAAGAAAATCATATTTTAGAATCTCTGGGAGGCAGGATTAATGAGTGGCTTAACCTCGGTTCCTTTGAATGGACACTTATTGATCCTCTCAATAACATAAAGAAGTGAATGATGGAGAATTCACTTACTCACTTTGTCTAGCCCACTCCTCTGGTATGGTGGACTAAAAAGGATAGAGACTAATGGTACTGACATTGTGAAAGTAATATATGAAGCCCAAGAAACGTGTATTTAATACAGCAGGCAATCTTAGTTTCCTTTTACATTCTTACTTTTAGAGTTATATTAATGCTATCTTACAATGCAGAATTTGAATAAATTCATACAGGAAAATTATGTCAGAAGCAATTTCCTTTTTCAATGACAGCTGAGCTTTACCACACTGGACATTTGAAATTCGATTTGTGTTATTTCTGCAAAATCTAGAACAGAAGCATCAGCAATAATTATTTGGAAACCACATACCTGTACAGTTTTAACTTTATTTCTAATGCAATTATAACTGTAGCATCTGAGTGAAGCACCAATGGCCTTTTCAGAGATCTATGCTGTGACCTTTCTGTAGCTGCATCAGTACTGCTGGGCTGCCCAATACAGCATTGTTTGTCTCAGTGCAGTGTGTCTCAGAAGCACATCTCACAGTAACAAGTTAATGCTTTTATGAAATAAGTTTCTGAGCAATGCAGGGTGCAACAACATTTAGTGAAATAACAACAACAATAAAAGAAAAATCAGCATTTAACCAACATTCTGTAAATCTCATTCTCGTTTAGCCTGGCTTACTACAGATTTAGGAGCAACTACAGTATCCAAGAACAAACTTTGTAATCATAGAATCATAGAATGACCTGGGTTGAAAAGGACCACAGTGATCATGTATTTTCAACCCCCCTGCTATGTGCAGGATCACCAACCACTTAGACCAGACTGCCCAGAGCCACATCCAGCCTGGCCTTGAATGCCTCCAGGGATGGGGCATCCACAACCTCCTTGGGCAACCTGTTCCACGGTGTCACCACTCTCTGCGTGAAAAATTTCCTCCTAATATCTAACCTAAACCTCCCCTGTCTCAGTTTAAAACCACCCCCCTTGTCCTACCACTATCTACCCTCGTAAACAGCCATAATCACTGATACAAACTTCAAATTATGATATTACATCTCAATAACTCAAGAATTTTATGGTTGCTATTCAGCACGCAGTCTTAATCATCCTAATTTTATACAAATCAACATCCTGACTCCTGGAGAGGATTTTGATTGACACAGGTGTGAAAGCAGCAGTGGGTCCTTCTGTGCAAGCACTGCAGGTGTAGATTCTGTGCTGAGTTATGACCCCACAGTGCCCTGTCAACTGCGGCGTGACTACATCATGTGTGAGACATCACAGCTAATATTTCCAAAAGCACCTCCTGTGCCCATCCGAAGATGCCTGGCCCATATTCTATTTCAGCCAAGCACTCAAAATCACAAGGCACCTTCACTAATGTGCCAAATGTTATGCCTCTTTCCTGACATTTCACTTGTGAGCTCCCGTATCATTTTTTCCCACTGGCCTGCTTAAAGTCACATCTCTACCCGATGGCTTGCTGGAGGAGCTTGCACTGCACTCAGTTGAGCTGCAGAGGTGCTGCTTACATGAAAGAGATATGGCCCAGCAGGATGTAGTGCTTCCCATATTGTTGGTTCTCTGCTACATCTTAATCAACTGTAAGGAAAGGAATGAGCTGTGCAACATGAGTTTGAACTCTGTATCCTGTATGGCAATCTGGTTGTTAGCCAGAGAAAATTCTACTGCTTTTTCAGGCTTCTGTTCTTCTCTGAGATACTACAAATCCTCACTGCTAAATAACACCTTTGAAGAGGAAGGGAAATAAACATGGACCTTCCATGTGAGATTTTCTAGATATCCATATGAGGGCATAAGGTGGGGCTTTGGCAAAGGCCACGATACCAACCAGGCACCAAACAGCACACATGAGCATCTCCCCAGATGCTCCCACACAGAAGACAGGGGACAATGCATCCCACACCATGCTGCTGCCTGCAGATATATTTTTTGTCATGTGAACTTACATTGCTCTAGCTAGGACATAACAGCTGTGCAACAGATCTTAACCTGTCATAGCTTCATTTTTCCCCATTCTTTAAGAAGCAGGGTTCACTTCAGCCCTGAGACTAATTCTGTTTTGGGACTGGTTCAGAATAATTTATCCCACACTGAGTGCAATCCCCTTTTGAGTGGAAGAAACCAATTCTTATAAGATTTATGCTGATAATAAACCATTGACTTTAAATGTGGTGTTTTTTTTTTTTTTCCCAATTAAAATAAATTCTAAATTTATTTTATAGAAATAAAAATATCTTGCATTTTTACCCCCTACATAAAAGTCTAGCTTTAAGGTGTCAAAATCTTTCAAAAATCATTACAAACCAGCAAGAAGGAGAAGTGAAAAACTTTTATCATTATTGTAAAATTGCAAAGTCTTACAAAAAAAGAAGCATTTCCAAATTTTCATTTGCCTACAGTGCCTGTTTTTTGTATTTTTCTTTTTTTTTTCCACAGCACAATCAAACCAAACACCTGTTTGAATTTAGCATATATCCAAACAAGAAAAAATACTTTTTTTTTTTTTTTTTTTGACAGTGAGAATAATTAACTACTGGAACAGATTATCAAAGATACAATACATTCTCATTCTCCCTCCTTAAATCAAGAGTAGGTTCATTTTTAAAAGGCAGTATCTCTCATCCTGGGATCATTATTTGAAGCACCGTGATCTGTGCTATGCAGGAGATCATAATAATGATGGTCATTTTTTTGCCAGAGATGTCAAACAACATTTTGGCTCCTGGGCCTCTCACATCCCACATCCCTTAGCTCTGGCTCCTGTCAGCTGCCATCAGCCTACACTTCCCTGTTCCTGCAGATGAGACAACCAGTAGGTTTTATAGATATTTGTCCCTACGTGGTTGGCACCTCTCACATTGCTCCTATTATATAAATGGAAACTCGGCCCATAAAATCTCCACACTTGTTAGAACAAAAATAATATAGCAATTGCTCTGAAAATGTATTACAACAGAAAACTAATATGCCATATCTTTTATTAAGATGTAAGGGATCAATTAAGAGGTGATTTGGCCATCTTTCACTGATTTCACTACCTCAGTTCCTTTGAACACATCACTGTTACTCCTTAGAACACCTTGTTATGCCAAGAGGTTTTCAAATACTGAATTAAAAGCTGTCTCAGGCAGGAAAAAATTGCATACTTGCTGTAAAGCAGTGGGCCAAATTCTGCTCCAGTACCACTTTTCTCTTTTTCTGTCCTCAGTGTTTCCCCCTTGCCATGAGTGTCAACTGGACATAACTTTTTCTTAAAGAACCAAGGGGTCAGAAGCATGGAGATCTCAGCTCACTGAAAGACAGAGCCAGCCACCCAATGTTTCATCACACAAATCCAACCCACCTTAGCCCCATCCTACATAGGGCAGATGCTAAGCAGCAGAGCTGTTGCTGGCCTGAGCAGCACTTGTAATTTGGGAAGTGTTTGTTGTTTGGAAGTTCACCCAAGGATATTATGCTACAGTGTTTTTTCTCTGTCCTCTCTTCTGCTTTCCTCTCATTTCGTAGCTCAAAATAGGTGTCTTCAGCTTCTGATGAGAACTCAGGATCCTCAGAAAATACCCTTGTTGTATCTGTGATTTTATTTGGTGTTTTTAATTTCTGCTCAGTTTCAAGGCACAAACAACTAGCTGTGTTTTTAAGTATCTTGTTACGAAAAAATAATTCATCTCAAAATACACAGCCTTCATAACACAAGCACAAGTAATAATAGCAAGGAGTTCCTTTTAATGCTATGTAGTGAAATAGATCATCACTGTAACAAAATCTGTAGCCAGAATTACCCAAAAAGTCATACTGTGAAATTTGTTAGACTTTCCAGTCTCCCTTGAGCAACACAGACCTGCGCCAGGTCATGTCTTAGGTATGTCAATTTCAAATGAACATTTTTTGTTGTTGCTTTCCAGTGCTTAGACTTCTACAGAAAATATTTTCCAGTGTTAAACAGAGGGAATTAAGTATTTTAAGCTGCAAAAAGACACAGTGGAACTTACATTTATATATATATATATATATATATACAAAATTTGTATGAGATCAATAAGATTTTATGAGCAAAACCAAGTGAAGAATTTACCTGAAGTTTATACAATTCAGATTGTGTTCTGTGAAATAATTTAGTTGGGATGACTTTAAGTCCTTCCAGCCTCCTCCAGCATTACTCAGTCAATGTATGAGCAATTTATTCCTCCCATCCAAGCAAATGTGAGCTCTTTGTGCCATACTCTGAGCCTGCCGAAGACCAGTTGCCCATCGGAGTGGTTCAGAGTAGTTATTTCCAGGGAAGAATTGACAGAGCATTCAACCACTAACACGCCTGACAGTATGTTTAACTATTTCTCATGCTGACCAAGACTCCACTTACCAGCAGTGCATTATTTAGATATACTTACAGCACAGCTTTTGCAAAAGCCTTCATGACAAAAGGGGGAATTATAGCATGAATAAAAAGAAGCTTTCCCAGAAATGCCAAATAGGAGGAAAAATTCCACAGAGATAGAAAGGCAGCCATTAGAAGGATTGCAGTTTTCTCCCTGAAATCTTGAGCATCTGTAGTACTTGAAGAACTCCTGTCTTTTTAGAACAGTGGTCACTGAATAGGGCCAGGAGTTTGATTTCACTGCTTGAGTAGTCACTTCTCTCCAGGCTTTCCATCACAGAGCTCTACTTGCTTGACTGCCAGACTGCCAGCACCAGCCTATCTGCATCTGTCTGCTTTGGGTCATTATTTGCTTACCATTAACAATAAATAAATAAAATAATTAATTAAATTATAAATAATAATAATAGATTAAATAATCCTGTGATTTCTATTTGCACATGAGTAAAATATGTTATATATTTGCATAAGAATGCCTTTGTGCTCAGCAGAAGTATGAAAAGCCAAATGCACTAAGTGTAATGTTGAATTGAAAGTGAGCGCTACTGTAATCTGAATGTTTAAAAGGATGTAAGTATTAAAGAATGGGCTGCTTGAAAAGAAAGTTCTCTTAATTATAGCTCTGCTATCAAGCAGGAGGCAATATACTGCTGAGAAAAAAACAAGATAGGAATTGATTAATTTATTAAAGAATAACACTAACGTTAATTTCAAATTGCTATCTGTCCTCATACACTGATGAGTCTGGACAATGTTAGCTTATATTCTGTAAAGGTCTCAAGTGCTTAAAACAAGAATTGGATGCGGCTGTGTTACGTAAATCTAAACTCATAATCTAGTGACTCATGATGGTTTTTTCCCTGTAAGGCAGGATCCACACTCTGCCCTGACCATCCCCATCAGGGGACCTGACATACAGCTGACATCCCTTCCTCCCTGAGAGCATGGAGAAGGAAACACAGCTGTGCAAGGAGCAGTAGGGCAGCCCAGTCTTTCCCAACCTGAAGTTCAGAGCAGAGATCTCACAGGGGGAAGGCTTTGCAGACCACTGGCACCTCTTCCCCACCACATACATTTACTCATGGCTTCTGACTGATTCAGGATTTATCTAGACTCACCAGATGTGTTTCTGTTCAAAACAGAGATGAGACTGCAGTCAGTAGGTTTCTGAGATGTCATTCTGAAATGCCTCATTTTCTGTTGCATTGCATAGAGAGCATAAAGGCATTATACTGTGAGACTGTTATACTATATATACATAGAGAGCTGTGGGTTACACTCCCAATTTGTAGGTACCTGGGCCCTTCTCCAGGCAACTCCCAGGCAGTGAAGATGACTTGCCCACAACAGTATGACTATCTTAAATATCACACAAATCAAATAAATGTGAAAATTGTGATGCTTAGAACGTAGTAAAAAGTGTGGCTTTATTTACATACAACAGAAAATGATTTTGTACTGTTTATTAAAATTAATGAGATTACAGTTGCCATCAATTTAATTTATAATCAATGTTTATTGACTTTGTAAGTTCTTTGCTTTTGTAGAAGTAAAAAGAAGGTATTTCATGGCAGGTCATGCTATTGCTTTTTTCTATTTCAGTCAACACACTTTTTGAAAAATATGGTTTGCTTCTCACTTGATATGTCCGTGCTAAAAGATGATGTACAGCTACAGGTGTAAGTCTATCCAGATCAGCTAGTCTAAAAGGTCGCAGCAGCAGTTTCTAGTGTTGAGTTTCTTGCGCTTTGTGTCTCACAATGTTTGACAATTTCAAGACAATGAACAGCCTATTTAAATGTTTCTTTATAACAAATTACATATCATGTAATGAATAAAACAGTTCATTACCGTGTACTTGCAATTTAACGCACACATTAGCATAAGATTGAGGGCAAGCATCTGTGCTCCAGGACATAGGTGCCTTAAGTGATTGGTAATGGTCACAAGTGGGTGTCCGTGAAATACCCCAGCAAAGCAGGCAGTTGTTAGCACGTCCCAGCCGCTGTGTCCAAACGCTCTGCATTTGCAGCAGCCTGCCCTCATTGCCTGCAGTGCTAACAGAGGCATTGCTTTTACTCCCAGGAACACAACAGTAATCAACTGGCTTTCTATTACTGATGCTTTTGTTATTACTGGTATAGTGGAGGGGAAAATGAAAAGGCACTGCCTGGGTTTGTGCCCTTTTCTGGAGTGCAGCATGTCTTTGAGAACAATGATGTGTTGGTCACAAGCTCAACCAAATTCAGAATTCTCCTCTTTCTGAAACTCTATGGAACAATGCAGATGTACTTGTTTGCTTCCTCTCTTATTGTTTTCCTTCTTTCTTCTGCCCCTGAGCAGCCTGGAGTAATTAGGGAGGCAAGAAATGTACACCAGAGTCCTCCTATTCTTGTCATCTGTCAGTGGTGGATCTCGACTCATCCATGCCATACAAGGGAACAAAAAAGCATGTAGCTTGGATGAAGAAATAAGAAGCTTGTGAGGAGTTTGACCAGGACTTTTCCCCAAACAGATCACTGTTGCTGTATTTAAAGAGTTCAGGCTGCTTCTAATTGTCCCTGATTGCCCTGGGAATAGGGAGGCACTCCTTCCTTATAAGGGGACCTTAATTATTAAACTGACTCCTTCACTATCTATCCCTTGGCAGTTCTCATTCCCACTTCAGAGAAAGAGGGGAAGTATGGAAGTATGAAGCATTCTTCCGTCTTCCCTTGGAGAAGTCAGAGCCAGGAGAACAAGTGGTTGGCATGCTCAGCCCCAGAAAGATTCCCCTGGTGAAAAGGAGAAGAAATTTTTGAGTAAATACAACCAGTATATGAGACTACAGATCCTATGATTTCCCTTCCATCACACAGAAGAGGATATGCAAAGGCACACTTGTGTGCTATGGTCCCTGCGAATCTGAATGTCCTTCTTTAGTCAAAAAAATAAAGAAACTCATAGATAGTTCTGAGCTGTATGAGGCCACGCAGGGAGTACGAGAGCTTGCTTACTTACAAACGTTTTTGAATTTTCTCACTGATATCTATAGCCTGATTTGTACTACGCATTCCTTGTTCAGTGCTAACACCCATAGTTTCCTGTCACTGAGGTCTGAGCTGAGTAAATGAAGGGCTATAGTATGCTGAGAATGAGTCTTTGGTTCTGGTCCGCAGAGCCATACTCTGATCTGAAATCACTGAATATTACGGTCAAGGGCAAGATATTATCTGCCATAATGCATTAAGTAATAACTGATAGCAGTTACTAAAAGAAGTTAGCTTATACTTTCATTTTTACTACTTCGATTAGCTATAGTATAGCTAATACCATATTATCTGCACAACCTACTCATAACTTTATTAAACTCTCATGTTTTCAGGGAAAGCTATTCAGAAACTTTCCAATTAGCCATTCTGTTTATTATTTCTTCTTCGCTCACCCATGAATTCGTCTTTCACCTTTCTGCCCTCTTGTACTTGCATCACTTACACACATATGCACACATGTCTTGCATGTACTATTAAGTCCTACATACTTCACTCATTAAATGATTCAACTCACTTAATCCATGCCTGTTCAAAACACAGAAACTACCAGTTCCTTCAATCTACCCACCCTCTTTCATCAATATTGTTTTAACTCAGACTTCTGAATTTTTAATTTTGGTCTTCAAATCGCTCCCATCCCAGTGAAGTTCAAAGCTTTGGATTACCACCTCATTTCTGAATCCTCAGCAGAATCAAGATCTCCTAGTTCAGCAGAACATCATGAGTCCCCTCACTAGGTACCTCTATGGTCTCCTTTGCTCTCTGACAGTGCTCTCAGAAGAACTGCAAGTTCAGTCCATTGATCCAGTCTGTGTAACTCAACTGAGCAATCCTGACCATATTTAATCAAGAGGGGCCTGACCATAGAAAGCAAGTACAAAACCAAGCTCTTCAAAGAGTACAGTGGGTTTATGCATTGGTGATGTTATCCCTTTACCTACAATACCTTCATGGCTAGAACTACAGTCCAGTGCTGATTCACAAAACCATAGTGTAGGCCAGGAAGATAGATTTTATACACTAAGGAAAAAGGTGACTTGATTGAGGAGATACGAAAATCCCCATGTAAATACTGTACTTGATCTGATTAGAATTTCACACAAAAAATGCTCAAACTGGTCTTGGAGTAGGGACTGTATCCAAGTGTTCCCACTTAGATTAACGTTCCAGTGCATGCTTTAAGAGGTTAAACTTTTCTCCAGTCCCAAAACTCGGAGATTGTTTTCTGCAGTGCTCTGCTTATGAAAGTAGCGGCTTAGTTAGTTACTTCACTGCACAAGAGGGCTGCAGGATATGAAATCTGATCTGATAAAAATATTTCCCTGCAACCCAGCGTAAGTATCTAATCACCCTGACATGGCCAGGGTATAAGACCTAACTCTGCCATCAGGGTTTCCCATTAGATAACTTTGGCTGCTCCCTATTCAACACAATGTCTATTTTCATTCTCATTCATGGATCTGATGACTAGAGAGCTTATGTGCTTAATTCAGCTGTGTAGATGTTACTCAGGTACAGAAAAAAAAACAAACAAATACAGACACAGAACAATGTTGTATAAACCTTCCTTTCCTAACAGATTTAGTTAAGATTCTGCATGCCTTGTTTCTCATTTTCAATATTACATGGACCTTTGGAAGCCTACAGCTTGTTTCTGCAGCCTTATTTCTAGTGTCACAACAAAAGTCACTGATGGATAAGGAAAAGAAAGCAATTAACAACATCAAATATTTTGGGAACTAATGATGTAGTTTGTTCTCACTATCTCCTAGCAAGGTATCTGGATATAGACTTTCTTCCCACTCCTCTCCCTGCTGCCCCAGATTTCTACGTAAGTGAGTTCAATAGATTGTAAATGTTGTAATACGAAAATTAATTTGTTACATGTACAGTTCAGATAATAGTGATGGGACATACCTCTCACGGTATGGGAAACAGTTATCTTGTATACCTGTAGCAAGCAAGCCTTTTTCCAGTATACATTATTTTTAATCTTTATATTGTGTAAGAGTTGAACCTTTTGTGGCCATGGGCCTGTCACATGAGATCATATCTTCCTTCTATAGGGAAGCCTGAAGAAATAACTTAAAACTATTAGAAATAAAACTACTAATTGTATTCCTAAGGCCTAGTAGGCAGCAAAGCATCGACACATCATTTCTTCCTTGAAATAAGTAAGAGTTGAATATTTTGAGAATGTTATGAAGCTGTTGTTTTCATACTACAAACAAAAGTAAGAGGATTTTTAAAGGATACCTTATCAAATGATAAATAAAAAAGGTAAAATTACTTGCTCTGCTGTTTTAAGTACATAAGATGTTAAAAGTTCAGGCACCTGTATTCAGAGATCAGTCTAGAGTCCTGTTTTGCAATCATAAAGTACGATACGATGACTAAACATCTTAAATATAGAACATAAAAATCCTATTCCAAATCTGAGAAATGCTAACAATAAAACACTTGTATGTAGGTGAAATATGCTTATTCTAACATTCAAGTATTTACCCTGAATTCCAATTCTGAATGACTGTATGTGTTAAAATGGCAGACCAGAATAAAGTCTCCAGAGACTGATTCAATCCAATTACTTTTATCCACCCATAATCCTGGGCATATTGATTATCCCTGTACCCTTTTATTGCTGTCCAATCAGTTGAGCTGAATCTTTAACAAACAACCAAACATTTTGGGTTGAAGTAAATGAGAGATGCCACTTTCAGCTTGCACATTTCAAACAAAGAGCCAGAACAGAAAGGTTCCCGTAGCTCTGGGGTATCCTGGCTCCCAGGTCAAACAAGCAAAGAGCACAGATTTTCCTAATGTATGTAGTTTTTGAACTCTTTGGATTCCCCAAGTTTCAATCAAAAGCCACAAGCAGACTTGTCCACTTCCACAATGGCAGGGCTGATTAGCTCTGCTTCCAATAAGGCTTGTGTTCCAGGTATTCAGTTATTTAGTTCTGTCAGATGTTTAAGCATTTGGACTAGATGTAATTTAGATTTCTCTAAAAATCAGATCTCATATATTGGACCAGAGGTCTGAGAGAAGAAAACACTTTGGATTTGGGCTGCAAATAAAAGTCTCTGGCCTTAAATGGAGAGTCAAAAATTTTGAGCAGTGAACCACTCTCAGTTAACTCAGATGAAAAAATGAGGGCCCATCTACGCATTCAGGTACTTCCAAGTCCTGAGAACCAGATTCCTTCTGAAAACAATAGTAGTCTGATTGTCAAAGTACATCCTACTGGATGGAATGCCCAAGTTCAGTAAAGCTGAAGATATTCAAACATGAATTTGAACCCACAATTTAGTAGACAGCACATTTTCCTAAAAGGGTGAAAACCTGAGATTTGATCCTCACTCAGAGTTTTCTGCATTTTTCTTTAAAAAGGTATAATTTAAATTACAATGAGAAAGTTTTTCACCAGGGAATTCTGTCTAAACTTTTTTTTTTTTTTTCTGATCAGATTACTTTAAATATTACAGTACGATGTGTCTTGTGTTCTTGCTCTTTCTGGCCATGAGGCCAGAGTAAACAGTAACAATTTCGTCAGGACGGGTGGAGAGTGCTTTCTTCACTAGCTCTCTCAATGAGGACCTGTGTCCTGTCAGAATAACCAAATTCAATTTGAGAGCCCCCACTGTACCAGAAAGTGAACTATGAGGGCTGCTCTGAAAGAAATGCCCCCTAGTTTGTTATTTTGTCCCATAATATCAGAGGCAGATGGTGGTGGTATGGCAGTAGAGGTTGCACCTTCCTCCCACTATACCTTTATATTTTGTTGTTGTGTGACAGATGGCAGCAGAGGGGCAGTCTGATAGAATAGTGTCTGACATGGCAGTGCGTATGAAGCAAAGATGTGTTACTGAACTCCTCCTTGTGGAAAAAATGGCATCCATTGACATTCATTGATGCTTTCCAAATATTTCTGGAGACTGAACAATGGACGTGAGCACACTGAGGTTGTGGGTGATGAGTTGCAGCAGTGGTGACAGCAACGGTGGGTCACCTCCACTGGTACAGATTTTTATCAGCATGGCATGCAGGCTCTTGTTCATTGCTGGTGAAAATACATAGCCAGTGGTGCTGACTTTGTGGAAAAATAGTATTCTGTAGCTAAGAATTTGTTCTATCGAATAGTGTTATTGTGCTCTTTGTATACCCATTGTAGTTTCCATGGAAACATGTAGGAGGCATTACTTTGGAGAGACCTACGTAATACTGGAGTTCTCTAAACCAGAGAGGCTTAAATGTTGAACCTCTTTGACCAGGGATCCATCAAATTGCAGAGGGCAAACTGCCAACGGTAAAGGAATGTCATGTTCTTTTAAGAAAGTGCCTATGTGTGCCATAAAAAGGCTAGGTTCTTTCAGTGTTTGTGGTCTCCAGGTAAAGAAGAGTTTGAGATCATTGTATACTCAGGAGTTGGAACTTGATGATCCTTGAGGTCCCTTCCAGCTCAGGCCATTCTGTGATTTTGGAATTACACAGACTAAGCCTCCATCTTGATTTTATTATAAACCTAAACTTTTTATTGGACCTAGCTCCTAATGCCTATTGAATTAATTTGTTATCTCAATAAACATTTAGCTCCTAAGTACCTTTGAAGATCCAGAACAGTATTACAGCCTTATGTGTCCCTCCTAAGTACCTCCATCCCATCACTAAAACTCATTTATGGATGCTGTCAAAAGTTGTCAGGGTATACAGCTGTCAGCGTCCTCATCAGCAACAGATCCCCCATGTTTGCTCACTCCCACTGAATGCATGTTTCCCACAGAGCTCCAAAGTTAGACCCCTCTGGAGAACAAGAATGCCAAAGTACTCCCTGTAGCAGAGTCTCCTAGCACCCTGAAACATATCACTAAGTTTTAAACCATTTATTTCAGAGCTAAACTAACAACCGAATGACTAAACTATCATGGATCTTCAGCCATATCTTGCAAACAAGCCTTTCACAATCAGCATGGTATTCCATACTGGCAGTACTGAGCTGAGGAAAGGGAAACAAATGTAGCTTAAAATACCTTTCCTTCTTAAATTCTAGGGGTCTAGTAACATCATGTCGCCTTGGTGCTTCTTTTAATATACTGCCTGTGATGGCATTTGTGGCCATCATCTGGAAAATGGCTGTACTGCAACGTAATCTATTCATGTCTTTTCTTCTTGGACAAACCTCGGGCATGACCCTACGTGACAGATCAGAACCGCTGTAGCAGTGGAGCCTCCAGCATGCCTGCTCTGCAGAATGCCTGCTGCACTAAGTCTCTGTGGGATCTTCTTAGGGCATACAATAGGCTCTTCTGCCCCACCAGCCCTGCGTTTTCTATGGTTATGATTAGCACTAGGTAACAAGCCATATGAAAAAGTAATAAGCCTAATTCAGACATGCTCAACACAGTCATAGCACTCCTTTGTAAAATTTATTTAATGCTTTTTAGATATGCTCAAGCAACACTGGTGGAAAAAAAAATGCAATTCAAAGCTTTTGCCTGGGATAACACTCAGTTCAATGAAATTCTCAATCATGTTACATAATCTTCATTTACAAATAAAACAAAAATGTTTGTGGAAGTGCATAAACAGCCTGTGGCTGTGGGCTTCGATCTTTTCAGCCACAGGGGTGGAAACAGCATGTCTGTTCATCTACACAGCTACATCCAAAAAGCTATATGATGCAACTGGAGTCTAACCTTACGTTTTTCAAACAGATGTATCAATGTAGCACTAAGTCAAAACAATGAAATAAAAATCTGGGACAAAACAATTAACCTATCATCAGATGTCATATTTCTTAGAGTGTTGACTAATTACACTAGCAATTATCAACTGCAGTATCAGTGCCAAAATACTGAGTTAGTTATTACACCTTTCCCTGTGTTTTTATGTACTACACAAAATCTTTAAAAAAAAAAAAAACTCTGAAAAATATGAAGCTTAACTGCAAAAGAAATTAATGCAACAAAATGGTGTTTTTAAGTGCTAAAGAGATATGAAGCATTGCCTCTTCATAGTGTGCTAAAGAGCAACAGCTGTATTTCATTTTAACTTGACGTGCTTCAGATCTCATATTCATATAGGTATTTAATGATCCAAACATGATGGTCCTATAGTATAATTACGTATATGAAGGCTCAACTTCATATGTAATCTTTTTAAAAAGATGCTTCAGTAGAAACCTTGCTTTGTTTCTAACAATGAATAATCTCTTTAACAGTGGAAATGCTTCGGAGGGGTTGGAAACTATTGACCATGGATCTTGAGCACGGTTGATAATCAAATAATGTTATTCCTTCTTGACAGACTCTTTGCTTCTTCTTCCTTCCCAGTAGAGCCAGTACAAGGAGAACAGGTAGAGTGCAAGACAAACCATCAAATCATAGTGGTAAAGTGTTGCAGCAAACACAAGAAAGAAGAAGAAACAAAAGATTTTGCAACCAATCTCTTTTAAACCTGGAGTCTCACTAGACAGCATCTGTTCTTCACTATTCTGGTCAGACATATCTGCAGAATGAGAAATGTTCTGTTTTTCATTCTGCGAGTCATCAAGCCAATTTAGTGTTTTCCCCTCAGTTATTAAATGGTGAGAATCAGAGCCTCTCCCAGCAACTTCTTTGGTAGCCTTGCTAATTGAAATTTCTGGCCTCAATGACTTCTCTTGCTTGAACTCTGCTTGATGGAAACATTGACCTATATTGCTTCCTCTATCTTCTCTAGCAACGGTTGTGTCTGAAGTGGAAGGTACTTCTTTTCTTTCAGCTTCAGGAAAGAGGCATTTATTAATATGTTTCATTTCATTTGGGAGACTTAAATCATATCCTGACTCGGCAACAACCTTTTCAATGACTTTGAATTCAGAGTGAATATATGGATGGTCCATGTCTGCTGTGGAAGACGACAGTGGAGGGCTTTTATAGTGGTAACTGGGCATAGTGTTTGTACCAGAAGTTGGTGTTTTTGTTTGAGTTTTGGCATGCAAATAGGAAGGTGTTCCAAGGTAGCTCTCTTCGCTATAGAGCTCTGCCAATTCTTCACTGTAGCGATGCTTCTGGGCACTTTGGGAATATTTAGATACTTCTTCTGAATGTAAGCCTTGCCCCAAGCCTTCTTTCTTTTCTGCAGAAGAAGCTTTCACAGCTCCTTCTGCAGGCAGAATATCTCCAATGTCTGGTTTTGCTTTGGCACATTTTTCCCTGCTATTGCATACAGACATCGTTTCTCCTTGCAGTGTTTCATGTACACGTGCATTATAAATATCTAAAACTGATTCCTTTTCAAATTCGGTGTCATATAATACACCCACTGTGTTGAGTTGACAAAGAGCATAATGTGAACCATCATTTCTCCCTTCATGTGTATCAAACGCTGTTTCCTTTTCCTCTGTGGGCCTGTCACTTAGTGCAATCTCTTGAGGTAGCTTAGCAATTACTGCTTTTTCACTGGCAGACATTTTTTCCAGAGCACTTTCTGATGTTGTTTTAATTATATAAGCTGTACCTGCTTCTGCTTTCCCTTTAATACTGTGCTCGGAGACAGGAGACTTTTCACAGCTTTCTGCCTCTTGGCAAGTAAATAACTCTTGGGTACATGAGCTCTGAGCCCCTGCATCACTCCCTGCTGCCCACCGCACCCCACTATCTGCTCGCTTCCATGCCTGTCCAGTGGCGTTTTCTTCACTTTCTGTCCCCGTCAGTCCTCCTTTATTTCCATTCTCTGTCTTTCCTCTGTCTTTTAACCTTGTGAATCCTCTGTGTTCCTGAGCATCTTCAGCTCTGCTTTCATTCTCTGGCAAGTAAGCCCCAGGTCCTGCTTGTGCAGGCCTGGCTCTGTACTTGCTGTCTTCATCTGGCAGGAACGATGCGCTGAAGGCATGTTTTCTGTGAAACTTGAAAGGCTCGGGTGCTTCTTCCTCTCCAATTAGTGCTAAATCTGCTATTTCAATGACTCTTTTCTCCTTCTCTGTATCAGTGTTATAATTCTTTTCTGACAATTCACAAACTCCTTTTTTGTGTGTACATTGGCTTTTTGTGGAATCCATTGAGACATCAGTGTATGCAAAAGTGTCGGTATGTAAATCTCCTTTTAAATGTGCCTGAACTTTGCTTTCAATCATCTCAATTTTTCCTTCGTTTTTGTCAGCAGCTGATGACAATGAATCCAGAGTTTGGTGAGATATTTTTGGCACTTGGTGCTCTGGAGCTGGATTAGCATTGCCATCCAGCGTTCCTGTTATGCATGCTTTTAATTGCAAGGATTCATCATGCACTGAAGAAATGGCTGCTGGTCTCATTTCACAGGCCTCTTTCGAGGTATCATCCTCACTGATGAATAACCTCTCCATCATCTTACTTCCTGAGGCACTATCTGCTTCACCTCTTGTAATATCTTTGTGGCTCTCTCCTTGTCGGCTTGAGACAGTAGCCGCAGTATTGATAGCCTCATTCTGCTTTGTTCCAGGGAAGTATTTTGCCGATGAAAAGGTTTCACTGATACCAGTAGAATCCCAAGACTGTTTGCTGCTGCTTGCTGAGCCAGCAGAGTCTTCCTTTTCTGATGGGTGACTATTATAACCTCCTATGGAATACTTAGCATTGCCTTTTAATTCTTCTCCTATCACTTGTGAAGTATTTTCAGATAAGGAACTGATAGGCACTGGGTGCCTCAGCAAGTCACTGCTTCTTTCTACATGGGTTAGATTTTTCTCCAGTCTTACAGTTTCACTTGGAAAATTAACTGGTTCTGTTGTGTCTAAATTCCTTTCATCTCTGGAAGAGGTACCTTTAGCTCCTGTGAAGTGCTGATTTAGCTGAAACAATATAATAGAAAAGAATGATCAAAAAAGGCTTTATAAAAAATGTGCCAGGCAGGATTTTGTCATGGAAAGTTTTGTTTTCGGTAACAAAGCTTTTATGGAAACCTGTTCCCAACCATTTGCAAAATTTGCATTGTATGTATTTTTTAACATAGGTAATGAGCTTTATGGTGGCGTTAAAAGGAGCAGGAAATAAAATAGAATTCAGAACCCTCTCTCTTTATTCATGAGTTCAGTAAGCTGCTAGTGCATTTTATACAAATTAAATCTGAAGAGAATATTCCCTTAAAGGGAGGCTAATTCATTCTCTGCACATTCGGTTCTAGGTTTGGAGAGAGAGAGGCATTGGGGAGGGGGAGGATTGGCACTTAAATGAGGGCAGTGATACAGTACATCAAAGCCTGGTAATGTACAGCATTGTCCAGTAAAACAAAGACACATTTCACACTGACAAATACTGTAAGGATTATCTTTGCTTCATTTCTCCCAGGGACCATTTTACAGGCTTCAAACCAGACTGATTTTAGACAATCTAGTAAGACATGAGTTGGAAATGAGATTAGTAAAGTAAAAGGCCAGAAACTAATCACTCTCCCCCCTAGCTCCCATATATCATATTGTATTATTCAGCTATGGCTGCTTGTCATTGCACTCTCTTTTCACTTTAGCACAGTCACACTGATAGCACTAGCTGATCAATTAGAGGCTAGCTTCTTGGGCACCCCTTTATGCATTTGCACTTGCTGTAGATACCCCCGTTACAGTTTCTCTTATTAATATGTTTTCTGCAAAGCCTCTGCAAACTATTAATAGTAAAACGTCACTCAAAGAAAAGTGAGGGAGCTAATGTCTCTGCAAATTCTGTTTTAATGACCCTCTGCCAACCCAGTGCTCAAGTGTATTTGAGTTCTTCGGTGATGCCAACTGTCAGGATTTAACAGTGAGATGCCTGTGTTTTTTTCCCCTCCTCATAACTGACATTTGCATGATCTCAATAATTATATGCAAATCTTACGATTTCCCCTTCTTCTCACATAAGGCTCATGTTACTTGTCAACTGCACAGCTGTCTTGTGAGCCAATGCCTGTGCGTTTCAAAGATTTGGTTGTATTTCCATCTATTGTAAGCCTTCATTGTTTAATTCATTAAAGAGCGCATAGTGCAAATTAACATCTAAATTATAGCTCCCCCTTCATTTATTGTACAGACAATCCTGGCAATTGATAAACAAACGGTTATATTTGATCCTGCTTTTTGTAACAGAGTGGACTGAGAACAACAAGGGATTTGGAGGTCCTCCTTTTTTATGTTTCATCATGAAAGAAAAAAAAAAGAGAGAGACAGGTTGACTTCCAGGCAGTGAAATATCCCACAATAGGCAACAATTTTGAACTTTTTTGGAGAAAGGGCAAGAAAAAAATATATTCAAATAAGAGGAATTTATTCTCTCTCTATTAATAAGGAAAAAAAAAAATGGTTCTCATCTTCCTCTCCTGATCCAGCACTCACATTTTCACAGGTGATAGCTGTTATAATCTATGATTACAAATCTATGCACCCAAATGATTGTGAGCTTAGAACAGACACGGAGAATAATAAATTGCTGTATGTGTCTCATTTATTGCTATTTTTTCTTTCATACTGAAAAATGTAAGCCAAACCACACACATGCACACACACAAACCCAAATAGACTGAATGTTCACTCAGCGTAAAATTTGTTATAACAAATTTTGTACCAAATGCTGATATAGAAAGATGTGCTATATAAATATACGTATTTTGTTCATATAGCACGTTACATAGTTATGCTTTGAAAACAACTAAAAGCAAACAGTAGCATAAATAAAAGAATTATACAAAATATAAAGCATTTCTACAAGAATGTACCTATCCCAGAAACTAGGATGACAGATCTTTGAAATATTAGCCTTCTAATTCCTTCAAACCGTCACTTAGAGCCTCTGGTAAAGAGGTAAAAGGGAGAAGTCATTAATTTAAGACCAGAAAAAGTTGATGCACTATGCTGAAATCAAAGCACCTTCTATTGTCGAATCAGTTAGAAATTCAATGAAAGTACAGACCAAGGCTTTACATTTGTAAATTAGTACATCAGTCAGCTCTGTTAAAAGGGGGCATTTCACCAGCTTTGAAGCGTAAATGGATTCATATCATTTAATACTGTAGATATAATTGTATAACACTTACCAGCAACTCTAATTCTTTTTCATCATCTTCGTGATCACCCTGGTTGTATTCTGCATTTTTATCTTTTATATTTTCATCAGCTGGTGCATTCTCTTTGTCTTCTGCTTGTGAACAAACAATCTCTGGGATGTTTGCATCTGAAGAGTTAACAAAAACACGCTTGAATAATTTCTATGGGATTATTTGTTACACTTCTTTAATTAACGTGAACGCTAAGAAAGAACTAATTAAAGCAGGTGTAGTACCTGAAGTCCTTGAATTATTCCATATGTCACCATCTGATGTTTCCAATATTTCTTCTTTGCTGTTAAACAAAAAGAAACTTTCTGTATTATTCTGCAGAAAAATATTGTTCTAATTGCTCTTAGACTCAGCTAGAAAGACAGCTGGTTAATTACACAAAATTTTGAATGCTCTTTGAAAGTCTGAAGATAACAAGCTTATCAAAAGTAGTTTCTTCGATTGACCTGATATTAACTTTTGGACAAAGAAAGAATTGGCCAAGAAAATGAAAATGTGCTGACCTTCAAATTACATTACAAAGCTGATGGGTTTTCCCAGGCCTTTTCTGAGAAAGTAGCACAAAGGTAATTAGATGGATTATTGACAGGCAAGAGTAACTTTGGGGTCAGACAACAATCTGCAAAGATGCATGTTCACAGGAGACTGGAACTCTCACTTGTTTATATTTTTCAAATATTTGTGTACAGAGCTTGCTGGAAAAAGACATATTTGTAACGTGAAACAAATCAAAAGATTATCTCTGTGTGCATACAGTATAGATCCTGTTGCTAAGCTGTGGATGGCTGATAGGAATGAATACTGCTTCCTTGAAGCCAATGCACTTTTTGTTTGTGCTGTTGTGAAAACAAAGGCCAGGTCCAACGCAACAAACACCTACAGAGAGATGCTGAGCACCTGCTGTCCTCATCAGTACCAATGCAAAATGATAGCAGTTGCAATTGTCTATTCACATGGGTTGCAACATTTAGTAAAAAGGAGAAAAAATGTAAAAAGGATGTGACATATAAAATGTGAATTAATATGTCACTCCCAATGCTTTCACTATGAGCTGGATTTTTTTTTTCTGTAGCTTTTTAATTTATGCATTTTTCAGCCAGCTGTCCACCTGTATTACTGAAAGTTAGTTTCTAATTTTCAAATATTAATCTTTTCCCCCTTCTGTATTATTCTAGGGTGGGTTTTTTTCCATTCAAATTGATATAACATTAACTCTGCCACTTAAAATGCTTAATTCAGAAGGAGGATGCTAAATTTATACTTCATTAAAAGGTACTACACACTGACTGTCACCAACTTTTAAGAATCCAGCCTTTCTAGGGATTGCCAGACAAAAGCAGACAGAAGATCATTCCAATCTAGCATCTGATCTCTGACCCTGGCCACCATCAGGTACTTCAGGGGGAAATGTAAAGTTCTTGTAGGAAAAGATATGGGGTAATCTGAATCGCCCTATTAAATTTTTTTCTTGGGCTTTGTTAGACATTTGTCCTTAAGGCATCAGATTTAACCCTCTTTCAGTGGTTCTTTTTTTCCCATTAATCACAATAATGCTGAATATTCTTGTTATCCATATGAATGTCACATCACTTTTGAGTTCTGTTACATGTATAGCCTCCACACATTTCTCCCTCTCCTACTCACACCAAGTTGTACTTTCCTCTGCCAACAGCTGCTGTAATCAGAATAATCTGCATTTCATCCTGCAGAGGCTGACAGAGAAAGACCTTTATTTTCAGATCTGTGCATTTTTTAAGGTAAAACATCACTGATTATTATTGATTCATCATTATATTTGTACTGTTACTGTTATATATTAATTTTACTCTTAATGTTATATGAAGAACCCTGTTTTGTTCCATCACTTTGCAACTTTTTCAGCCACCTGTGTCCATAAACCTAGCCATATGGAGTAGGTTGGGGCTTAATCATGAAACTGATAGATACAAAAGTCTAGTTGCTAACGGGGTATCTGCAAAAGCCTTAAGTTCGGAACCAAAACTGTGTAACATGTGAGATGAGTCAAAAATAATGATCTCAAAACCACATGGGCTGAGCAGAAGGTCTCCTACTTTTAACCAGTGGGGGAAAAATATCTCAAAGCCTTCATTTGAATGTAGATTCAATAGGCTGCAGATTCAGGGCTACCTGCAGCTTCCAGCTATATGGATATAACTCTCAGGAAGCAGAGGTGGCATCTTTTGCTGCTAGACAGAGTCCTCACCTGCTCCTTAAAGAAATGGAGTGTGACCCACTCTAGTCCTTCAAGAAGCACTCCCAGAAAAAAGGGATGCCTGTATATGAAGTAATAGTCTACTATCAATGGAGCTTGCATACAAAATGCAGTGGCACACTCAACTTCGATCACAGCCCCAGGAGATTAAAAAATACACTGCATACACATCCAAAAACTACCCAAGTGACTGCTGCTCTTGAAGTTGGATGTACTAGCATGACTGTTTAGCTTATTCTTCATTTCTAGAAGAAAAAAAAGGAACTGGATTCTGTCCCCAGTTGCACATGCTTCTTATCCAGTGATTATTTTTGTTTTTGACAAACACCTTTTTGGTGTAAAATACAGATGCTATTGAATAAGATTATTAAGAAGGAGAACCTCTTTCTGGATGTATATAGCTGCTTTGAGGTGGATGCCACAATGTGTCTTAGCTTCTGAGTCTTACTTTCCTAAGCACCTGTGCTCAGGCAGTTGTGTACATCACCCCTGACATCACTGATGAGAGACTAACGCTTCTGAAGAGAAATTTGCTTCCTCTGTTTTGGACATCGCCAGTGAGATGGAGAGAGATATCCTTTGAAGGAGCTTCTCTCCCTCTGGAGGAACTGACCATAAAAGAAATCTACAGTGACTGCCTTAGGCTGAAATCAAAAGTTTTAGATAACTAAAATAAGCTGAACTGAATCCCACAATGTGACTCCAAATCCAAACTGGGAAGTAGCTAACGAGTTTTAGCAGCTGGGACTGCACCACATTCTATGTGACCTGAGCACCTCAGTTTTACTTGGCTGTGTTTGTCCCTTGTTCCAGTATCACCTAAAACCCTGGACCACAGGTTTCTTTTCACAGCTGTAACAGATAATAAATATCAATGATAATATAACCCCACAGCATGAATCCACAGCAAAAGAAAATAGTGCACCATTTCAAGGTTTCTAACATGACTTGTTTCTTGTTGCACTGAATTTTGTAGAGATTGTTGCTTTGTAACCCGTAATTTGTGCAGCTCTGTCCTGCAAATGCTTGGCTGCAGGGAAATGCAGTGCAACAACTATTTTCCTTATTTTACTTCTACAACAGAAATATCTGTCCTCATATAATTATTCTAGTGGGAAATCTGAAATTAACCTAAATTGAAGATATTAATACTGCAGTCTTTGAGGATCACAGGACGCATAAAACAATAGTAATTTAACAACACTATTTTAATCCAAGAAATGTTATGAAGGTGCTGAATCCATAGTTGATATAACTTAAGAAAAATCTCAAAGGTATATGTAGATGTTAAAGAGTGAAATGTCTCCCCAAAGCCTATAAATACTGGCCATTTCAACAAACAGTGATAAATAGATAGGAAAAAAATCTCTACTATTAAAACATTTAATCAGTTTTTAACACTGCTTTTCAAGAGTATCCTTTCTTCTTTGTTCTCTATGGAAGCTGCTTGTCTAGTTAGTTAAGCAAACTGTTAGAATAATTCAGCTTTTGTGTTTTAAATTAAGTAACTCACTGGTTTTCAGGGATCTAAATGTACCTACACTGTGTATTGAGAGGCACAAAATTTTTAATTTTAGTCAGTTTTAAAATGTTTATTTTTACTTTTAAGTGGAACTAGATATTCCAACAAAAATGCAAGTTAGAAAAATTCCTGCTGTCAGCCAGTGCCTTTTGCCTCCAAAATAAGTACCTGCATACCTGTAGAAGCTCAGTTGTTTTTTTTTTCCTTCGTATGAGCAGTTCCTCAGAAACTTAAGAATTTCTATCAGCTTAAAAAAAAAATTTTGCTTATATGATTCACTCTGGATGGAACTACCATTCATTTGGAATTTGGACTGAGTGATAATAAGAAGTAGGAATGCAAATAGGCTATGGGTATAATTTTGCCCTTAGACAGAGTACAAAGGCAAAGCTCAGGCACTAGTTAGTAGGACTGAGAGGACTGGAGAGTTGATGGACATTATGGAAAGGATTTCAACAGTCTCAAAGTTATGTAAAATTTTAATCCCAGAGAAAAATGCTAATTTGAATCTTAAGGTGATCACCTAAAGATATGAAGAGTAAGTAGAGAACATATGAGTGATGTAAAAAAAAAAAAAAATAAATAAAAATTAAAAAAAGCATTGTTTTGTCTTTAGAAGTTATTGGGATAAAGTAATATATGGCAAGGATGTTGAATTAACTTTTTTTAGTTAAACAGGATTTTTAGAGGAGAGAGGTTTGACCAAGATTTCAGATAAGTTATGTATAATTCCACAATCAAAAGACTTCTCTGAAGCTTTTCTACCCCAGTGCTGGCAATGGGACAGAGTCTCATTTAGAGGAACAGTATGAGCAAGGTATAACTGATGGGAAAATAGATTAAGAAAATGGTATTATTTAATTCAGTCTGGGAGAAGAACTTGTTTAGATATGCTCCAGTTAAGAGAATCAGATGATCTCCAACTCAAAATAGTGACAGACCCAAGAGAGGAAATAACACATAGTTGAAATTCTTTTCTATTCAAATCTATCATTTTGGTCCAGATACTTTTGTAACAACATCAGGAGACAAGGAAAAAGATTTAGGAAAATTAAAAGTAGTGCCTGGCAACTTTGGACCCAGGTGTCTTCAAAAAGTCTTCACAGTAGACAAAGCTTAAAAGAGAGAATAAATACAGATAAAGGAAAATGACATAGAAATGCCAGACTCACATGATAATATCTATCTTTGTTAAGATTGCTGTATTTCCCCTGTCTAAAAATCAGTTATCTGATCTATCTGGACTTCATTAAAGCATTTGTTATGCAGCCACGTGGGAAATTTATTAATTAAACTGGAGAGGAGGGAGATCAGAGCAGGAGCTCAGAGGTGGGAAAGGAGCTCGGTGCCAAGCGGGGCCTCACAAGACTGGCTGCGCCGAGCTGGCAGACGTCGCCCTGGAATTCGAGAGGACCAGCCGTGTGATCGCTCAGTCATTTTATTACAGACCACAGCACAAAAAGTCAAAGTTAAATTAAATCTGTGGCAGATAGGAAGTTGGGAGACATCACCATCACAGAGGAGGATTGAAAGAAATCTAAGGCCTGGAGGATCAGAATAATAGATAAGGGATGCACTTCAAAATTATGAAGTGCCAAGTTATACATTTAGGGACTAGAAAGAGTTTCTTCTGCAAAATGAGGGCTCAGAAACTGGAAGAAACAGATGAATAAGGAAAATTTGAGTTTGTTTTTGTTGGACAACATTTCCAAGCCACCGACAAGAACTGGCTGTTGTAACAAGACAAGCAAGATTCTCTGGTAATATATCAGGGAGGATATGCCTTGTAACAAAACATTTCCAGTAATTGTTCATACCACAGCACCAGGCACTGGTAAGAACTCCTTACCAGTTCAAGAACTTCAGGAAAGATTATTTCAGGCTGAAACAGGCGCAGAAGAGGACTACAAGAAGATGAGCAGATGAAAATCATATCCAAGGAGACAAACAGTGCATTTCTATTTTCAGCTTAGCAAAATACAGTTGGAGAAGAGAAAGAAACGTCCTCTTTTAATAAATAATAAGAAGGTACGAAAGATATTAACCAGCAAAACTCTATTAATATATTAATAAAAAGAGAGCCCTGTGGAAACTTACACGAAGATTTATAAGCATTAGGAAAGTACATCCTTTACCAATTTTTCAGTGACAGTAACAGACAGAGGAAACTGAGAAGGTCTCAGTATAGAAACATACTTTTGTGATTGGGCTCATGCAACACGTTTCCCTAGGGATAAGACTTCATAGTGCCCTATGCTCAGTCCAGCCCTATTTCATATACAGTTGTATGCCCTGAGAATTACACTTTCAGAAATGCTCACTTCACCACAGTAGATACTTTGGTCTTGTTTGAAATTGTTTGGGCCTATAGCCATGAGCTGCTAATCTTTCTGTAATGGGTGGAGTAGTTATAGTTTGTCGTGGTTTGAATTCACACAAATATTTTGCAGAGCTTGTATCTGTTTGTACAACCCGCCACACAATTCACATTGTTCTGTGTTGTATGCATTTATTCCATTTCTGAACACTTACATTGCAACATATTTATTTTATCAAATGTACCTGTAAAATTCTTTAAATTAATGCCACTTGAACAATTTTATACTGGCTCTTATTTAAAAGAAAATATGACAACACTATATTTAGTCTGAAATTTAAAAAGCGTGGTGATGTAAAGACATGTAATGTCTATATTTAAACAAGTATTCATTTAAAAACATACATAAGAGAGAAAAAAAATGATATAATTTTGTTTAAAAATCTAGATAAGATTAGACTGTCACTGAATCTTTCCTGCTTCTAGTTTCTAATTCAAGGTGGATTCAAAATCAAAATGATTCTCTTCTACCTTGAAGAAGGAGTGAAGCTAAAATAAGAGAGGCTAGTAATATCTAAGTGTTAACTAAACAATAATTGTTTTATTTTCGAGTCTAATTTCTAGATGTAAGAAGAGACTAATGTGGTATCAAAATTTGATCTGGTGCTGTAAATAGCTGGATTTTCTGAAGAATGATGCTGCTGTGATATAAACAACATGTGAGATGCTTGAAAAGAAATAATGAAATGTGACAGTAATGTTTTAGTGAGAAGCAGAAGAGCAAAAAACAAATTTGTGCAGGTAAGTGTCTGGGTTTGAGAAGTCACTGGGAAATCCTTCAGAGCTGGAGAAAGACGTAAAGACTGGGGGGCAGGGGAGTTGGGGGTTGAACACTGTTGATTTGGTTTCAGTATGTTGAGTATCATTACCAGCAAAAGGACTAAAAAAAATCAAACCACAAGAAATATTTTTAAAATTGTGTGCATACATTATAAACAGAAAGCCTGTAAAATACTTGCAGTAGTTGGGCTAAAATAACATTCCTGAGAAATGAAGAAAATTCTTTTCATGAGGATTTTCCACAGGCAGTACTGAATAACAGTAATATTATCTTCAATGTCATTAAAAACCCAAAACAGTTAAAAAAAATAAAAACCACCAACAACTAAGGAAGAAGGGATTTGGGAAAGAAGTAGAAAAGGCCAAGAATGCATAAAGATCAAAATAAAATTTTAACATTTTATTAAATGTATGACACAGTAGAAGACAGCTTTGTTGGTTTAGATTTTGTTGTTGTTGTTTCCTTTTTTCCCTGATACCAAGCCTGTAAACAGTTCGTACTCTGGAAAATTACATTTAAAATATTGCAGTGCTGGTGTTAAAATACCAGCGTGACAGGGGAGTCAATATTAACAACACCAAAACGTGCAGAGGAAAAAATGGGGAGAAAAAAAACAAACAAACCTGTACTGTACACAATAATAAGAAGAATAACAAAAACCTTAAGCTTGATCTTTGTCTCATTATTCTGGTGAAACTACCACTAGAGGTATGCATCCCTGCTATCCTCTGGGATCTCAGCAAAAATCATGTCCTGGCCTGTCTTTGTACAGCTCTTGAAAGGGATTAAGGATCCACCAAGAATCACAGCGTGTGGATCTCTGTAACACTTTTCTAGTGATGAATTCTCCATAATTAGTTCTATCTTCGTCACTGAATATATGAACTGAACATTTAATGAGTAAAGATAATCTCATTCCTTGTCTTCATAAGACTAAGTCTAAAACTCACTATAGGGACAAATCTCTTCCTGGTTTAAATTGAAGCCTGTGTTATCAATTGTTGAAATAACAGCTATGTAATGAAAACTTCCAGATTTCTTATGACATTTATATGTATATTAGTCCCAAGCCCCAGCACTGCCAGAGAATCCAGTGTAGCTCAAGAAGGAGATGTACAACCTTCGCTTGAACCTGCTTTTGTGCTTCCTATGGCCTTGCTTCCATGTGCCTCAGCACAGGCTGGGACTTTCAGTTACCATGAAGATGACAGGGAGGTTGAGGATTATCAGCCCATGCCCATTCCTACACTGTTGTAAGAAGCAGAGAATTTCTAGCCCAGCTGTGTCCATTGGAGGCACTCCAAACAGCCTCCTCATAGAGCAACGCTTTCCCTGCAATTTCAGGGTGCTTCAAAGTAAAGAGGCCACAAAATACCTCCAGCAGAGAAGCATGCAGATAGATTCCTTTATGGTCAACCACCCATAAGCTGTAGAGAGGGATCATGAGGTGCTCAGTCCCTGCAGGAGAAAGCCAGGCTGCTGGGTGTCACGGTCTAGCCTGCAACTCCAGGGCTGCCTGCAGCTTGCACCTGCCCAGGTCTTGAGCTCCCTGCAGCTAAAGAGAAAGAGCCTTCGGAAAGCTAAGGAGAGAATTCATTGCTGTTGCAGGAACTGGTGCTTATTTCTGACTTGTTTACCTGCATATTTTGTCTAAACGAAGGCAGAATATTATTTTTATGAACAGTATGCTCTCATTTGGAATTGACACTAATGAATGCAAGGCCTTTCCCCCTCTTGTTTGTACCATCAAATTAATTAGCTCTATTGTGACACCAGTATTTTTCTCAAGCAGTTCAAGGCTTGAGCATTTTCCTTTCTTTTTCTAAAGGGCATCTTCAGTGCCCTTTATCTACCATAAGAATCATGCCTCACTTGGATTTTTCACAACTAATGCTGTTTATTATAAAAACTGATTGTGATGTGAAGATTGTTATACTGTGTGGCAAATTGCCCAAACAATTACTGTAAATGCATAAGCCATAAACTGTACTGCCAAGGACACTGGTAGGTTAGCTTCTATAAAAGAAACAATTAGAGTCTGAGGTGAAAATAATAGAGATGAGATGACAGTTATTGAAAAGGCAGAACATCCAGTTTAATGTTGTAAATATAGGTTTGTGGATTACACTGATGGTTTTAAAGTGTTCATGTCTTATTGAATGGAATAGAATATTACATACTTAAGAATGGGACCGTAATTATTATTCCTTTTTAATTGTGATGTCTGATGCATTTGTGAGCAGTTGTTGAGAACATCCTCACATTATACTGATCCTAGTTCTAAATTATCATCCTGCTCCAAGGGTTTTCTTTTTTTTATTTTACTTTTGTAGCATTTTGTTGTTCAGGGTCTGTTCTGAACAAAGTATTTTCTCTTGAGGAACCTAGAGTGCTTAGAGGGTTACAGCAATAATTATTTCAGTTTCAGCCTACACACTTCACTGCTTTAAATCATCATTATAAGTTTCATCCCTCAGCAACTCCTGCTGAGACATTCTTAAACTCCTAAAAACCATTAGATAAGAATAGCTTATCTTTATAACAATTTGTATATAAAAGTATTGATAATAATTTGCTAGAAATTAAGGCTATGTATTTTTTAGAGGAATCATCTAAATACACGATAAGTTTTTATGCTTACTAAAGAATTTCAGTCATTTGAACAGGATTTGTTTCATATGAAGGAAAAGTATATGCACTGTACAAGAAGATGCATTGCCATAGACTTTGGCAGATGCAGAAAATATATTTTAAAAATATATGAAAAGAAATACTACTACATGAGAAACTTAAAGAGTCCTCAACTCTTCTAAGAGAGGACATAGGAATAACATTCAAATACTGAAACCTGTGGTGTTGGCACTTGCCAACTTGATGCAGAATTATGATTGACCACAGTGACAAAGGTCCTGGGCATGCAAAACCAAAGCTGGGAAGAGCCTGTCCATGATTTGCAAGGACAGGACAAAGTGAGAAGCAGAACAAAGACACCAGCCAGAAAGAAAGGCCATCAATGTCAATACTGCAGCGAATGCGATCTCTGAAGTACCAAATCCATTAGTAAGTAGAAAAAAAAAAAAAAGAAAGAACAGTTAAAGTGGCTCTGAAAGAAAGTTGCAAGGGAATTAAGTGCTCAGCTGTACCACCTTTCAGGGAAATGTTCTAAGTCATTTTCAGGCTTTTACATATTGTTAAGAGGTGCTGATCTTAATGCTTGCACTTGAAGTAGGGGCATTGCAGCCCTGCTGGAATCCATCTGAGGAAGGCTGAAGCTCAGGTAGCACTGTTTCTTAGTTCTGGTCTTTCAGTTTGCACTCCTGATAACATCCAAGTTTCATTTGCAGGACAATTCTATTTGAAAATATGGCCAATTCCAACTTCAGTAGTTTTGGCTTCGAATGATTCCTCTTTGTGTGTTATGTGTGCCTGAAAACAGCATTGCTACTGCATGTCAATTCAGTGTGCATGTTGTGTGTGGTAGTACCACTGTCTTCTATTTCTGTTCAGTTTTTTAAGGAGGTATTTTAAAAACAGAAAAACAACAGAAAAAATAATTTAAACAAACTGGAAAACAACAGTTTAAATTGTTTTGATTAGATTCTAAACCAATTGAGATTACAAGGGAAAAGATTCAGAAAATTAAAGGAAAAACTGCAAAAGAACAGCCATAATTGAATGACTGTGTGAACACTAACTAGAAAATACAGATCTCTTTTTTAATATTATGCCATTACAAAAGGTCCTATTAGAATAAAGCTATATGTAAAATCAGAACCCTTATTACAAATCTAGGCCAGATTGATTTTCTTATGTGACCTTCAACTACCAACAGAGTTAGAGAAGGCTCAATCTAGTTCTTAGTAAATAGGTGTCACCAAACAAACAGGACTGACACTAATTAGCTCCCTTGTTGATAGTCAGGACACAGAGGGTAGAGGCATGGAGACAGAGTGACCTGTTCATCATTAAGTGGTAGGTGAGGATATTTGCACACTGGCATGACTGTGGTTTGCAAAGCAGCTACCACTTTGAAACTATACTGTGAACAGAAGACTGTGTTATCAGCTTAGCAACCCTCATAAGCAGTTTGCACAAAAATAGAGCCAAAAAAATCTCTATTTAAATATATGAAATTTAAGAAAGAGAACATTAATTAGCGGTATTTTCCTACCTAGAGGACATACCTCTTAGCTTTGGTCATCTCATCTAAGAAAAGGGGCTGAAACCACAAAAAAACAAAATGTGAGCCTGGGAAAGGGCTATAAAAGACTGCCAGCAGCTTCTAAACAAGGAGAAACTGGAAAAAAAGTTTGGAAAGTGAAAAAAGATGTTGTGGATAAGTGGTATACGATATGATGATTAATAGTACCTAGGGGGACAATTGATCAAGAGAGCAGCTGTGAGGGAATTTGAATGTTTTTTTTTTTTTTTTTTTTTTTTTTTTTAAAAAAAAAAGAAAATTCCCAGTAGGATTCAGACAATGTTTGTAATAAACCTATTTTTATTAAGATTATTGGATTGGTACTATCCAGGGGATTATATTTTCCAATTACTAATATTTTCATTTTTCAGTCTTAGTTTATGATTGAAGCAGGGACATAGGTGGCACAGAACAAAATGCATTGGCCTGGTTTGGGATGAGAATAATCATAGCCTCAAAGCAAACAGAGTCCCAAGAAATTAGTCTTTATTTTCTAGCTCATTAAAAAAGACCTTGAGTTTTAATAGCAAAACATTTGTACTTTTTTTTAAAGTACAGTTGAATATCTGTCCATTTGAAAAATTTATTGCCTGTATTCTGAAATGGGAGCAAAACTCCAATTTGGTGCCGGATTCTAACCTTTAACATAACCAAGTCTACCCTCAAATCTCATTACTATAGGTATGAAGAATACAGAAAAACCCATGCATAAGTCTCAAGCCACAGTAACTAAGAACAGGAAGACTGCAACTTTTGTCAGAATTTCTTACAATTCTGTCATGATTGTATGTTGAAACCAGTGGGGATGACTTGCTGCAGAGCTCTCTTGTACACAAATAGGTCAAAAAACTAATTTGGTCCCTCCACAGATTGGGCTTGATACTTCATCAAGAAAGTTTTTTAAGGAGAGATTCCCTTGGGTAAGGCTAAAAGATCTATTGACAACTCCGTTGTGAATTAGCAGTGCATCACTTTGCTACTGTGGTGACTATTTCCAAGGCCAAAAAGAGAAAAAAATGACTCAGGAGTCCAGTTTCCTAAGGTCTAAGCTTAGGCTGAGGCTTGTCTGAAAGGGCCATGGTCAAAGATTAAAATGATGTTGTAGAAAGGTTTTGGAGGTGGAGAACCTCTGTTCTTCTCTTGCTTCTTTTTCTCCTGCTGCTTTAAAAGATGCAAGGAGAAAAAAGCAAGCACCATCAACAAGTCTTGCATTTCTCCCAAGTCACATCTATTTAGGATAGCTCACAGAGGAAAAAGACCTTGCATTCTGTGGTACACAGTGTTTCCCTGGATCTTAGCTAGGGAAAAAAAAGAAAAAAAAAAGAGCAGTCCTCTACCAGCACGTCAGGGGACAGTCATTTCCTAAAGGCTGACTGCAGTATGCTGAGGCACGTACACAGGAAGATGACAGATGCCTCAGAGATAGATGGCAGTCAGGTGAGGCTAAAGCACAGACTGCCACCCTTGGAGCGAACAGAATGGGTGACCACAGAAATCCTTAGTCAGTCACTCTTGAGAGAGTTCTGCTATGATCTAAAATTTGGGAAGCACTTCTAAATTCAGTCAATACCCCAACAGGCTTAAATATCCAGGTGTTATCACAATAAGAAGAGACTTGCGTAACATTTTTTTCCATATGTTTTCTTACATATGAAAAGCAAGTCACAGAGGAAGAAGGTCACAGTGTGATGCACATCAAGAAGATCTGGAATGTAATCTAGTGGATATTAGTACAGACTTATTGGAGTCACTGGGAAGAGAGAAAAACTGACAAATTCCACAACCCTCTATGATATGAAATGATCAAGGCTTGAACATCTTACACTACTAGCAACCATAAACTTTATTATGGGAACAACTGTTATGCATCAGTGCAAAATTTACAGGCAAATTCACTCGTAAGTGCAAAGTACGAAAGAACTGCCAGTTTTACCTAGTCTATGTGCACTCCTTACAGCAGCTCTACATTCAGTTGCATAGTTCCGTGCTCTTCAGTACTCTTAAGGACTGTTATTAGTAACCAGTAGTAATAAATCTTTTGGGTTTACTGTCAACAGTATCAGCTGGCTCCACAGATCAGGAGGTGAGTGGAGACACAGCCAGAAAACCAAGCCCCCCATTATGCCTTGGCATATCAACTAATATTTTCGTGTGTGTCACCGAAGGCCTAGGGATCAAATAGCTATTTCTAACATACTCCCTCAATGTTAAAAGGTCTCGGCTCTTCCTTTGCCCTGAGGCAGGGACTGCATTTAACTTGCAAAATACTTGTTTGTGCCATTTTTTTTTCTACCTTTTGTGACTGAAAAAATAATCCATTCATAATCCATATAAAAAATATGATAGGTGATTAGTTCTCTGGAGTTACATTGTAGCTGAATCAATTGCTTCAATTTTAGAGCTGGATCGTGGCTTAAAGTTCATAATCAGAACAAACAGCTCAGATGACACTTAGTGAATGCATTGATTAAATATGACTCTGACTCTAGTGCTCTCAGTTAATGTCTCACTGACTTTAAACAAGTTTCCAGGACTAACATTTAGCTGAGACAAGGTGAATGTGATTGAACAATTTCATTTTTTTTTCCAGTTGAACATTTATGACCTGCAATACCTGGACAATGGACAGAAGACAGATCACTGAAATGTTCTTTACCAGCCAGGGGCAATTTGCAAAACAGATGTCTAACTAAACAAAAGAATCACTGAACAATGGAATACAGGATTTCCTTTAGCAATATATTTCTATTTGTCCAAAGGTATGCCACAAGTATGACTAGCAAGTGTCTATGTGCCATGTGCATACCATTCTCATCCATAACTTAACTTCCACCTGTTTCTTCTGCATTTCTCTGATAGTGTTCAAAACCTTATGCTATTATACATTATATACATATCCTTAGAGTCTGAGATATTTCATAATTCAAACATTAAGTGCGTCTGGATTTTGAAATACTGTGATTAGACAGATAGAAGAAAAGCCATCTTAAATTACTGAGTGTAGTTGCTTTCTGACCAAGTAGGATAGAATATTTTTCCAATGGTTTATCTTAGCTTATTTTAAATGAGTTTGGAGAGTAAGTCTGTAGTAGTTTCCTCAAAATATAAGTCTACAGAAGTATTTCCTAACATTCAGCCTCAGCTCCACAGCTTGCTTTTATCGCTCTTGTCTGAATAATATGTTTTAGATCGTCTTAAATAATTATCCTATCTCCCGAATAATTGTGCTCCTGAAGTACCTTGAGAATTCTCACTTTTGTGCCTGTGCTGTCTGCTTCTACAACTGCCAAAGACTAGCACTGACCAGGAGGCAAGAGAAGGGCTAGGAATACTAGATTAGATTCAGCAGCGGAGGAGTTCTGCTTTTAGCTGGCTCCCTGTGAATGGATAGCTTTTCTAGCAGCTGCTCTCCTGGTAAAAACAGAGATTGCAGTCACTTCCTAATAATAGAAATAAACTTTAGTCAAATCCCAAATCTGTATGCTGATCAAGGTGTAACTTGTGACTTGAGATGCCAGAAACAACCTTGAAATTAAATAGTAGTACATAAAGAAGATGCATGTTTTAACACCTCTCTCCTTTTCCCTTTCTGATTATGATGTGAAATAATCAAAAGAACAAGGATTAAAAGGGAACATAATTTAAATGCCGTATTTTAAATGGACCAGCTGGGAATAATACAGTTGTTCCTCATAGCAAAATATATGCAAAGTTAGTTTCAAATGTCTTCCTCAGAAGTCCTAGATTTTTAACGGTTTGTGGAAAAGGCCAAGAGGAGGTGATGCAGAACTGCATTGATCCGGACAACCTAAACACAGGCTTGCCATCTGCCTGTGAAACACTGACTGAGCACAGCAAAGGCTTGCCAGGCTGTATCACAGAATCACTGAGTGGCTGAGGTTGTCAAGGACCTCTGGGTCCATCTGACCCAATCCCTGCTGCAGCAGGGGCACCCAGAGCAGCGTGCCCAGGCCCGCGTCCAAATGACTTTTGAAGATCTCCAAGGAGGAGACTCCACAAACTCTGAGCAATCTGTGCCAATGCAGTGTCACCTGCACAGCACAGGAGTGCTTCTTGGTCTTGAGAGAGAACATCCTGTACTTTAGTTTGTGCTCATTGCCTCTTATCCTTTCACAGGGCATCACCAAAATGAGCCAGCCTCCATTCTCTTTGCACACTCCTTCCAGGTGTTTATATGCCTTGAGGACGTTCCCCCCTTTTCTTCTTCAGGATGAACCATCTTCTCCCAGTACTCCTAGCCTTTCCTCACAGAAAAGGTGTTCCAGTCTCTTTACCATGTTCATGGATCTCCTTTGGACTCTTTCCAGAGTGTGTCCATGTCTTTCTTGTACTGAAGAGCCCAGAACTGAACATAGTACTCCAGGTGTGGCCTTACCAACACTAAGGAAAGGAAAGGAAAGGATTGCCTCTTTGACCTGTTGGCAATACTTTGCTTAATACAGCCCAGGATATCATTGTCCTTTTTTGTTTTGTTTTGTTTTGTTTTGTTTTGTTTTGTTTTGTTTTTCTGTGTGTGTGTGTGTGTGTGGCAAAAGTCATTGGTGACTCATGTATCTGTATCTTCCTTCAGCAATATAATTCCTTTAACTTTCAGGTACAGTTTGGGGGATGACCTCTGCAGAGAGAGACCTGGGTGTCCTGGTGGACAACAGGTTGGCCATGAGCCAGCAGTGTGCCCTTGTGGCCAAAAAGGCAAATGGCATCCTGGGGTTCATTAAAAAGAGCGCGGCCAGCAGGTCCAGGAAGGTGATCTACCCTCTACTCTGCCCTGACAACTCTGCCCTGCTCCCTCATCTGGAGTACTGCGTCCAGTTCTGGGCACCCCAGTACAAAAAAGACAGGGATCTCTTGGAAAGAGACCAGCGGAGGGCCACAAAGATGGTGAAGGGCCTGGAGCATCTCCCCTATGAAGAAAGGCAGAGTGAACTGGGTCTGTTCAGCCTTGAGAAAAGAAGACTGAGAGGGGACCTGATCCAGGTCTATAAATATCTAAGGTGTGGGGGGCAGAATGGCAAGGCCGGACTGTTTTCAGTGGTGAGTGGAGACAGGACAAGGGGAAACGGCCGGAAACTGCAGCATAGGAAGTTCTGCACAAATGTGTGCAAGAACTTCTTTACAGTGAGGTGACGGAGCACTGGAACAGGCTGCCCAGGGAGGTGGTGGAGTCTCTTCTGGAGATGTTCAAGTCTCACCTGGACACCTACTTGTGTGACTTGGTGTAGGGAACCTGCTTTGGCAGGGGGGTTGGACTCGATGATCTCTGGAGGTCCCTTCCAACCCCAACAATTCTGTGATTCTGTGATTCTATGTTTCCATCAGAAAGCAGATGAGACTGGAGCTGAAGGCAGGAGATTACATGTATGCAGAAAAAATTCTCTCACTGACAATTGCATTCAGTATTTATACTCCTGAAATCAGCTTTGATGGACTACAGGCCAGGGGTTTTTAATCTCTTCCTTCCTATCATGCCTTGTACACAGAGCAGCTCTTGTACAAAACATCACCCAGTTTTATGTTCTGTTTTAAAGAGTCATCGGAGAGGAAAGCAAATTGATGTAATACCTTTCAGGTAAAGGTACAGACCAGCAAATATTAAAAAGCACAGGAATTAAAGTGATACACCATCAAAGAACTAAAAGGGGGCAACTCTAACAGTTATGAAAAACATACTAGCTTTCCCTTGCTTCCAAAGAACAGGAATCCAACTATCCATTTTAGCCTTTTGTGAAACGTTCCTCATACTTATCAGCCATTTTCCTGGTGCTATCGTTTCTGCTACTCTTTGACAGATGGCAAATCAGAAGCAGGCACCGAAATAGGGCTCAGCGTCACTAGTGACAGGAAAACAGTTTGCAGGTCGTTATCACTGTGCCATGCACGTGCACCATGATTTACAGGGGTTTGCTTCATGCAACACATAGCCAGTCCTGGTCTGATCATACCAATGGAGGAGGCTGTGTTTCATAACATAATCTTGTAATCTGAACCTGAGGACCAGGAGAAATTTGTGTTCAAAATCATTACCCATGTCCCAGAAACAAGAGAATCAAACAAAAGGAGGGAACAATAGAGTTGATAAAATTCAGTTACATTTTTCTAAATGTTCAGATGTGGTTTATATGGTAGAAATTAGAATTGTATTCTGACAGAAGCTCTCTTTTTTTCCAGTAGCAGCTTTCAAATCTTTGGGAGTCAATTTTTTTTTCCCCCAAGAATATATCAGTGAGTATTTATAATTTAAATGCATACTTTTAGATAGACTAAAAGATAATGTAACTCATTCAAATATTATTTTTTCCAAACTACATTTTGTGCCTGTTAACCTTTTCAGGATTTTTGGAAAATGACAAAAGCTGTTAAAATTTATGTTGAAGAGAATTTTAGCTTGGAAAAATACAATGAGAAGCAAATATTTTACAAAAGTTTGAGAGACTATTTTTTCATGTCTAGACATAGAAGCCAAAGCAAATGAAACATGGAATGAATAGGCATGTGGTTTTGATCATCTGAATCTAAGTACCTTTCAACATTAATTAGTGCATGCAGAATTAGTTTTGCCTTTCGCTATCAATTTTTTCAGGTGCGACTTTTGAGAGCTGAGTGCAGTTTTATTTCATTTTTAAATAATTATGTCAGAAGCCATCTCACTGCCCTTATTCACACAGCTTTGTCCTGGCTCGTGTTCTTAAGGGCAACCTGGCACAGTTTCACTGTGTTTCCTCAGTAACTTCCTCTAAACATGCGTGTTATTCCTTTCATTTAACTAACACAAATAATCCCTACTAATGACAAGCCACACAGCTATGCCCTAGAGTGGATCAGACTATCCGTATTTAAAAAAAAGAAAACACAATTATAATTCTTGAACAGTCCTAGTTTTGTAACTGAGGAGGTAAATCACTCATTTTAAGAGAAGGGATAAATATCACAGAGCTAAGTTTAAAAAAAAATGATAACAGGTTTCTAAAATTGGGCAAGGGTCCTAAATAAATGCTGTTTTTAAATAGCCTTGTATCTAGGTTGTTATAAAGAAATCATCCAATTAGGTGCCTACTTTGCGGACACGGACAACAGTGTTCCTTACCTGTGTTTTCATTGTGTGATCCATAAATGAAATCATTACTTCTCTATATATCAGCTTGCATTGCTGCAGCTCCTACAACAACCAGTAACGGTCCAGCACCCCACTTTACTAAATATTTTATATACATGCATTAGAGCATATATACACTCTGCAGAGTTTATAATTTGAGCATAGAACAAGAGGTGAGAGAGACAGGCTGGTGGAGGAAAGCAGGGAAACAGACACCGCTGTTGAACATGATATGAAGTAGTCACAGCACATCAGCAGCTTCACTTTGCCAATTTTGGGGAGTTTGTTTTTCTTGAGCTTTTTTATAGACATCAAAGCAAAGAAGTTTTAATGAGGGTCTGAAGGAGAATAATGAGGTACTTTTGCAGATGTCTGCAGGGTGTTCCTCCTCACTCAAAGGGGCAACATGTACAAAGACACTTTGAAAAACAAGTGAGCAATGGAGGTTGGCATCTTAGTTCTTTTGAAACGAAAGTCCCTGATGCTGACCTCATTTACACTGGTGAAAGCTGTAACTCCTGTGAAGTCAATGAAGTCCCTGTAGCATAAAATTGGTCCTGGATTGCAGTCTGCCAGAACTGTCTTTCAGAAGCCATCACGACCACTGAAACCCTATTTCAGAAATACTTTCAGCTCATTTTTGAATTTATTGTGAGGTATATTTGCATCCCTCTACCACTAAAAGGTCTTGAAAGTGTGTGTTAGTAAGCACTTGCCAAAAATGTGTAATAGAATTTAATGTAAACAAGAATATGACCACTTTGATTTTTGTATTGCAAATTGTCATGTGTGCGCATGACTATATATGAACAAATATGCATGTGCATAAATGTATATGTACATGTATGTGCACACAGCACACACATACATTTATATACATTCCCTTGCATTCTCATGTGGAGGGATACAACTTCACATCTCTGGTAGGGAACAAGGTAATTAATTTTGTACTAAGAAATAGCATGTTATCTTCATTCCTATTTTTTACATATCTCTGTGCCTAAATTACCTATGATGCATTCATTATATACATGCAGAAGAGCATGTCACTTCAGAATTTTAAGGGAATAAAACAATTTTCACCACTTGACCTCAACTGCCCAGTTGTATCCAAATGTGCAGGTCATATCCAAACATAGCTGGAAGCCCAGGACCCCTTAAATGAAGACTCAGCCATTTGTGTCCATCTCCTCCATGTGAGCTACCTGAACACAGGCTGAAATCACACTGCCTGCATATGCCTGCGTTATCTGATATCAAGGCCCTTCTACAGAATACCTCAGGCTATCTTATTTACCCTGAGTGCATCATGTGACACTTCTTGAAGGACAGATGCGACGTACAGAACCAGGCACAAATGTCAGGATCTGGCCGCGGGGTAGGTAAATGTGTCACTCCCTCTTCTCTCACATACAAGGATATTCCCGAGGGAAACATGAGTGGGATGGCCCCAGAGCGGGCTTGGGGGACATCTCCTGGGAGAGGTTTGTGGTCTGGCTATGAACTGGGCCTTGGATTACCCCAGGGAACTGGTCCTGCATTGGGAGGGTGCTGCAGACACTAAGTTGCACTGCAGGCATCCCCTCACAGGACTCACAAACAATCAGAGCTGCCAGAGGCTCTCAGCACAGCAAGCTTGGCCTTCAGAAGTAGAAAGGGCAGGGAGGCTCAGCTGGGGATAGCCCTGGAGACCTCCTCACTCCTCAAAGTCCAACCACTGCTGAGTTTTTATTTCCCCTTCCCCACTAGTTCAGTTCAGTGGAAGAGCACAGCCAGTTAGAACCTGAGAAATCAAACAGCACTGTCTTGGCAAGACTACAGGAACTAAATATGCAACATAAATTCAGTTCTGGGAGCTAAGTATTGCAGAGGACACTGCAAGTAACATATCCGGTTCTGCAGAATCTACAGATTTATAGGAAACACACTGAGCAAAAACCTGAGAATTAGATTTTCACGATCGACATTTCTCTACTTAAAGAGAAGAAAGAAAAGGTGTTAGAAACAGAGTAGGAATCTAAAAGATGTTATTCCTGAGCTTATCTCTTTACATGGGGCCAAGGTATATGTTAAGTATACTGCCACTTTTCAGTTAGGAGAATACTTTACTACATTTAATTGATGTATATATACTTTTTAATATGTTATCAACTATGCTTTATAAATCTTTATTCATTTCACCATTTGTGAAATAAAAACATCAAGTAATGGAAGGAAAACAAATTTGCTACTTTAAGGTACCACTTACAGAACAGACCAGACAATTGTAGAAAAGTTTGTACTCACTATTCTAATTGCAGTAGGACCCTTCCTTGAGTTACCAGTTTCCTGGACCACTATTGCCATTTTTTTTTTATTGGTGAGATGTTGAGAATGAAATATGAAACAAATTTTGTGAAAATCCAGAATCACATTTTTTGCTGTTAAACTCCCATAGACTTACCAACAGACTGAATGTGAAGTGTTTTAACAGTACGGCTACCTCTAGAGCAAACTAGGCTTACCAGCTCACTGGTGTCAGCTCAATTTATGTGATTCAGAGATCAAAATCAGTGCACTGCACATAATTTGTAGTCCTTCACATTGCTTTCCAAATGAGTGGCATGCTTGTCATGGTATTAAAATTCTGATGTTTGCTCTCAACCAAACTGTCTACAGAAAATTCTACCTAAACATATTCAATAATTTTATTGAAAAAAATTCTTATCCTCATTTATCATTTTTAAAAAGCAGCATGGGAATCTCAAATCCAACAACCACAATTAGAAAGTTAGAATTATTCAACTCTATTTTAAGTTACCAACAGAGAAGACATAACCTCACCTGCTTGGTGCCGTCTTTAAGCAGCCTTTAAGATGTCTATCAGCACTTTCTTTGTGTGGTTTATCATCCACCTTGGGCACAGTTTCTTTCTTGTGACAAATCAGTGTGTAGTTTTTGTCGTCGTTGTTTGCCCAGAAGGTACCAATCGATGTTTCATATCGTATACAGAATTCCACTTTGGCTCCATCTCTCTGATAAGGAGGCACCAAAGAAATCTTAAAGCAGAACTGGTCAGTTTCACTGCCACAAGAATTAGGCATGAACTCTGCTAGGATATCGTAGTAACTGGCCCAGTCATCCAGTGTCATTCGAACATACACCATTTTTTCAAAAGACACATTGAGGACTCGTATAATGCCGTTCATACAGGTAATCCCAGGCAGGAACACAATTGACTCCAACAGTACTTTATGTTCTCGCACTTTTTGCAAAACTTCTTCTTGGGAAGTAGGTAATGTAAATAGCTGAGTTAAAAAAAATTCCTCTTGAGTGAAAGCGTCGTCTTCTAAGTCATTGTTTTGTGCTACGTTTGGAATTTCCCAGCTATCAAACTCTTTAACAGACACAAGATCAAACCCAAATGCATCAGCAAATGAAACCTTTCTTGCAATGGTGGTAGGAGCATCTGCCTCCTCTTCCTCTGAAGAAGCAGAATTCCGCCTTCGGGGAAGTGGAGAGAAACGGTGTTTAATGTCAGGTTTAACATCTTCATCTTCAGAAAAGTAATCGTTTACAGTGGGGACTTCTAATAAGTTAGCCTTGCTAACCCGACTAGGTCCTTCAAAAGACTCCATTGGGCTCTCTGATATAAACTGAAAGAGAACTGTACAACTAGTAGCAGCTGATATTTGAGACACTGTGATCTAAAACAAGGATTAATGTTACAGTTGACATTGCAAAAGGGACTCAGACCTATTAATAGATACTGTGGTGCGTCAGCTATGTTGGCTTGTTTTTAATCTGATAGTATTTGATGTTATAATTTCAATTAAACATTTCTAATGCTGCATTCCCTATTTTGTGTGGCTCTGTGTGCTGTGAAGAAAAATAATCTTTAAAATCTAGCTAAACAAGTGGAGCTATCTTTAGATGAACAACTTACGTTGCACAACAAATTCATCATATTCCACAAATGAAGAGCTATTAATCTTTGATGAGAATGTATTGGGTAAGTCATTGCTATATTTTAAATTATTTCCATATGTATTTTCAAGGACAATTTTTGTGATTCTTTAAGATACAAAAGTGTAATGCCACATTCTCCCCTGGCATTATACCACGATAACCCAGTGAGCCAGATCCTAGAACTATGCCAGCTTTTTCTAGCTAAGGATCAGCCATCACAACTTAAACGGACTATGAATGCTGTAAAACATTGAAGTAAACATCCTAGAGATGAATTTGTAATACACTACTGTAAATAGGACTGAATTTGCCACTAATTATATTACGAAATTATTACTGCATTGAGCACCATCCAACCAAATGAAGACAAAATCAAGTCATAGAATTAACTTGTGCAGCCAACCCTGAAACTCAAACCGTGTGTCACACGGCTATAAACAGGAGGAAGAAACACATTTTGCCGTTTAATTTTTCTCAGCCTTTGTGCAGGTTATCTTCCCATAACATTAAATGAAATGATTTCTCAATCAACTTAATCAGTTAGAATTTGTTTCACAATTTCATGGTATTCCATGCGTGGAAAAATGCAATGTTCATGGGACAAAGATCATGAAACCAAAATGTCATATTTTTGATTCATATTACTTAACCTGTTTTTCTTGTGTCTCTCTCAAAGGTTAAATCAATGCTATAATCTAATTGTGCAGTACAAGCTAATAAATATGACAGGGCTTGCTTTGATTTAGCCATGTTGGAGGCTGATGGCATTAGTGGCATCATCACAGATCTCTTCACACTTTCAAATGACTTGGGTCTTCTGATCTCTCTTGAATCCTTTCTCCTGTTGTTACAAGTAATTTGCCTCCTCCACCATGTGAACATCTCCAAGTCTTTCATGCTTCTCCACCTTAACCTCTTAACAGCTGTCCCATGGTAAGTCTTGAATATATCCACAGAAGGAGAATCCACAACCCCCCTGGGCAGCCTGTTCCAGTGCTATGTCACCCTCACTGTGAAGAAGTTCCTTCACATATTGGTGTGGAACTTCCAGTCCAGTTTATGGCTCTTTCTCCTTGTCCTGTTCTCACACACCACTGAAAAGAGGTTGCCCACATTCCTTTGACTTCCACACTTAAGATACTTATAAACATTAATCAGATCCCCTCTGAGTTTTATTTTCTCAAGGCTGAACAGACCCAGTTTGGTCAGCCTTTCAAATAGGAAAATGTTTATAAAACATCCATACTTCACTACCATTACCGTAATTTGAAAAAATACCACATAAGGAGAAATTCATAAAATCACTTTCTAACATAAGCTACAGAATTCCTAGCACAGCCTTTGGGATTTAAATGGTTTTAAAACTGTACTTTACAATGCTGAATTTTTCAGCAAGGGCTAACAGTGCAAATTTCTTGTTTAAAGACAGTAATGTTATCCAGCCATGTATTCTTGAGGGCCTAGGAAGGGAATGACACACAGCCACAGCGGACCTGCTCTATGCACATTTTGGTTTAGTATCTTGCAAATTAAGTGCTCTTTGGGAAATGAGGCTTCTTGCTCTAATGGCAGTTCTATTTCTCTAAGAAAATACTGCAGTAGCAATTACACAATCAAGGAGAACTTATTTATGATATTATTACCCTAATGGTTACTTTTATTTCTGTTTCATGGACACTTCCACAAACAAGAAATAACAGTGACTTTAATCAGCTCAGACAAACCTGTGCATATGTAACTGTCATGCCATGAAAGTAAAGGAACCTGAAAGAAAAGGAACATGGGAACTGGGAAACAAAGGGTTATTTATCAGTTTAGCCTAAGGGGTATCACTGAGTACCAAATTTTCACTCTTGTTCCATTATTTAGTAAGAGAAACAGCATGTACGCTGGCCAGTTTAAAAAAATAAAATAAAATAAAAACGGAAAAAAAACATTGAGTAAGAAATAAAAAAACAAAAGAAGAATATTTATACAAGAAAGAAATGTCATTGGTTACAAAGATGGAGGTCAAGAAACAGCTGAGAACAGAGGAAAATCACATTTCGTTGGAACGTGATTTTCAGTCAACAAGCCTAATCTTCAGTGCAGTGGGGTAGAGACTAAAACTGTTCCTCCGCCTGACCTAGAGCTTGCCTGGAAAGTTTATTCCATGTTAGACTTTTCACAAGGGTCTCAGTAAGTATTTAACCAGACGGATACAGAAAGGTACACCAAAGCAAGTATTATTGTGCATGTAAGAATTGCATTAACACTGTAAAATTATTGCTACAAAAAATGCTGTACAAAAAATAATGAAAATATCTTGTTTTTTTCTCTGCACCTTGCTATGTGGTGTCCAAAATACCTAAGTCAGATAACAGAATAAGAATTTCCTTTTGGCTTGTATCAGCAATAGGTAATTTAAGAATTTCTTCAAGGGGTAATTTCCTTAATCAGTTACTTTCTGAATCCTCATCTTCCTTACCTTTTTTGCACACACTAAATTCAAATGTTGAATCAAAGCACGTGTTTTACAGATGTTCTTGAATACTGCTTAATTAGCAATGGAAATAGGAGGTAGAATACAGTAAGAATGTGAAGAAAATAAGATGGCATCTGTGGTTTGCTTCTTTAGTGAACAGCATAGTAAACATTACAGAGGAGAATGTTATGGAGACAGCAGGCTTAGACATAATCAAACACACAGCAGAACACCAAAAGCAATAGCCAAATAGAACTTTAATTAAAAATAGCTTGCACCTGCCTATGTTTTTGGCATATTTATTGTTACCACTGGCCAGATGATCTTTCTTAGCCCTATCTGGAATGTAATATACCTTTCTGTGTCAATTGAAAAACAACTACATCTTAAGCACAGACTAAAGAGTAGTATAAAATCTGGTTCCACTTGGCTGGGGCATTCCCTAATGCCCCAGAAAACTGCATTTCTTCAGCTGAGAGTATGAGATGTATTACTTACTTTACTGCTATTTAATAAATCTATTAGGATAAAGCATAAAAATAGTTTTCCCTTGCAGAAAACTGTATTCCATTTGAGTGCTGAATGGTCAAAAATGCTGAACAAGAGGCAGAAGAAATAAGGTTAAATCCTTTAGGAAAAAAAAGAAAAAGAAAAAGAAAAACCCACAACAAACAAACAAACAAACAAAAACACTGCTGGCAAATATTGAGACAGATTTTGAAACAGCAATTCGTTCTCTAAATGTATAGTGCTATGGGAGTAAGAACAGCATTTAACTTAAGCAAGTTATTTTGTCGAAATTTCACGAGTGAAGCTAAATATCAATAATTAAGGCTGAGTAAGGAGAAAAGCTGCCTCGGTTGTTTTCTGATCTTTGTTACAGATTGAATGACTCAAGTACTTTTTAAAATACTTTGTCCTATGTACAACTGGTAATTTACTTTGTTAATATGTGATCCAAAGTGGAAGCCAGCTCACTCTTCAGCATTTGTGCTTTCTTTTTTTTTTGCAGAGAGAAGTAGAAAAATTGCAGTCTTCGTAAATAGATTTTTAAAATATGAACATTACAACAAGGGGATTTTGTCAGCTAAGCAACTGACAAAACACTTTAACTCTCTTTAAATCTTAACTGATGATAGAGAGGAAAACAGTGACAGAGGAAAAGATAATCAAGACATTCTCAACACAGTGAAAATTCAGAATAGACTACTGTACCAGAATTCCCAGATACTCCAGTTTCCAGGTTCATCTCTTCAAGTACATTTAATTTATTATAAATCAAAATGAAAAGAGTTTCACACATCCAGTTGATAATCTATCCTTTTTTTTTTTTATGCTTTCTTGTGGGAAATCCCAGGATTCCAAGAAACCAATATTTTACCAATGATATAAAAATATAGTTAAAAAATGCTCCTTTAGTAAGTTATATAAGCTTTTTTTGAAGAAGAATCTGCTTCCCAAGGATAGAGAAAATCTCTATAGGAAGAATAGACAGTATACTTTCTCTGCACCTATTTCTTCTTTTCAGATAAAATTGGACATTGACTAAGTGAGAGTAGTTACCACTTTCATGTCAAAGGTTTGCAGACTTTTCAGGCAGTGACAAGAAAACTCCCACAAAGAATAAGCATAAAACAGGGAATTTGCCTTACATTTTGTACAAGAAACTTGGGGAGTTTTTCACTCTTTCACTTCTAAATATTGGACTCAAAGGAAAACAAAATCAATTCCAGAAATAACATGGAGCAAGGAGAAACAAACAAGATGCTCAGAAATATGGGGTGTATATTTTCTTTGTGGGCATGCCTGAAAATCTTTACATTGGAGATCAGGGGTTTTAGGTCCTCAGAATATTTCTCTTTTGTTCATCTTTTTATCTTTCATTCTCCTTAACATCTTTCTTTCCTCGTATCATTTGCTGACAGGATTATTCATCTGCTCAGGTATGGAGCCCTTTTCTACACATTTCTTCTTCTTGCTTAGGATTTGAGTTCAACTTCTGTGCTTTTGATTTTTGAGTCTTTACTGTGCTTAAATTCCTGATCTCTTCAGTTTGTCTCCCTTTGATAACCTTAGTTTCTTCAGTTTCTGAAAGCCTGCCCTTAAGATTGAAAACCTCAATAAGATGGCTTTTCCTTATTCTTTATTTAATTTAGGTACTTGTAGATACTCAAAGTCCGGTCTAAAATTCTCTACAGTTAAAAAGTGGGTACTAAAGTAGCAGAACATGTGCTTGTTTCTGAGCTTCTTTGTTGCAAACAAAGGAAGGAATATATAGTCCCTGTCAAAGTGAGGCATTTGTTCTCCAGTCTGCAGTTGTTCCATAAAAACACATATCTCACCAGAAATAACCATATAACCTGCACTGAATCCGGTGAAATCAAACTTTTGATGTTATTATTGTAGAAACCCATTCATACCTGGCTGACTTTTGGATGCCGTAACAGAAACATGGTGATCTGTAATAGACAATCTAAAGTGCCAGGTCACACTCTTCAGAGATAACCTCAACAGCTTCTGCCATCATATCACAATTCTTTTGCTAAAAGTAAGAGAGAAGGAGAACAAAACTGATAAATAAGTCAACAGAAGGCTGTGAAAAGCCACCAGTATGATGGAAAGATGGTTGCAACTTGTGGATGTGCCAGGAAGGAATTTTCTAGTAGGGATAGGACAGGTCAAATGAATGTCTTCAAAAGAAGTCATAACTAGGAACAGTATGGACGATGGCATTACATTATGAGTCTTGTTTCCTGATCTAAAAAGATAATGGCTAACAACTGAACCAGAAGCTAGTGGATTTTAGAGTCTGAGAAATGGTTGCAAGTGTCCAATCAAGGTGATCAGCTAAGATGTAAATTCCAAGCTCAAAGAGAAAGAGGTCAGTTGAGTGGGTAGTCTAGGCCCTCTGTCTCTGTTCTTTGCTCGAATTCACACTTGAAGGAAACCACCAAGAGTTATTTTCGGAAGCCAGCAAAGCATGAACAATATCAGCTTCAGCCTTGTAAGATTGAATGCCTTGAAGCTGTTATTAATGCCTCGAAATGATGATCTCATTTGGGAATATGCATTTGGAACATCAGAAGTGACCCAAAAGAAGACAATCCAATAACCAAAGAGAATAATAATTCTGAGAAGCAAGGTTTTCTTTCAAAGCTTCTTCCACTTTGTTTTGTTTTACTTTAGAAGATATTTAAGCATACTTAATCAGTTTTCTTGACTAATTACATGAGATGATTGTCTTGTCCTTACTAGCGTCAGGACTCAGGACTCTGAGGGCTGTGTCAAAGTTCAAGTGGTAGTTCATGCATTGGGGTCCCAGTGCACAGCACTCACTCACTTTGAGTGCTACTTGCTCCCTCAAGTGGTTTCTTGGGTCAGAAAGACGGATCACATGCATACTCAGCTTGAAAACAAGTTGCACAACTGGGACTGGAGAGTTACATGGTTTTTTTGTGCTTTAATTTAATTTAATTCAGTTTCATCAAGAGTAGGTATCCTGCAGCTACCAAATTTGATAGCAAGTGTCATACAGTACTTTCTTTTAGAGCGTAAAACAAATGTTTGTTGTACTAAATACAACATGCTTGACTAGGTGTAGAACACAGGAACCAACATGTTGATTTCAATTTGTTCTGCCTATCAGTGAAGGGTCTAATCCTTTCACAACGCTATCAAGCCGCAGTCATTTTTTCATTAATCATTACATTTCAATGGGGAACACTGAAGGGTGTTTTCTCAGATTATAATGAAATAAAAGGCTAACGTCACGGTCTGTTTATCTTCATACTTAACGTAGTATAATTATTTTATATTTTTTTCATTCAACTACTATTCTCTCCTTGACTTTTGTAAACATTGGCAGTTCAGTTTTCATTGTTAAGCATGTTGACTTAACAGAGTATAAAATAGGAATCTATGTGCACGATAGCAGCATATTTAAAGTCCTGCTTCCTTTTCTCCTGCTGCTTACATTCAATGAACCAATTATTCAACTGAATACTTACAGTAAAATATCAGGACACTTAAAATAAATGCTAGACTTCATGCCGCTATAATGACTGAAGACTATTCTGAAAACAATGAAGGAAGTCCAGCCATCCTTACTATAGCAGGAGAAGATGGAAATCTGGTTCACGGGATTCCAGCCCAGATTCCCAGCTCACATACAAGCACCAAAAGTGGTCTTTCTGTACCTGTGGATGAAGGAAAATTTCTGGAAAAACCACCCCTATCTTACATAGCCTTAATTGCAAAGGCAATTCTTTCTTCCCCTGCAAATAAACTGAATTTAGCTGCTATCTACAAATATATTGAAGACAATTTTCCTTTCTACCGGAACAAAGGTCGAGGCTGGAGAAACAGTGTGCGGCACAACCTGTCACTAAATGACTGTTTCATCAAGGTGGGAAGATGTGAGGATGGCAAGGGGAACTACTGGAGTATCCACCCATCAAACTTAAATGACTTTGTTCAGGGGGACTTCAGGCAACACCGACGGGCACGAAAGCGAGGACGTCAGAAGGAGTTAGAGAGTTCCCTTGCTATGAATTATTTCATGCCATGGGGACACTATCTCTCCTACCCAGCACCAGGTGTATTTTACCAAACACATTATTTTCAAGATCCTCTGTGGAAAATGCTCCATGCTGACAGACTGCAGTTTATGCATGAATACCAAAAGTGGAATGCAAACAGCGATTTAAACACAGGGAAGTTTTTACCTCTGCTACAGCCTAATAAACCACAGAGAATTTCTATGGACTGGTTTTACAGATTTCCTGCTACTTCAGCTATGCATCAGAATATTTTCCTAAATATTCAGCATACATTGCCTAATTCTTTGTTTTTCTCTCCTCAGAAACAGCAATGAAGTTAAGCATTCAGACATATCTGTAAGTACTAGATAGTATTTGAAGTGCAGTGGCTTCACAGGCATCTCTGCTTGGGACCCTATCAACATACAATATATTAGTATATATTTTACAGTTTTTAATGTTTATGTTGTGTTTAAAGACAGCAAAAGAACTCTCTTCCTCATGTAAGCCAGTGATTGCCAATGATTGTTACTAAGAGTATTAGTTTTTAACTGACTACAATGAATTTTTTAAAAAATAATTCTACTGAACAATAGCAGTGCATTGATTATGAAATATGAATGGATTTCACTGGGCAGTCTGCTCTAGGTGACCCTGCTTGAGCAGGGGGGTTGGATCAGATGGCCTCCAGAGGTCCCCTCCAGCCTTAACCATTGTGTGATTCTGTTATTCTCTATTAGCACTGATTGCCCAATAAAATTATTTTTAAATTATCCCATATTAATCATTGCCATTGTAATATACTACAGCACAATTTTTAAATTAATATGTATATTTGTGAATGCATAACTATATGCTCAAACATGTACACCCATTTATACAATTATATTTATATTATGTAGATTGCTCTGAAGGTAATGTCTCCTATTTTTTTTCTATGGAAATCACAACATATAGAAAGAGCACGACAACACTATTTGATAGAGCAAAATCTCAGCTACAAAACACTGTTTTTCAACATAGTCATCACCACTGTCTATGCACTTTTGCCATCGATGAACAGAGTCTGCATGCTGCACTCATAAAAATATGCATGGCTGTCCGGATTATGGTTTGTCTACACATCGTTGTCACTGATGAAAAGCATCAACCACAGCCTCACTGTGCTCACACTCACTGTTTGATGTCCATAAATATTGAGAAAGCATCAATGCTTGTCAAGGGATGCAATTTTTTCTGCATGGAAGAATTCAATGACACATCTTTGCTCCATATGCATTTCCACATCAGATGCCTTTCTGCCAGACTGCCCTTTTTCTGCCATCTATCACACAACAACATGTAAAGGAATATTGTTGGGAAGGTTCAGACTCTACTGCCATACCATCAACATTCACCTCTGACATCGTGGCCCAGTATAATAAAATAGGAGGCATTACTTTAGGAGTAAAATGATAAGAATTAATACATTTTTCCTTTGTCAGCTGTGGAAGTCATTAAAATGCTACTTGTTGTTTACTACACTATTGGAAATACTAAATGAGTTATACTTCTATTAATTTAGTTGTATACATTGGCTAGAACTTACTTTCTACTATTAATTCTGGCGTATTGATCCAAAGATCACTGTACATTTATATATCTTTATCAATTAAATGTATACTTGCTCCTGTTCGAATAAATTCCCAGATGAATAAATATATCAAGTGAAATAGAAATGCATTATTTTTAATATGTTTTTAATTTCAAGCCTGGTTCTTAAATGTAAAGCAACATTTTAATTGATTAGTTAATGACAGCATGACTAATTTCTGGTTTACCCATTATTTGGGCATATTCAATTTAAGAAATTTTCAGTCTTTAGTTAATGTCACCTATGCAAAATTGCTTAAGCTTGTACCTATGCTTTCAGTTTACATTATCATATGTATTGACATAAGTGCTTACATGTTTATAGAGTATATGATGATACTAAGTATTCAAATATGTTTATTAAATGTAAATATCTATCTAGTAACCTTATTGTAATAGAATTATTTTATTAAGCTTGATATTTAAAGTACAGAAAATTAGTTTTACACTTAAGGCTGCTTGAAATAATTGTTGAAACGATTTATCCTATACTCTGTGCATGTTCACGATTTGATTAAGAGTACTTATGACTTTATGGATGTATATTTTATTTTCAATTGCTAAACATTTTACCATACTTATCAAACTTTCAGAAAAACTTGCTTTGAAATATTGTGGCCAGCATGTTGAGGAAAGTGATCCTGCCCCTCCACTCCATTCTGGTGGGGCCTCACCTGGAATGCAGATGGGAGTCCTCAGTACAGGAGAAACACAGTCCTATTGGAGCATGTCCAGAGGAGGGCCGCAAAATGATCCAAGTGATGGAATATCTCTCCTATGAGGACAGGCTGAGAGAGCTGCAGCTGTTGAGCCTGGAGAAGAGAAAGCTCTGAGGTGACCTGATAGAGGCCTTTCAATATGTAAAAGGGGAGCTTCAGGAAAGAAGAAGACAGACTCTTTACCAGGGGCTGCGGTGATAGAAAAAGGGGAAGTGGATTCAAGCTCAGGGAAGGCAGATTTAGGTTGGATATAAGGAAAAAGTCTTTTACAGGGGGGTAGATGAGGCACTGGAACAGATTGCCCAGAGAAGTGGAGGATGCCCTTTCCTTGGAGACTTTCAAGGCAAGGCTGGATCAGGTCCTGGGCAACCTGATCTAGCCATGCATGTTCCTGTTCATTGCAGGGGTGTTGGACAGGATGACCTTTAAAGGTCCCTTTCAATATCATTCTATGATTCAGTGATTCCATTTGCTCACTGAAAAGGTGGATTAGAGTGATAAAGCTCTAAAGAGTCTGCTGCGATAAAGTCATGAGCAGCCCGAGCATCTGAACAAAACATGAGACCTGGATAATGACTTGGGCCCTTGGCCACATAGGAAGACAGGATGGAGTAAAGGAAGGTGGTAACTGGGGTAGAAAAAGGAGACCAGACTTGCTGATCGAGGAGGCAGGAGCTCTGAGATGTTTGAAGAATACAAACTGTGAATGCCAGGCAATTAATATCAGATGAAATTAAAAACTAAGAATAAGAAAATCTGGGATGCGTTTAAGGAATAGCAGGCAAAAACTCTTTGCCTACAAGTTCATGTACTAAAATGCCTGGGATGGAATGTAATACTCAATTCCTTAGCTGTCAGCAAATTACTTCAAAATTATACGAGACAATCAGTTACTCCTGTTTTCTCTCCATTAGCTCACTTGGTAAAAGTCTGTGACGTGCGACTTACAATATTCTTAGAAGGACACAATGCCAGTTGACATCATCTTCTATGACAAAGCAGAGCTGGAGGAGGGAAATGGGGGAATGAGTGTATAACATAGAGATTTGCTTGAGCTGATGTGATCTGGTGCTTAACAGGACATCATTTAAACCTAGACTAACCATATTAGATTGTTTTTGAAAGAGAATTTCATTTTACTGCATTAGTGACAGTGGTGGAAATGTGGTATGTAAAACAAATCTATGCCCCAGTTTCCTACAGAAACGTGATCAGAGGAACTTACATGCAGGAGGAATCTTTTTTTTCTGCTTAGATATTCATATTTTATTTGAACATCACTTTTAAATAGTTTTCATACCACTAGTATCCAACATACCATAGTCTGGGAACTCCCATTTTAGATATTCTCAGTATGATTATGTAGCTGTTAGTATGCTTCCTTACTTTTTTTTTCAATGTGTTTGAACTTTTTGCTTGTTTGTAGACCATCTGCACACCCCTGTTTAGGAGGATTCTGCTCATAATGAACAACTTTTTTTTCCCCCCTCATATTCAGACACAACATCTATTCACTATTTTATTATTATCCTTCAAAGTCATAATACAGCCTACTTTAAATACCCTGAGTGATGAGGAGCGTCTTGAAACACAGTCTTTAAAAGACTGAGGCCAAATGTACGTGCTTGCTGTGGACTTCATGCCTGTGAAATCATGTTTTCATGCTCAAGGCCCAGCTCCCAGTGTGCTGGTATTTGACTCTGTGTTCAGCACATTTGCCACAAGGAAATCAGTGACCACCCGTGAAAAGTTTGATTTTGATAACTTGTCCAGAAATACTGCAGCAGAGAAAAGAGGAAAGCTTTTCTTCAAGGCAAACTTCAACTGCTGTAATACAGACATCCTTTTTCTTCCTATCATATTTAATCCAGCTTTTTAAATACTTTCCAACTTCCACAACAAAGCCCAGCATTTCTTCGTTACACAATTCAAAGTACATCCAGTGAGATGTACTTTGGATATTAAATCAGGCAAGAGAAAAGAGACTTTCTTCATATAATTAAAGGCAATATTGTAATGCCTTCAACTAAGGTAAAGGCCAAGTTAAGAAGGCACAATTTAGACAAGATGCCAGTTTTTTTCCCTAGCCTGTGAAAGCTTGTCATTGCAATCTTAATAGCGTTTTTCATCACAGCTGAAGGGGTAGGGTTAGTATGTCATTATGTGATGAAAATGTCAAAGTACTAATTTGCAAACAACCTGAAGTCAAAATTTAAAAGCAATATGAAACAAATCAAGTTAGGTGTTTTACCAGAATTCTAAAATCCCAAATCTGCTTAGCATATAAAAATAGATTATTTTCTAATTTTGATCACCCTACAGTTAGAGAGGACATTAAATTTCTGATACAGGAAACTACCATTTAATGTGAAGAAACAAATGTTCATGAAAATTAAATGGATGAATTACGCACTTGTACAGGAATGTCTGAGGCAGCACATGTGGAGTGAAAGACTCCGAGAAGTGAAAACAACAGTTACAAATGCTGAATTACAGAATATCTGACATTAACACCGTATCCAAAAATCTCATATTGTCAGCTTCAGTATTTTCAGCCAAAATGCATTAGCAAGGTTGATAAAAATACCAGGAAATCAAATTCTCAGCATTTGGACCACTGTTATCTCTGTTCTTCTCATAAATAAGGCAGAGGTCATCTTTTTACAGCAGATCTACTTTAAGAGTACACAGTTGAAATACCAGTGTATGATATAAATAGGTGGAATGGAGGTCACATTTGCTTTCATAAATAAATAATACCAATTGCTCTCTTCTTTTTTTGCACTAAAATATGACTTCTACTTAATGAAATTGTGTTTGAACCATTCATTTCCTAACACTTTCAATAAATTGTGTCTTAATGATGAGTAGTAAGAAAACTAGGCCTGAACACAAGTACTTCTTACTAAAAACACCTTATAATCATATCAAGGTAAATAATAATACTCCCTTTGCAGCTGGCCTTCATCAGATTATACAAACATTTATTTTAAAATTTCTGTAAACTAAGTCTATAAGATCCAGACAGTTAGTGTACAGTTTAGTTTCTGACACATTTGCTGCCCAGCACAATTGCTGACTCAGTCTTGACTTCTTTTGCATGGAAAATAACTTCTGGCCAAGAGCACAAATAAATGCTTTATCAAAAAAGAAGTTTCTAAGCAGTGTTAACTACTCAAACCACTCACACATCAAGACAGAAACTTATACCACCTAACAGTTACACATTCCTTGCACACCTGCTGCAGCTCACGGACAACTTCCCTTTGGAATCTGCAAAGCACAAATACCTCTTCCATCCTGGTGAGCCTTGTACACACAGATCCATGAGGCTCTGTCAGATTGGGACACCGTGAGAGGAGAAAAAAAAAAAGAAAACATTGAAACCCTTTGAGCATTGGTATAACCTCAAATGAGATTATGAAAATGCCTCATCATAATTACACAGGAAATATACAGCATCACCAAAGGACAAAACTATGGTTAATTAATTGCCTTCATGTACCTAAAACTTACAATTTCTTTGAAGTGTGCCTTTAACCAGAACCTTCCCAGGTTTCTTATCTGGCCTGTGTATGTTACAACTATGCAGCAATTGTAACATCTCTTATCTGTGTTATTTGTCAAATAGAGATAATTGCATACAGATGTAATTCTGTCTTTGTCATAAAGTTACATGTACATGCCAAATGGATCATGTCAGAATGAGTCAAAATATACAATTTTTGTACCATAAACCAAAATTTTAACCCTTTTATTCAGCACAGACTCTTGACCAAGTGCATCCACACACCAGAGAAATGCTTGCAGACTTTATCTGTACCACAAAATCATACCGTACTAGTTTTCTTATCTGCCTGACAGACTCCTCAGCAAAGTATGTAGTAGACTTGAGTCAACCTGATAGCTCAGCAAACAAAGTCTCAGTTAAAGAGCTTGCTCCTGGGAAGTTCTGTTAAATTGTGTCTCCAGATAGAGCTGTCAGCTCTTCAATAAAAAAATTCCTACAGCTTTCAACAGTTTCTGCAGCATTTTTAGCTGTTTTAACACTGGATTTGGTATTGTGCTTTCAGTACGCAGAGCTTACATATTTGGGTCCTTTGAAGACAGTGCATGGTTTATACTACGTTTATGAACACACAGTCCTTTGAAGGTCTAGTGTGTCTGGAGCTGAGAAGGAATATTCAAACAGAAACAAGATGAACTGCCTGGCCAACTGGATTTTCAAATGGCTGCCTCACTGCAAGTGAAAGAGTAGAGTATTGGGGACATCCCCAGTACAAGGAAGAAACATCTAATAAGTCTGAAGTTACAGTCAAAAATAGCGAGGAGTAAGTGCATCAGACTTAGGTTGGGTACCCATCAACAGGCAGTTACCAATTTTGTTTTAGAGGAGACATCTGCCTTTTTAAGCAATGAATGGCACCAGAACAGCTACCACACTTTCATTAGTAAGACAAAAGCCAGTTATCTGGGGGCTGGCATAGTGTTTCATTATTCCATGCTGTCCAAATATGTGTAAGAGAAAGCTTTATTAAAGATACTAGGCTTAACAAAGTCACAGTCACAAGAAAAGGGAAACCTCTAGGTATCAGATTATACATACTTGATTTTACAGCTTAGGAAGGAAAGGGAACAGAGGGTCACCCAGCTTGTAACAGCACTTGCAGATCTTGAATGTCTTGGAGGACTATGAAACTGAAGATTCTGACTCCCAGAGCAGCCCCATACTGGCGTAAGGAAGCCCAGACCTTCATGTTCAGAAGATGTTCAGAAGTATGTTCCTCTTCTGTTCTAGTGACACACCAAATTTTGGACATGAGAAATGGCAGTGCGATAATAACTGAAATTCAACCTAAGTAAACTAATTTAGCATGTAATTCAAACAGTTTGCTCTTGTTGAAGCCAATTGCCCAGCAATTCTAAAAGGGAATAATTAGTGCTATGGCATCCTACTTGGAGCAATATTCCAGTCTTCTAGTGTTGCTGTTGATACTGTAAGCAAATCAGATTGAACCACATGTGCTCAGAACACAATTTTGATCATAGAATGCAATTCAATCTTTTTAATCAGACATATTAAAAATCAAAATATATAACAAGTATATGTTACTGTACACTTCAAAAACCATCACAATATAAAAAGTTGAGATATCAACTCAAATAAAGCAATATTTCTATAGGCTGACATTTAAAACCCTACTACAGAAGAAAATTTTGTCTTTCTTCTTTTTAACAGCTCCATGAAAATTGCAAAGATGTCTGTTCAAGACTTTCAGAATTATTTAGTAATTCTGTTTCACAAGTAACATTCTAGAGTTCATGGTATATGGAAACACATGTAAATATGTAAATAATCAACCATTAAATATAACGCGGCATCTAATCCAATCTTCCCACCTAGATATCGATTCCACAAATTAAATCATTTCCCTCTTCATCTTTCAACGTTCAAATAATATTTTCAAGTCTATCATTATTTGTACAATCAATAAGTTAAACTGTTGGAATTAGAAGAAGTGGCAAAGGATAATTATTGTAAGCAAAGATCGTCCTAAATCTAGAAGCTAGAGAAGGAGTTTGAGAAAAGCCTGCAGATGTTTTGAAATGGATTTTGCTTGGTAATAGTTTCTGAGAAAGATCATGGTGGTATTTTTACAGAAAACACACATAAGCTGAACTTCATAGTCCAGAAGTGCTTATAGTGTTAAGAATGCAACATTATGCATGAACTGCACTATTAGTATATTTTCAGTAAAAGTTGTATTTTAAACATCTGAGTAGTAAATTATTGAAATTGTTTAATATAGAAACAATCCCAGACATCTGTGGTATACACATACACAAGTGTGTGTGTGTGTGTGTGTGTGCACAGAAAAACATGTGTGCATATTAACGAATGTACACAATCTTATAATTTTTAAATTGTTTGTAATTTTGCAGTGAGTTGAACAACTTTATGTCAGTACAGCTGGTGTGAAAAGCAAATCAATGAGGCTTCAGTATTAATAGCTGGCATGTTTTCTGCCTTTGCTGCTCCTCATATTCATGAAAGAGAAGCTACACATGTGGAGATAATTATCCCATTATGTTAGTGGTATCATCTCAAAGATGAGATTAAAAACTGTAATTCTGTTTAATCCCTGTAGCCTGTGACACAATCAAAGAAAAAAGGCAATGAGAATACAACTTGAAAAGCAGAAGTAAAAATAATGTCATAAAGGATGCTCTATCGGTTAAAACCTCTACATGTACATCTGATAGCTGCAGATGAGGAAATCACTGTATAAAACATCAAGCACTGGGTTCACAGAACTGTTCTGAAATGCAAAGCAACAAATTAAACAGCACACAGTAAGAGTCAGAATCAATCAGTATAAAATTTATGTCATGCTTGAAAGCCTTACTAGAATTCATGCAGCAATGCTTCAGTTAGTAGATCTTTTGTTAATTGAGATACAACAATACATACCAAAATTTAGTAAGAAATGGCAGATGTGCTACTAGATGATAATTACTTTGCAAATCTGAATCAAATAATAGCTTTCTAACAATTAGAGTAATCACAGTAATTTTAAGGGTGGAGAGAGCAAGGATGATATCACGTTTGTGATATAAAAAACTGGAATTAATACTTGAATAATCTCCATCATTAATCAAGAAATAAATCCATCTTGCAAGTGGATTTCTTGAGAGCAGTTAATAACTGCCATCACACTTTCCGGAGCCTGCAATCCAAATATAGATAGAAGAATGACTGATATTAGTTGTCTGAAAATGACAATTCCCTTCTGAATATCACCAGAACACGTGACCTGTATAGTACAAAGTTTAGAAGTTAAATGATCTTATAAGGAAATAATTCAAGCAGCCAACTTGATGACTACTGCACATCAGAAGCATAGAGGCTTAGGTCAATTTGACGTATCTTAAAGCTGGAAAAACAGTGTCATTTTTAGTATTTATTTATCTAATTATGAAATCAAAATTGAGGTTCAACTGATTTCAAACTATTTAACTACATTCCTCCTATTTCCTTAAGATCTGAACCTCAGTTTAGAGTAGCATGCACCATCCAACTGTTCATGGGATACTCCTCAAGCATGTTGATCCCCCTGTTGAAAACGTTCCTCCTCCCGTTGATAAGCAATGCGAAACAAAGAGATCAACTACAATCACACAGTTGTCCCTCACTGTTACCTCTAAATATAGAGTAGGGCAGGGACTAGGGAAGATATCTTCTTCTACCTCTGAGAGGAGTGAGCTAGATGCTCACTCATTCTGTGATTCTTTTCCCTCTTCGATCACTTCAGGCTACAATCAAAATGGACCACATTCAAGACAATCTCATGATCTTCTTAGGACCTGATTTCTGAATGATCAAGATTGCCAGTAACACTGCAGCTTTTTAAGAGAAGAATCTAAGCAACAGAAAATTGAAAATAAATAAAATAAAATAAAATAAAATAAAATAAAATAAAATAAAATAAA
>NW_024884697.1:24634193-24661373 GCF_019232065.1 Centrocercus urophasianus | reverse complement strand
GGAGAGGAGAGGAGAGGAGAGGAGAGGAGAGGAGAGGAGAGGAGAGGAGAGGAGAGGAGAGGAGAGGAGAGGAGAGGAGAGGAGAGGAGAGGAGAGGACTCTGAAAAAGTAATCTGGAATTTCATTTGCCAAATGATATATATCTTTTTCCTTTATAGCTTTATTCTCAACACATTTTTGTGCCCATGTGAATGACCATAAAGGGCAGTAGAGAATAGGCACAATGTATATATGTAGCTTGAATAAATTCTCCAATGGACTCAAAGCATGCCCAAGTGCATGTTTTAAATCTGTTGCCAATATACAGCCTAACAAAGTCCACAGAGGCCAGTGGATGTTTGTACATCTGGGGTGTCAAACATTCAAAATAATTAGCCAGGGGAAAATGTATCAACATGAAAAAGTCCTATCTCTCAGTGACTAGAAGAAATCTATTCATACAGAACAAGAACTGATAAATGAAATTCTGTTGAAAAAAAAACAAGGTGCTTGCAAAACCTTTGGAATTAACAAAGTAATCTGTTAGCAAACAAAAGCAGAGACAAGTTTCCAAGATCCAACACGCCAGGCCAATGAATTGTTCCCTGAAACTACAGTTTGATGCATACATGCAAAAGGCAACTGGAAAGGTTAATTTTTCAAACTGTGCTTCAATAGAACTCTCACTTCAAAGATCAAAGAAGAAATATGCCCTAGCATGGCCAGTGGATGCTGCTGTGAATTTATGCCATGCTTTAAAAAGTAGATTACAGAGGCCAAATGCTAAAAGAAGAAATGAAGTTTTAATTGTAACAGAAAATAAAACATTGCTTTTGAAAAGCAAATGATTATATTTCTGAGAACTCTAACAGCAGCTACTCTGAAAAGTAAAATTACCCATTTGCCTGTAGGGTGGTAAACTTCTCCATAGCATCTTGACAGCATGCTTTGGACTTGTCTTCACTAGGAAGTTGGCACTTCCAGGCAAAGTACACACATAATTCTTCGTTCTTTGCAAAATAACAGTGTTGGAGATTTTACTGAAGGGTTTGTTTCAGTGATGACGCAAAATCTGGCCAGCGGTGGCCATGTGAGTAAGGACATTTGCTTCACATATACTTTTATGAATTTTTATGTTCTGTGACTCATAAGAGGATAGACTTAAATTAATGATTTGGAGCATTTGTTGTGTAGAACTTAACAGTATGGCAGAGATTTATCATATTCAATATGCATGACTTTCTGGCAAGATATGTGATCCAGTACTTGAAACAAATAATCTCCATTTTCCTAAAAGTACCAATACAATCATTTTCAATAAAAGAAATATCCAAAATGCCTTAGATCAGTAAAGGTTAGCTCATAGATCACGGACACTTATTGTTCCAGCCACGTGGAGATGTTACAGATCTGGACAGAGTTTGTAAATGGCACCAAGTGACAGAGATCACACAAAAGGAGAGTGTGCCATGATGGAAAGAGAAGTAAGGACAGAGTGTGTACTGAAGCTTGATAAGAAAAGAAATGTTCTCAAGTTTGTAGAACAAGTTCTAGGGAAGGCTGAGGTTGATGTGACTTCCCAGGGATGCTGCAGCGAGAACAACAGCAGTACATATGTGTCTATTTCCCAACAAAGCCTGTATCTTAAGTCATTAGCTGATTTAGCATCTTTCTGTCCATTCATGGCATTTTTCTTTGCCGTGACAGGACCTCAGCTGTTTTCCTGGCAGCTATCTGCACACAGAGTGGCCCTTGAAAGGGGGAAAGCCCTTCTCCTTTATTATATGTCCTATAAATTGTTGTCTTTAAAAATTTCACTTTACTTTGGATTTGGACTCAGATTCATGATATTCCCTTTTTCTCTTTGAATTATTATTTTTGCAGTTTTCACCTGAATATATACATCATAGTGAGTGTAGGAGGAGTGAGGAAATCAAGAACAGGGCTTCTACAAACAGAAGTATTTATAGAGATGGAGCCACCACAAAGAGACTGCTACAGAGACAGGGACTTGTGCTTCAGTGTGCAAGAGAGAGAAGAGAGAGAAGAGGGATGAAAGGGGGAGAAATCCTAACCAAAAGTCTGTACAATTCTGAAGGAGTATATTGGCTCCCTCACTGAGTTATTACAAACTCAAACTGCCTCAGGTTCAGTCAGGAGGACGAGAGAAAAGAGAAAAAGTGGCAGTGACCTAACAGAAGGTAAGCCTCAGCATTCTTGCAAAGATCAGTCGCTACTTTGGGCCCATCCTGTCAATGGTATGAGTCAGGGAAAAGCTCTAGCTCACAAAATGGCGATCTGCAGCTCTGAAGGAAGAGCTATCTATTAGATAACGTCACGGCCTGTCAGACCCGTGACCTTTAATTAAAGCATGTGCAATCATGCTCTTCAGACCTCTGAGCAGTGATATTCAGCTCAAAATGAGATATTTTCAGAGGCAAAAGGCTGGTTGGCAACAGTTTTGAAGGAGAGGGGTGCTAGGTCAGTCTTTCTGAGGTCTTGGTTAAGTCTGGGTGAATCAACCGTATCGTGGTACCCAAAATGTGCCTGACATCAGAGGTTGTGATGGAAGAAAGTGACACAAGACTGACACAAGAGACTGAAGAGGAGACAAAATCCTTTTGTGCATTGAATGTGTCTGAAACAAGATACTGGCTGATGCTGGCCCTCTGTGTCAACCGTAGTCTAACTAACTGCCCAGACGTGACGTGTCCTTAGCTTTCTTCAGACATCTTCATGTCCTTTGTTTCAGTACCTTTGAAACAGGGGGCCACGTTCCCTAGCAGAGCAGTATGAGACTGCAGTGAAGACTTCGCACTGCTATTATCTTAGATGCTTCATCCAAAATGTTTGAGCTGTTACCTCTGAACTCCATGACTTCCTAGTCTTTAATTTTACAAATTAAGCAAGGAGCTACAGGATGTCTGGAAACATAAACACAAACACAGTGCACAGACTCAAGACAGCACTTAGTGAAGTTTATCTTCTAGCCACTGTGATGATGAAGTAGTAAGAAGATCTTTCAGGTAAACAGTCCAGTTAGTTAAGACAAAGTAGTTGCTCATAGTGAATATATAATCTCAGAAGTTGTCAGTGCCAGCTAGCTTACTCAAGGTGAAATTTCTGATGATTCCTGACTAATCTGCCAGCTATATCACTGCAATTACACAGCATGAATGCAAGTCTGCTTTAACAGATGTAATCTAATCCATACTGCACAAGTGAAGTACACGTGTGGATAACTTTCTCCTTTCCCTCAGATTCACTTTGTGTCAGTGTTCCCATCCCTTTAAATCTTAGCCACTTAAATATGTCAGCAATGCCCTGGTAAGGCCTCATCTGGAGTATTGTGTCCAGTTCTGGGCTCCCCAGTACAAAAAGACAGGGATCTCTTGGAAAGAGTCCAGCGGAGGGCCACAAAGATGGTGAAGAGCCTGGAGCATCTCTCCTATGAGGAAAGGCAGAGTGAACTGGGTCTGTTCAGCCTTGAGAAAAGAAGACTGAGAGGGGACCTGATCCAGGTCTATAAATATCTAAGGTGTGGGGGGCAGAATGGCGAGGCCGGACTGTTTTCAGTGGTGAATGGAGACAGGACAAGGGGAAACCGCCAGAAACTGCAGCATAGGAAGTTCCGCACAAATGTGCACAAGAACTTCTTTACAGTGAGGTGACAGAGCACTGGAACAGGCTGCCCAGGGAGGTGGTGGAGTCTCCTTCTCTGGAGATATTCAAGACCTGCCTGGATGCCTACCTGTGTGACCTGGTGTAGGGAACCTGCTTTGGCAGGGGGTTGGACTCGATGATCTCTGGAGGTCCCTTCCATCCCCTACAATTCTGTGATTCTGTGATTCTGTTTACCAACACTACAGACTGTAGTGAGTTTCTTGGGTGGCTGTTAAGCTTTGAAAATAGCTCAAAATCCCACCTCACTGGAAGTTCACTGAACGGGCTCCAAAGTGTGATTCTAACCTATAGATAAGAACCACTGTGTCCTGTTATCATCATGGAACCATGCAGCCCTTGGATTTTTCCTCTATTTACTTTAACGATTAGCTTGCCAAATGAGTGCTAATCAGTCTCATATTGAAGATAATGCTGTTGTGAGAAAGTTTGAGGACGTTCCCAGCATCTTTACTAAGAGCTGTGTGTCTTCGTGAAAAATGTAGTAACTCTTAAAATGCTTTCCTGATGCTCCTGTTTGTCAACGAGTTAAGTAAATGTTGATTTAGGGATATATTTTCTACACATTTAACTGCCATTTTTGTCATCTGCATGTCTAATCTTTGTGCAATGCACTGTTAATTTACCCCGTAGTGTTCCTGTAGAATATAATTTGTATGCACATAAATATCAATGTGATATCTAGAGATGAAATCCAATGGAAACAGTTTACTGTGAATCCAGTTTTTGTTCCCTCATTTTTTCACTTCACTGTGTTTTTCTAAAGTACTCCTAGAGCTCTCCTGTACAGCCCTTCATTATGCTGCATTATTTCTTTATTTGGGAAGTAAAACTAAAAAGTATTTTAATTCAACTTAATTTCCTGTAATTGTAGGGATGATGTAAAGATGGTTCTTCAGGAAAGAAAATGCTAATCAATTTTATTTCAAAAACACATTGAAATTTCACACAAATTGGTGCCAGAGTGCAAATGCTACTCAACTGGGAATGGAGAAGGGAGAGAAGAGAAATATATGTCAACTCCACTTTAATACAAAGGGTATTGGAGAGGAAAGATATATTTTATTTGAATCAAATACTATTTAGTAATATAAGCATCTGGGGCACATCTGATATCTTGGATAAAATGTATTGATTTCTCTATTGATTTTTCTAATATACCTTCTCTATGAGGGAGTTGCAGCTGAAAGTAGCAAGTGACTCAGCTAATGCCAACTCTAAGAAGTGTGGTGATGTTCTGATATACAAAATTGTTCATTGCTGAATTCCAAAATGCTAGGGATCCTCACTTTGCACTTCAGTTAAAAGAAGAAAAAGAAAAGGAAAGGGTATTGGTGTCTTTCTTCCACAGCTTGCAGTGCTTGCATTTCTTCTACAATATGAATATTTTAATGCTTTCTTCTATCAATATTAATGAATAGTTTTGTTCATAAATGGGAAGATGTACACATAGACTGAGATAGTATTGCCTTCAATATAAGACTACGATATATGAATTTTAACCTCATGATGAGGCACGTAGAGGCTTTTTCTTCAGTCACCAAAGTGATTTGCATGTTGAAGCAATGCACAGGAATGTGCACAACACCTGTGAATTCCTGGTCAATTTATTTCCAGAAGTAACTATGAAATGCTGAAGTATTCATGATTCTCTTCGGGCAGTTTTATGCAGTGGGTAGAGAAGAACTCTTGCACTCCACAAAGCTCAAATTTCTGCCATTGTTTTCAATGAAGCCAGAATTTCCTGGGTACAAAAGTTGCCACTGAACTCACTGCAAGTATTACTCTGCACTATTGGATTTAGCCTTCCAGTTTGTTTTCTGTTTGTTTAATCTGGAATTTAGATCAGAACAAGGCAGCCTGGAGTTATACTTAGCATACTACATCTTTGCACACACTAAATGTGTGTGCAACCTGAAATATATATATATATAAACACCTGAAATATATTTTCAGCTGTAGGAACCCAGATTTTATATTTCAGCTCTGAAGGTCCAAGAATAGATTCTGTAATAGAGTATTTCAGGCCCCCAGAGCCCTTTCACCAGTTGCCAACAGAATTTTCTGCAAATCTGAACCATGAAGAAGAAGTTGACCCCACTCCTTGACACTGATTGCCATAAAGGACAGGAGAGATCTATCCAAACAGGTAAATGGCTGCACTGTGAGAAGCTTTTCTATTCTTTGTACAGAGGCTTAAGAGAATTAGTGGTCGCTCTTCCTTCCCCAGCAAGCGCTACGTCTGGACTTTATTCAGGCATTTTTTATTGCAATAGCAGACTTCCTTGGAATGGAGAGGAAAGCCCCAGTGGCACCACTGTTAGCATTCTCCTTGGCTGAAGGCTTCCTGGTGAAACTCCTGCAAGGCAGCACTCACCTGAATTGTATGGAGATTTTTCCAACTCCAGAAGTTTACCCTGACATATATTTTTTTTTTCTGGATTCTCCACTTTAATCCTATTTTAGAAACATTTAGAAACATTAAGAGAAATGCAGCACCCAATGATTCTGAGGAATGCACCCTGAAAATACGCATTCTGCAAAAAATGAGAGGATGTATTTTGGAAGGGTGGAGGGGGGGGAAAGGTAGAGTAGGGTACAGTGTGCTGCACTCCAGGAATCATAAACAGCCCTGAAACTGTGATTGCTGGTATTGGACCACCCGTGTGTGGATGGAGAGCAGTGTGCTACCTGCGGGCTGCACGCTGACCCAACATGAGCACCAGTTCCAGCAGAAATCCAACTATGGCAGCCACCGCAGCTCCTCACAGGCAGCTCTTCAGAGCGTTATACGCAGTTCTATACGAAAAGCAACGGATTTTCCTCTTAAGCACTCCTGAATCCCGGAGTTTTTCCCCGCAAGGCCCCGTCCTGGCAACAACGCATCCTCGCTTCGCTGCCTCGCCACAGCGCGGAGTCACTACAGCCCGGCCCCGCCCGCCCTGCTCCGCCGCCAGCCACGCGGGGGCGCCAAAGCGCCGCTCTTCCCCCGCTGCGCGCCCGTTGCGCGCCGCTCCGCCGCGGCCCGGGGAGGGACGGCGGCCGCGGGGCCTGGCCTTCAGCGCGGGTGCGTGACGTGGTTGAGGTGCGCTGCGTGCCTCTTGCGCCAGGGGCGGATGGGGCATTTAGCAGCGCCGAGCTTCTGGTGCTGGCAGGGTTAAGCAGGGTCTCGCACCTGGTTAGCTGTCCTCTGCCGTGGCTGTGCTCGTCACTCTTGCTACATGGAAACGTGATGGCAAATCATCTGCATCCATCAAAAAGAGTGGCCAGGACCTCTCCGCTTCCGAGTTTGTGCCACATGTAGCATGAAAACAAGCAGACACGCTTTTAGAGCAGGCTCTTAAGCTGCCTTTCCTTCTACCTATAAACTGCCTTCGCTGATCATAGCAGTGTCCAAACACGAAGCTCTGCCTGAGCCCAGGCTGCGCAGTCCCAATGCAGGAGAACCTGCACAAGCACGGCCTTATGCAGACGGCTGCTGGTGACAGCGAGAGGCGGCGGTGCGCAGTGCGTGCGTGTACCTGGAGGCCCCAGTCGGGCCCGGGCTGCGCCGCGCTGACTGCTGGGCAAACAAAGCCTTGCCCGGTGCCGTGAGGAAGGGCTGGCGGGAGGGCCCCACGGTGCTCTCCGAGCCCCGGAGCTTACAAGTCCAAAAAGACAAAACAAACAATGACAGACATAACAGGCGTGCCGGCAGCTGCCTTGGCCCTGACCCTGCAATTTTTTCTGGTCTGGTTTAACCCTTTCCGAGAGGGCGTACAATCTGGACTCTTATTTTAAATGCAAATCTTGCCTGCTTGCTAATCCAAGGAAGCTGAACGTACTTTCTTTAATATATTCTAGGTTGAGGTTTTAAAAGCAATATCAATATTTGCTGTGTTTTTATATGTCTAAACCGTCAACAGAAAATAATGAAGTATCCCATGTTTTTGCTTCTATTTTTTTCTCTCTGTTCAAAAAAATTATATTTGTCTTTCTCTTTTCTCTCTCCATTTTTTTCCTCAGCCTTTCCCATTCTGTATTAATTATTCCAGGTTTTATGCACATTTCTTATTTCAGTTTTCTGTCTTGTTCTCTCGTGTTTGTCTATACTCTTGTGTATTCCCAGTAGGTATCAGCAAAACTATTCACATGCTTAATTAAACACAGACAAAATTTTGTAAGATTATGACTGCTTTTTGTGCAGCCATTAATCCCTAGGTAGTTTTTTACATAACTCTTTCCATCTTAGCTGTCTTTTCACATAGACTCTAAGACGGTGGTTCCAAAGATACTTAAGTTCTGCCTTCTGTCTTTTCAGTGGGTTTTTCTGAGCCACATTGACCAATGCTGAGTACAAGAGCATACTGATTTCTCTTCTCTGAAACTCCATTCCAGTTTCCAGCCAACCTGCCACAATCCTGCTTTCCACCTTGAATTCTCACAGATTCTGCTAACCTTACTATTTTTTCCTTACTTTTTTGCTCACCAAACCAGCCTCATCCAGACCACTTTGTCCTGCTGGATTCCTGCCTTTCACCAGCCACCAAATCTTTGCAGCATCCCCCAAAGACTGATCTGGTGTTAGCACAATCCTTATAACAGTGCTGGAAAACATGTCCTGTGAGGAGAGGCTGAGGACACTGGGGATGTCCAGTGTGGAGAAGAGGAGGCCAAGAAGTGAACTCACTGTGAACTCACTCTCTACAACCTCTTGAGGAAGGAAAACAGAGGGAGGTGCCGGGCTCTGCTCATGGTATCTGATGACAGGATGTAGAGGAGCAGCACAAAGCTGTGCCAGGTGAGGTTCACACTGGACACTAGGAGATATCTCTTTATTGTGAAGGTGACAAATACTGGAACAGGCTTCATAGTGAGGAGGCTGATGCCCCATTCCTGCTTATGTTCAAAATGCATTTGGACAATGCACTCAGTGATATGCTTTACCTTTTGTTGGCCTTGAAGTCCTCAAGCAGTTGGAAGTGATGATCATTGAAGGTCCTTTCCAACTGAAGTACTCTGTGAAGATCAGTTCCTAGCCCTAAGCTTTTATGAATAACCTTGTTCTCTTCCAGAGTAGCTCCTGACTAGACATAAGCTCCATACAAATATTTCTTGCCTCCCTGTCCTCAGTGATTCCCATCAACTGTGACAGTCTTACAATAAGGAAAGGTCTTCTAGGGTAAGAAAAGAGCAAGGCAGAAAAGGGAGATAGAGAGGGAAAAGGAGGCAGGATAGGAACTGGATGGAAAACTCCTAAGCTCGCCTTTATGTGGTTATCTCCTCAGCTTGAAATCAAAACAGAGATAAATGTATTTGTAAAAATGTAAAGTACAGAAATGCCTCCTTTTCATTCAGTGAAATTCTGAATATCTATAAATCTTCCAAACCGGATTTCTAAAAATCATTCCAGTTACCCTCCATCCCTGTTCAACATTTCTGTAAGCAATTCCCCTCTGTCATGCAATGTAAATGTCACAGGGAAGAAATCTTTGGGCAAGTTTCACATTTTGAGAACCCGAGGTCCTGTTTTTAACTCCCTGATCAGGCTGCCCTCAGAGGAGCTCTAATTGCTGTTGTTTTCTTGGGAGTGGCATTTTGTGTATGATGAGTAGGCACCATGTATCTCAGCTGAGCAAAGTAACTCCTTTGCGAGTTATGTTAAGGAGACATCAAGCAGTCAGTTAGACCCTTTTTGTGCTAGGCATTTGCCTATTTTTTTTTTTTAATTGCTAAACTGAGAGTATCAACATGATTTGGAAAAGGTAACTGATAAACCCATGTGCTTGTTATTAATAACCTGCTAGCAGATTGAGAAGACTTCACACAAACTTGTTGCTACTTACAGTGAAGCTGTCTTTCTCCAGATCTTGGTCATTTATTGCAGATGACGTGATAGCAAGTCTTGTAACACTCCCCATTCCCTCTTCTCAGGCAAATTCTTTAGTTTACAGAGCACCAGGTTGTTTTTTTCAAATGTTCCCTGGGAGGTATTCAGAGTCCTCACCTTCAAACTTGAACTTCAAAGTCAAGCAGTTTGTCTAGTGCCCATCTTCTCAGCATATTTTTCAAGAACAAATTATAAACATTTCAAACAAAGTGCACTTATTACAAGTTTGTTTGCCAAGTACTGCTGCCTCCCTTCCAAGTTCCAGCTACGTCAAAGCATCTGGTTTACAAACAGGTTCCTCCCCTCGGCTGGTACACGGATGCCAGGAAGGAGAGGCTTATCACTAACAAAGGAGTTTCCCAGATGAAAGGGGAAATGCCGTGGGAGTCACCTGACAGACTCTCACCTGTCACAGAGTGTAGGCACCTTGTAGTCACTGAGCAGACGAATGAAGTGATGTGCAGGAGGAGTGTTTTTCCCAGATTCTTCAAGAGCCCCACTAAAATTCCAAGAAGTCCTGTTGATTTCTATAAACTTTACACTGTGCTTTCAGAAAATCGCTTATTCTAATCAGGAGACGCTCCCTGCCCTGAGTTTATCTTCTTTGAAGGAGTATGCAATGATCTGAAATTCCTGCATATTTGCAACTTAGTTTACAAAAATACTGTTCACTGAGAAGACAGATTTCATCAATCTAAAATATTTTGCAATGAAAGCAATGCTGCTCTCAGTCTCAGTTTTACTTACAGCTATCCCAAATGTGACTTACATAAAGAAGAAGTTATTTTGACTTGACAGTCGGGTCAACCCCAATTTCAAGAGAATGTAAATGTGGCATAAAGCCATGTGCTTCCTGTGCATCACACTCCACAGTGAGATCTGCCATTACATGGTCTTGAATACAGAGAGCCTACGCATTTTCTTTTTTTTTAGTATCACAGACTGCACAGCAAAATTAAGAACTTTCAAATGCTCCTCTGACGATCTGTGGGAACTTACTTAGAAGTACACTAATAAATGTTAGCCTAATTAGAACATTTAATAGGTATGACAGAATGGCTATTACTACATTCTCTCATGGCCCTTCTACATCAGATTTTCCTGTATTTTACAGCACATTTTAAGGATCTCTCCCCTGATTTTAGGGGATTTCACCCTAATTTATAGTGATACATTGAATGTGGATTTAGCTCAAAAGTACTAAGTCTTGTCTAGACAGTGATGCTGGTGGGATTGTTCTGAAATCTCTCATTCCTGCTGAAGAATATCAGTAGTTCCGTGAGTCCATTTAAGTAATGTTAATACTAACCTATATGATATAGCATAATCTGTACGGTTTGTCTTTATATAACTTCATCCGGAAATAGCTCTGTATGAGCTTGATGCCTGATCCTATACAATATTGTATCTTGAGTTATACTTTGTTAGGAGGAAGGAACGCTGAGTCACAGAGTAGTGAAGATTCCAAATTTCATGCCGGAATGTTTATTTTAATTCATTGTTAAAAAAAAAAAGCCTTCGATGGCATGGAAAATCTCCAAAGTTTTTGGTACCTCTGTTATCAAAATACCGAGCTGTGTCTGCTCACTTGCGCAAGTCTTTGTTTGCACGTACTCCAGGCAAGTAATCAGATGTATTATTCTTACACAATGCCTTGCAGCCTGGATGCTTTGCAAACTGAATGGGTCTGTTCCTGTCTTTTGCATGTCTATTCAGGACAAAAGGGCAAAAGAACCCTTCCCCAAATCTTACAGATCTATCGCTATGCCAATTACAGTATTCATGGAAAAGGGTTTTTCAGTGTGGTGCTGATCCCACAGCACCTCAGATTCTGGTTACACCTATACTGAAATATTAGCTGAAGGCTTTGTTGTGGGAACTCACCCTGCACTGCTTACATGTTGACTTGGGCCTAGTTTCTAGCACCTGGCTGGACACAAGGACATGGAGCCAATCATTTCATGATGGCAGTATCTAATACTGTATCTGCATATAATTCTGGCTGAGTACTCAGAAATTTGCGTAGTCACCTTTATTGTTGTAAGTCCAAAATTAAAAAGAGCAGAGAAGTAATTAAGATGCACAGCTAAGGCATAGTGAAAAGCAAGTGTTTTAGTCTGGAGTGAAGCAAAGATGTGGGTGGCCACGTCTGATAGCAACAATAGTTAAATCTTTCAGCAAGTCACTGATTGCAGTGAAAGTGGCACGCTACTAACTGGTCAGATTCTCAAATTTGTTCTCGTTAGCTTCTCGTTTCAGCAGTGGGGAATCCAGTGCCAGAGCTGCCTGAAATCCTGGCTGAGTTGAACCATACATAACTGTTTTCAAGCACGTCATTTTATGGGCTACCTAATCCGGTGGCCTTCCTGTGAAGATTTGCACATAACTTGGTGGCCCATCTCCCTTTCAGCTGTCTTTCAGCTCCAAGTGCTGCTAGTAAAAGATACTTCTCTGTTTATTCTGTTATGTTTTTCATTATGAAGCTTATGTATTGTCTTCTTTTCTTGTACTGATATTCGAAAAGCTGAATTACTGGTCATGGTTCTGTGTGACCTGGTTCTGATGTTATTAGTCCAGCTGCTGTATTTTTGTTATAAGATATTTCAGGTATTTCTCTCTTTTGGAAAAGTACATTTCTTTTGTGAAAGATCTTCTATTGTGTGTCTGTTTTTCACAATATATATGTGTGGTGCCTACTGCAAATGATTGCCTGCTGTATACATAAAAATAAGGTGTTTTAATCATAATATGCCCATCATTCCTGCTGGCCAATTTACAGTAAAAATTTTTAAAATGATAAAAAAAGAAGCACTGGTATTCCCGGAAATTTTCTATTCAAGGAGGAAAAAAACAAAACCTAGTCTCATTCAATACTGTCAGCTGGAAAAAAAAACAAACCAAACCAAAACAAAAAAAAACCAAGTGTGTACTATTCTCAGCTATGTTTTCTGAAGCTCGTCAAATGTAGGCTGTTTCATATCAATGGCAGGAATGAAATGTCAAAATTAAAGACCTTTTAAATTTTCCTGAATCTCAGCAGCTTGAACATAGAGGCATCTTGGGCTGACCTCTCATGATGAAGAGGAGCAAAAGGGAAGAGGAAGCCTACAATTAAAAGAAGCCAGAACCCAAGTGACAATGTGATTTACAAATCAGAGACACAGCTTTCAGAAACAAATGAACATGTCTGTGATCTGATGACTTTCATTGTGATATTTTCCATCCTCTTCCCACTAAGTTTTTAAAAGTCTGGACTAGACTAAAAGGGTTATGTTTCCCCCAGTAAGGTTATTCCACGTAAGCAGACTTTGACTTGCAATGGGGGCTCTCATTGCCATAGGAATGTAAAAGGTTAATTCAGGCTGTCTTGATATCAGATAATAATTACATGATTTATGACCTCTGTCATAAAGCATCCAAGAGATCAAAGACCAAAATAATGTTAGTTCATTTTATGTTGATTTTGTTCAATGTTAGTAACAGATGGGTGTTGGGTTTTTTTTTGTTTTGTTTTTTTTTTGTTTTTTTTTCCCATTAGTCCATTTTTTTCTTGCTTTAATTCCAGTAAGCTGATTGTTGCCTACTATAGATCATTTTCACCATTTTTTCCTCGAACTTGATCATGTCTTCCATTCAAGAACATAGCTATAAAAATGGACATTTGCTCTCATGAGGGCAATTCCTAAACTTTGTAAAGGCAAGTCTTAAAAATAAAATAGTCTTAGTTTTGGGCCACAAGACAATTCTGCATTAAAGCTTCATTTTTTATACCTTTCATTAAACCATTCTGAAATCAGTGGTGTACCCCTAACTGTTTTACTGAAGAACTCTTACAAACATTTCAGAAAGTGGCAGACATGCTATATTGTTCTACAGTTTCTTTTAGTTAGTACTGTAAACTGTCCTACTGCAATTGTAGAGGTCTTTTTCTGCAGGGAGGCATGTGAAAAGTACCATCCATACAGAAATTCAAGGAGTTTAGATAAGAATAAATTAGTTACCCACGTTGCAATTTTGACAAGACATTAAAATCAATATCATCTCTTTTTTATACAAGTGCCATAGTGAATAAGTCACAGAATAAGTGCTCAAGACTTTACTTTCATTGCAGAGGGACTATCAGCATCAGCGTGTCTTTTGGTGCTGGACGCCAGGCTGGATCAATACTGACAACAGAACAGGATTGTCGCTTGCCAGGATTTTTACAGGGTGCCTAGCTAAACAAAATAAAAATTGATTAAAGCACAGGAACAGATCTCAGAAGGCCTTTCTTCCATTCCCAAACAAGTCACAGAATTCCTCTGTGAGTCTCGACACTCTCTGTCTCTCAGTTTGTCTTCTGCTTAATGCAAATAATCATAGAGTCATAGAATGGCCTGAGTTGAAAAGGACCACAATGATCATCTAGTTTCAATCCCCCTGCTACATGCAGGGTCACCAACCACCAGACCAGGCTGCCCAGAGCCACATCCAGCCTGGCCTTGAATGCCTCCAGCGATGGGGCATCCACAGCCTCCTCGGGGAACCTGTTCCAGTGCGTCACCACCGTCTGTGTGAAAAACTTCCTCCTAATATCTAACCTAAATCTCTCCTGTCTCAGTTTAAAACCATTCCCCCTTGTCCTATTACTATGCACCCTTGTAAGCAGCCATTTCCCCTCCTGTTTATAGGCTCCCTTCAAGTATTGGAAGGCTGCAATGAGGTCTCCCTGAAGCCTTCCCTTCTCCAAGCTGAACAAGCCCAATTACATCAACCTTCAATAACAACACTCACTAGGATTTCTGAGTGACTCTGCTCATTACTTTTTGTAAAACACTAAGATTTTTTGCTGCAAAGCAATACAGAATTGCCAAGTTTCACTTACATACTTTTTAGTACCTTACAGACTAGCATACGCTTACCAAACTTTTACATTTGTAAAACTACTTTCACCAACAGTATACCTATGGTTTCTCTAGAATTTTGTTATTTGCTTTTCTAATTTGTTAATATATTATCTCCTCAAAGCTTTCTTCCATGAAAGATATGCTATCACTGAGGGCTCTTTTGGTCCATCAGGATTTTAAGTTTTGTACTAATGCATTTGGAAGCTGTTGTTTCGATGGCTACAAAGCCAACATCGAAAGTTCAGTATTTCAATGCAGTCTGTTTGTAGCTTTGCAGACTGTAGAACCTTCTTGACTGAGCTACAGTTTATTTGAAAAGTATGTTGCAGTTGCTGTTGAGGACATTAGAAAGTAGCTCACTCCAATGGGCAGAAAGTATATGTTCCCATTTCTAGCATGAATTTGTCCAGGTTTTCCCACTATATCACCGTATTATCACTAATTTCATATATTCACTAGATTTATTAATCCATAACTGAACCTGTGTAATTCCCCATGGTAACATCTTAGAGGTTAGGTCCAAATCAATCTTTACTATTCTCAACTGATAAACTAAACAGATCAAACTCTTTGCATCTTTTACTCTGAGACATGATTAACGGTCCCTAAGTCATGCTTGTGACTCTTCTCTGAACTTCTTCAACAATGTTCCTGAACCATGAACCCCTGGACTGGACAAAATATTCCAATAATGATTTCATCAGTGCTAAATACAACAACAGTGTAATAACTCTCGACACCTATCTTCATTCATTATTCCTCTGATGCTTATTTATTAAGCTCATATTAGACATTTTGTGCACCGTGTCATATTGGGAAGTTATACACAGATGACTATGAACTCTGATCCCCAATTCTTTTGAAAAACATTGCTTCCCTGAAGAGAGTTCAGTCTCTAATTACGGGTCGAAATGCTACTTCTTAGATTTTAAGTTATGTTAAATGCATTCTGCCATACTGATCTACGTACTGTTTGCAAGAGATTTGATTACTTGTTGGTGTTGGTAACCAGCCTTTGGATTGACCATTCTTCCAGTCACAGCCATGTTTTCAAACGTAGGCTCTGATAGCCCAGCTCTGATGATCCACCTAGGACAACGGTCAATGCTTTAAGTTTCAATCATTGGAAGAAGACTTTCAAAATATGTTCTTGTGAGAACTATAAAATTCTCAACTGATACATGGTAAGATTATTTCTGAATCCAAGAGAGATGAATAAGAGGTGATCTTCTTTCTTCCACTAGATACAACCATGCAAGCTGCAATGCTCAAAAAGTAGAAGAAGCTTCTAAAATAAAACTGCTTTCTATCATTTTTTTTTTGTTATTGAATACTGCAGTTTAAAATTTTGTTTTGTGAAGATGACTTCTTATTCCTTTGTTTTACATTAGCCTGTCACTGATGTTTTTCTTGCATTATTGAGAGCATATGCAAAGATTTTTAAATTATCTCTGAAATGCAAAAAATTTCAATTAAATCTCTCCAAACTATTTTCTTTTCCAAAGTAGACTACATAATACCAGTACCATAATATCAATATCAGGCTTCCTAAATCCCACTGTTACTGGTTAGAACATCCTTTCTCACCTCTTATCCAAAGAAATGTATAATATGATAAGTGTTAATTGAAAACTAGCTCTAAAATTTACAGGTTTGTTACAAAATAAAACCAAACAAAGAAGCTGTAAACCTTGGTTGAAAGAGAAAGACCCTTAGCCAAAGATGCTATTTAAACAAGTCCTACACAGAATTAAAGATTTTACAGAATAAGCAGGCGTACTTCTTTTTAAATCAAGAAGACTTCAGATGGTCTGAAGATTTCTCTGACTCACCACCCCTCCAGCTCTCCTCAAATAACAAGTTGCTAGTCAAAAGCATTAAGTAATGAGAAGAGAGAGAAAGCTTCAATGGGTAGAAGAGAACAGGCTAATTACACTTCTTATTAGAAACACCACACATATGGTATGGTCTTCTTCACTCACTACTTCTATTTTGTAATCCTTTTTTTTTTTTTTTTAAATGCAATACATGGAGTTTACAATTATTACTGTGCATATTTGGACAAACAATGTTGGTTTTGCACAAACCTTAACGGAAGGACGCATTTGCCCTGTTACTAAAATGTACTCAGAGGAACTGTTGGAACGTCTGTCAGAACGAGTTACAGCTTCTTCTTTCTCAGCCTGCCCTGTCCTGTCTTGCTTTGCTCCTTAGCTGAAGTTAGAACATAAAATAAGTTTGAGAACTCTATATGGTTGTAATTTATGAAGCTGTCTTTGGTCCCTAAGGGACCATATGCTGGCCAGAAATCATCATAATAAAGACACAGTTCATCTTCCCTCTGAATTTCCCAACCTTTCTTTTGCTTAACATGCTTTTTTGGATAAGACAGAAAGCAGTGGGAACCAGCTCCTCTGGTTGTACACCATTTGACAGTTCCCTTCAGCCAGGGGAATTTTTTCATTGGCATCTGTGACCAGATTCCAAATTTCTTTTCAGCTCAAAGACTGCAAAACAGCTGGGTCAAGGGGCAGGGAGTTTATCCAAATTTATTTTGCTTAAGCTTTTGGTCTGGTCTTGCTTAGCTAACAAGATCTAATTACATCGCAGCCCATGCAGCTATGCCTTACAGTGTGTGCTTTGGACAAAATGGTGATAAGCAATTAAGAATATGGCGAGCACTCAGATTGCTCAGGTTTGTTCCAACTGATTTTTGCACTGAGTAGTCCAGTATTCACTCAAGAAATGATCAAAGGGGAATAGGAAAAAGAAGAGATGTACATTTCTTTGATACTTAGTTTTCGCTTGTGGGGAAGATCCCTTACGCACAAGGAAGACTGGATTCTTTTTTCACTTCAGGATTTTCTTATGTGTGATGCTACAGAGAAATCAAATAAGAAAACAACAGATTTCAATCAGCTACACAGATACTTTGTGAACTAGATTTTCATCTTAGAGTATTGTATAACAAAACAAAATACAAAACACTTGACGGTGTACTGTTAGTTCTTTCATACTTGTATTTTCACACTTGCTTCGGCACATTGATGAAAAAGGAAGGATATTTACAAGACAGACGCCAGCTAAGCTTTGATCCCAGAATTTGTCTGTGCTGTAATAAAGTGGTGCATGCCGCATGAGTTAGTGGAACAGTGCTACAGAGTAAGAGGATGCATACTCTCAACAGCTATGGCTGTTTGTTCCCTGGCTACAAATTACTGTTTGTCTTCAAATTGGGCTGCAAGATCCATTGTAAACTCACTGAAGACTTTTTTAAAGTGCATGGTGCAACAGAGTCCTCAACTTGCTGGTGTTAACTGCTACTGAAACTGAAATTTTAAATATTAGTAATTATAACGTATTTCCTTTAGCTTTATTTCCCTTCCCTTTATTAATACATCTTCCCCTACGCAGTCCAATGCATCCATGAATTTTTGAACTGCCTGAAACAGCAGGTGTAAGAAGTACTATGGATGGTCCCCTTCATCTTCATGGGATGTTAAATACCTGGCAACGGCAGTTCTAACCTCCAAGCTACACATCGCCAGACCTGGCTATTGGGATTGTGGAGCCTTAACTCCATACACAGCACATACTATGAATTTTTCCCGAGTTAATTTTTATTTTAATGATAGTATATGCAGAGGAAACTATTCACACTTGCTTTAAAAATTGATTGTGACGGGGAACCCATGACAGCATGTAAGAAATTATTCCAGAACAGTCTTACTGTTAAAAATGTTCCACAGCATTGCGGTTCGAATTTGTCTCAATGCAGATGCCATCCTTTGGAATCTGTTATACTTTGTCTTCAACAGAGAAGACTCTTCTATTATTATCAAAATATACTGTTTTGTAGGCATTCTGATGCATTAAAATTTGTTTGAATTCCTGTTTCTCTGCCATTAACCTTTCCCAAGTTTTAATCATCTCTCTCAAACAGTGGAGATACATTTCTTCTGATTGCAGCACCGCACTGAGAACGGAGCAGGGATTTTGTTCAGTTGATTGTCTGTCATGATCCCTGTGGGTTTTTAGAAAACCTGGTTTTATTTCCAGTGCAGGCCCTTTATCTCCCCCTCAGCCCCTCCCTGCACAAATATCCCGTGCATATGAATTTTCCATTGCTTTTTCCCATGTATCATTTCAGCCTGTATTTCATTCATTATTTGGGACTGATGTCAGATTGACAAGCCTATCCACACTGTCTTGTTTACCACTTAGAAACACGGTTAAAGCGTTTGCATTCTTCCATTCTTTTTGGAACTTGCTTTGTTTTCCCAGATTTGTTGAAAAACTGTTTTAATGGTGAAGGAAGAACTGCATCCCACACTTTTAAGACTCTTGAATATCAATTGTCTATGTCTATTTTTTGAAAATCCCTAGCTTTTATAACTGCTATTTATTGTCCCATTTGCTATTATATCATTCATAAATAATCATATAATGTGCTATAATTGTTTTATTTCTGTAATTTTTTAATTCTGCAATCAGCTTTTCCTTATATGACGTTGTCACCTAATTCCATTTTATGCTGGATGCAATTCTCTGTGTAAGGAAATTATTACTTACTTACAAAAGTAACTCTCCCTTCAAATTCAATTGCATTTTTTGGAAACGGCAATATTAAATCTCCATTTTATCAAGTGGGGTTGAACTTTCTAAGTTTAGCACAATTTTTCTTCTTCCATCATTACTGATAGGTGCTTAAGGAACTGCTGAATGTTAAGAGTCTGATGTTCTGTTTGTTTGCAAAATGGTGTAATTTTAAAACTGATGGTGCAGTTCTTCTATTCAGTGGGGTATTTATAGCAGTGGGTATTTATAAACCTTTAATTTAGAGGGCTAGTTTATCTTATTCCTTATACTCAATTGAAAGACACTAAAGGGATTCAATACATCTATCTATGTGAATCTCCTGTCTCTTCTAAGACTTTAAGAAATCTAAAGAGTCCACGTCATTCATAAAATAAGTATCTTAGGAGGTGGTGAAAATTCAGTTGTTCTGTTGCCTCTCTCTGGACTTCTCTTTCTCTCTGCCTTTTTCCTGGACAGGTTAAGACATTCATTTCAATTATCCAATCATGTGTATGCATTCCCATTAGTTTTTGGGCGAACAAAGACAAACTCATCTTTTAAAAGAACGGTATCAGCTTTTGTTCTTTATTGTTCAGGCTCCTGATGCTGAAATACAGGCAATGAAAGATTTTGATCTTTTACTTTACTCTCAATATCTGAATTTCGTACAAACTAAGTGTGTCTGGGTTAATTCACTGCTCGTTTCATTGTGTAATTGTTCACACATCTGTTGGTGCCACTGTGGAGAAAGGGATGTAGTAGCAATGGACAGTGCAGGAACTGCTCAGGATGAGTTTGCTGGTTAACAAGTTCTTTACAGTATGTAGTCCTTTCAGACTTGTCTACCCAAAAAGGAGCCAAAGCTTAATTCAGAACAACGACAACAAAATCTTTGCTGGTTTTATGTTTTGAAGTGCCAAACTATCACCCAATTTCTATACTAAATAGTGTAAATGGTTTGTGATACATAGAATCACACAGAATCACAGAATCACAGAATTGTAGGGGTTGGAAGGGACCTCCAGAGATCATCGAGTCCAACCCCCCCGCCAAAGCAGGTTCCCTACACCAGGTCACACAGGTAGGCATCCAGGCAGGTCTTGAACATCTCCAGAGAAGGAGACTCCACCACCTCCCTGGGCAGCCTGTTCCAGTGCTCCGTCACCTCACTGTAAAGAAGTTCTTGTGCACATTTGTGCAGAACTTCCTGTGCTGCAGTTTCTGGCCGTTTCCCCTTGTCCTGTCTCCATTCACCACTGAAAAGAGTCCAGCCTCACCATTCTGCCCCCCACACCTTAGATATTTATAGACCTGGATCAGGTCCCCTCTCAGTCTTCCTTTCTCAAGGCTGAACAGACCCAGTTCACTCAGCCTTTCCTCATAGGAGAGATGCTCCAGGCCCTTCACCATCTTTGTGGCCCTCCGCTGGACTCTTTCCAAGAGATCCCTGTCTTTTTTGTACTGGGGAGCCCAGAACTGGACGCAGTACTCCAGATGAAGCCTCACCAGGGCAGAGTAGAGGGGGAGGATCACCTCCCTCGACCTGCTGGCCATGCTCTTTTTAATGCACCCCAGGATGCCATTGGCCCTCTTGGCCACAAGGGCACACTGCTGGCTCATGGCCAACCTGTCGTCCACCAGGACAGCCAGGTCTCTCTCTGCAGAGCAGCAGCTCATCCCCCAACCTGTACTGGTGCATGCAATTATTCCTCCCCAGATGCAAGACTCTACACTTGCTTTTATTGAACCTCATCCGGTTTCTTACTGCCCAGCTCTCCAGCCTGTCCAGGTCTTGCTGAATGGCAGCACAGCCTTCAGGTGTGTCAGCCAATCCTCCCAACTTCGTATCATCAGCAAACTTGCTGAGGGTGGCCACTATCCCCTCATCAAGGTCATTGATGAAGATGTTGAACAAGACCAGACCCAGCACTGACCCCTGAGGATCACCGCTGGTTACAGGCCTCCAACTGGACTCTGCACCACCAACAACGACCCTCTGTGCTCTGCCAGTCAGCCAGTTCTCAACCCACCTCACTGTCCACTCATCTATCCCACACTTCCTAAGCTTTGTTGTAAGGATGTCGTGGGGGACAGTATCAAAAGCCTTGCTGAAATAGATGAACACAGAGGATGAAAGAACACAAAAGGTATCTCGTTGACTTATTGTTCTTATTTCTTAAGTATCTTTACATTTTTTACTTTATTTATCTCCGTATACTTTTTGGTCAGCTTGTCAAAGTCTTGATGTGCCCAGCAATCTTATGCAGATTTTGGTAACACTTGCATCGGGTAAGCTGGTTAACCGTAAAATGGTTATGTTAGGCCCAGGGCAGCTCCTATTAAAATCCAACTAGTAGATCATCTTGTTGAATAATCCATCTCAAATCTTTATTACAGAAAGTTACACCAGTTCACCAGTTATGTTAAATACAATAAAGAATTGTAGGAAGTATGCAGACATATGGGCAACACAGATAATTCTTCAAAAGGACAATTACAGCTTTTTCCTTCTTCAGCACAGATTTATATAGATCCAAACTAAAGGTTTTTTTGTACATCCCTGAAGCGCAGCATGGTGCTGCAGTGTTAGATTTTCAACAAAGGAAAATGCCAGAATTTATGTGTGTGGTGCCTATAAAGCGAGCAGATTTTTAGGAAGTCAGCATTGATTTAAGTACTCTTCAAAGCCACATTTCCGGGATTCAACATTATTTTCAAGATTATTTTCAATAACCTGATGTCTTTAGAAGACGCTGACTTTTCTAACATGCACTGGTCATTTATTTCAGTTCCTAAACAGGTGACTTCTTTTGAAAGTCTGACACACAGAGGACAATCATGGCTGGAAGAATCAATGTTTTGATGAAAATATGTCCACATCTAAGATTCTTACTACTGAGTTTCGGAAGTATAAAATTGTCAAACCTTGATGCAAGCATCCAAGGCTACAGCAACACTTTATTTCCTCACAAATCATTTTTTTCTTTTTTTCTTATAAGTACTGTTTTTTTTTTTCTGAGTCATTTCTCCTGCTCTGCTTCTTACACAGCGAGTAAAATAACTGACAGACTAAAGTGCAGCGCTGTGATATCCAATTGTGTTGACTGTGCGTGATTCCACGTTTCTCTGATTCTCCTCCTACCTCTACTGGCTGTGCAGCTGTAGCAATAAAAAGCACGTTTTGCTCTTTAAGGAAAGTGACAAGTTGGATGCTGAGGGAAAAAGTGGTGTTTTGTGTATCTGATTATAGTTTTGTGCAAATCTGGAAAACAAGTTATTTTGCTGCCTCTGTATCACAGTACTCTGTAATTCACATCTACAAGGAATTACCTCTATTGCCTTAAAATATGTATTCTGAGGTTGAGTTCCCACAGTCCTATTAAATAAACCTAAAAAGGAGGGTTGTTTATTCACTGTTCAATTGGCATGGAACTCCTGTATCTAACCATATTGTTAACATCCACAGTCTGTTTTCAATTTACTTCACAAACCCATGAATTCTACACAAGTGCTTGTGGGTGGAAAGATGTCTACTTAATACATGTTAATTTGTGTGTATGACACAGAAATGGTTTCTAAAAAGACAGCTCTGTCCCCTAACCCGAAATGCTGACAAAATTTCCAGCACGCCAGGAATGTTGTTACAGATGTGTAAATGCCATGAAGCTGAATGCAATTTTGCATCTGTAATGTGGTCCTTGTGCCTGTGGTACCGAAGTAAAGCAGTTTCCTGATAGAGCTGTAATTGCTCTTTGGTTACTAAACATATTTCCCTAGATGTAAGAATTTTTTGCTTGAATTTTTATTAAAGAACTAGAAATGCTGTGCTCTTCTGGTATCATGAAATTATATTTTAATACCAGTACTGAAAAGCACTTTTGGGGTTGGAAGCAAACAAAATCAGTCATGTTTTCTTCTGCGAAGCTGAACCATGTGTGTTCTCCTCACAGACATCAGGTTCTGGCAGAGGGATTTCCATCCTGTGACAGTAACTCACCATCCATGGACATGGGACAAGTGTGAGAGGCCTTGTGCTGCCTTGTGGCAAGAAGCCCCTCACTTCTTCTACAGCCACACAGCTCACTTGTTGTGAGTGAGGCTGAAGCAGCTTGTCTGGAGGTGGCACTTCCACTGCTGTGTAGCCCACGGCAGTGACATTTCTGCATGACTTTTGCTGAGCTATGTGGTCTGTTTCATAAGGGAAGCAGGTGTTCTCACCTATATTTTAAGAATACAACATCTTCTAGTTCTGTATTATCTTGCAGTGGCTGCATATATTTATTTAACACAATAAATAGATGATTATGCTATCCTAATTTCTTTCTAGACTCAGCTTGGGCCTAAGCCATCAACCAGCTCACAGCACTGCTTGGTTTCAGTTAGCCCAGCACAGGGATGCAGTGTCACCTTGCCAAAAAAGGGCTAGAGGTGGCTGGGGCAGTGTGAGCAGTGCCATTACGTTACATTAGAATATATTACACTACTACCTAGGGAGTGAAGAAGGGGAGGCTGTGGTCAGCCGGGCTATAGGGACTGGTGAGCATTTCACCTAGTTACAAATTAATGTGCAACTCTACAGAGGATGTGTAGTTTTAGGGAGCTGATTTGGCTCAGGAAATAAGTCAGGTTTTCAGCCCTGCCGTGTCAGTTGTTATTTGAGAAGAAGTGATATTTTAGGAGCTAAAGGTGTTACAGGGCCTCCTCACCAATGTTACCTCTTCACATGAGGCTAAACAAGGATTTTGCAGATTGCAGCTTGGATTTAGGTGAAACACCTTTTGTGGGATTTAAACCTTACACATCAGATGCCAAACTTTCCAACAGTGATGAGCTGTCTGAGGGACTCAGGCAAAACCACGCATCTGTGTGTGTTTGTGACACTGTTCCCCAGCTGATGATTAGGAAAATCTTCAGTCTGAAAACCTTCCTCAGCTGTGACTAAACAAGACTTTCACATACACAACTAAATGTTAGGGAGTGGGACTTTTATCTGAAGGTCAGTGTGGTGTGTTTCTCCAAGCCTGGCTACACAAAATAGAAAGAGAAACCAGAACATTCTGTAGGTAAATCCTTCATATATAGATGTAAAATGTGAGGTCAAAAACTCTGCCATATTTTTCAAACACATGAATCCACTGAAGATTTGCACTTTTTTTTTTTTTTTTGTCTATGTGAGAGCAATCAAGAGAAGACTTTCACAGTGCAATTCTTCATTTTTGGGCAGTGCTTTTCAATGCAGAGCATGTTCTGGATGAGAGGTAATGATCTCAAGTTGCACCAGGAGATGTTCAGGTTGGGTGTTAGGAAACACTTCTTCTCAGAAAGAGTGCTGAGGCACTGGAATGGCTGCCTAGAGAGGTGTTGGAGTCACTGTCCCTGGAGCTGTTCAAGAAATGTGGAGAGGTGGTGTTCCTGCAAGGATGGATGGAGGTGGAGTTTCCCTGTTATGAGGCATCGGGCTGAGAAAGGACTGGTTAAAGGTGCCTGAAGTTGCTATCTTCCCCTACCAACAGCCCAAGCATGGGGAAGTGCTGAACACCAATTGCGGGGTGAGGACAGTGGGCACTTGCACAACGTTTAGCACAAACAGGCAAAAAGCCATGACCTTCCCCAGCTGCAGAAAAGCAATCTGAAAGTTGACTTCTAGTCATCAAACACTCCACGCTGAAACCCATTCGGATCAATACTTACTGAATGTCTCATGCCTCAGTGATAAATGTGCTAGTTTTCCTTGTAGGGTTCCATGTGTGCCACAGGTAGCCTGCAGTTCCCTTCCCAGCCTGCTCCAACTAGCAGCTGATTTTTGAAACAGAATGAATATCCAGGAAATCCTAAAGAAAACACATCTTCTGTCTTGGTTCTTTGGTAATGATGGCAAATGAGCAATCTGTAGCCTTAGGCTGAGGAAGTGAGAAAGAGCAGGAGCCCAGGGGCAGCTCCCACATTTAGCACATGCCCAGCTGGTTGCTGCATGCTTTAGGTGATGCCAAAGCACTTCATGGTTCCTCCAACAGTTTGCATACAGATCATTCTCTTTTAAGAGGCATTGGCAGGTAACAGTGGGACATCAGCTTCTTCATTGTGTTATTCCAAGGTGTGGTTTTTATATATGCCTTTTCAGAACCCGATGCTGTGGTAGGACGCATACGCATCATGGAACAAACTGAGTCCTACAACTGGAAGCCTGAAGAGAAGAACTCTGAGTTTTATGTATTACAGTTTGAACTGCTGGGTACACATCTGCCTTGCACCAAACGCAGCCTCCCGAGGGCGGGAGGACGTACAAGGGCCCCCAAGAGCTCTGCCCGGAGCCCCCAGCATAGGCTGGGCACAGCGGCGAGGGGATCCGGCTCGGTGCTGTCACGGGGCAGAGCTGCGGAGAGACAGGAAAAGTTGCCGGCTCTCATTAAGATTTATGATCCGTCTGAACTTTTGTAGTCCCGAGGCTTAACGACAGATGGTGGTGTAACTCCACCAATTTTGTGGCGTCTCCGATCGCTTTGATGTTGCAGTACAGGTTCTCTTCGAGGTGACTCCGGTTAAATCCCGCATTCCTCTCTGCCCGAACTGTGCCGGGCGCTGCGCGGGGCGGATAAGGAGCGGACGGAGGGCGAGACAGGATTCTGTTCGTGCTCCGGCGCCGTTTGCATGCAGCGCTGATGGAAACGGCAACGAGACGGGCATCTCGCGCCGCCAGCTGCGCTGGGAAAATGCATTAAATTAATTAAGAGAAGACGGCTTCGGAGCGGTTTATTTGAAGCGAGAAATACAATACAAACGCACAGATGAAATCTCGAACCGTAAATAGGAACAAATAATCCGCGCCTTGTTCATTAGGAGGCCAAGTTGTATTTTACGCCCCGATCGCTGCTGTGAAAATAAAGAGTGGGAGAAGTGTTTGTTCGCGGAGCGCTCACCCCGCGCAGTGCTCACCCCGCGTTGTTCCCCCCACATTATCGCGCACCGCACAGCGCGGCTCTCGGCGGAGGCCGCTCCGCTGCGAAGCGGATTTCGCACCGCTCGCAAAGACAGCGCATCGGGACCGGTCAGGGCGCTCGCTCCAGCAAGTGCGGGGCACGGCGCGGTCCGCAGCCAGGAGAGCCGCCGCCGCCCGTCGGTAGGAGGGCGGCGGGTTCGGGGCCGAGCGGAGCCCGTGGCGGCCGATTTCGTTTGCGGACGGCGCGGAGCGCGGGGCGCGCGGCTCGGTTCCCCCCCGCCCGCAGCCGTCGGAGGGCGGCGGGGAGCAGCTGCCCGCGGTCCCAGCGCTCCGCATCCTTGCGGCCCCGCAGCGGGCTCGGCGGGTGGCACCCGCAACCGTTGCGCTCTCAAAGTGCGGTGGAAGCGAAGCGGCAACGGGGCGGGAGAAGCGGGGAGGTGTACGGGCGGGGAGGGGAGGGGGGGCTAACACAAAAGAGTTGCAAGTAGCAAATAAATATATTTTACGACCACCCATCGGCAGCCGCGGCGGCGGCGAGCCTGCCCCGGCGGTGAACTTTCACCTCGCGAACCCAGCCTCGCCCCCATTGGCCGGGCCCGCAGCCGCCACGGCCCCCTCCCGGCCCCGGCCGCGGCCCCGCCGTACGGCCCGAACTGCCGGGCAGGGGCCGGGAAGGGGCAGCGGCGGCCCGGGCCCCGCGCGGAGAAAGTTTCGCGGAGCGTCGGACTGCCGGCCCGCATCCGCCTCCCACGCGTGTCTCCCACCCCGAGGGCGGGCAGCGGGCCGCAGACCGTCGGCAACGCCGGCACAACGCACGGCTTTGTTTTCTCTCCCCGTCTGCTAAACTCGTTGTGTCTAACGGAGCAAAAAGGGGGGGAAGTGGGAGGGAGAGAGAGGGGGCGGGGAGGGGGGAGCTGGCAGCAGGTGGAGCGGGCACGGGCCGGGGGGGCGCGGAGCGGGGCACGGCACGGCGCGTCCCGCGGCACTTTCCGCTCTTGCCATCCTCCCCCCTGCGCCGCCCCCCGCGCATTATTAGCACTTCTGTGCAGGCCACTTGGCGATCATGTGAGGGCTCCCTCCTCACTCCCCTTTCCTCCGAAGGAGTCGGTGTGTGTGCAGCGGGTTTTTTTTTTTTTTCTTCCTCTCTTTTTTTTTTTTTTTTGCATTCCCAACAAAACACATACACACAGCGGCACACTCCGCACACAGCCAGACCCGCACGCCGGCGCCAGGCAGCGCCAGCCCGCGGG